>NC_058413.1:10930407-11262268 GCF_002201575.2 Neomonachus schauinslandi | reverse complement strand
CCGGAGCCAACGACCAAGAAAGAATTCTTAAGACATCTCTGGTGCAGAAAGGTGGTTTTATTAAAGCATGGGGACAGGACCCATGGGCAGAAAGAGCTGCTGCCATCAGTAAACCAATTATCATCTGCATTTTTAATAGGGGAGTCCTTTAAATCTGGCCTGCTAGAATAGACAAGAAAAATGATCTCTGTGCAGTTATGCTCTGTAGAAGTACAATGGTCAGGTCCAGGCATAAGAGTAGCTAGGTTTCAAGTTTGACAAGTTTTAAGTATTATTTCTGGTGTATCTAAAAGCATAGCCTGGTATTTAGTAAGGTGGCCTCCCATCATCCATTGGTGGGCCTTGGTCTCTAAGACACTCTGGACCTGATGTGAAGTCATTACTGTTAGGGACTGTCCCATAGTCAGCTATGAGGCTTCTTCTACCAGGAGGGCTGTGGCAGCCACCACTCGAAGAAGACAAGCTGGCCACCCTTGGGCTACATTGTCCAGTGACTTTGAAAAATAGCCCACCGGTCTTGCTTCATTTCCTAATTTTTGGGTGAGAATTCCTAAGGCTTGGCTCTGCTTTTATGCTACATATAGAGTAAAAAGTTTTTCTAAATTTGGTAACGCCAAAGCTGGAGCTGACAAAAGTTTAGCTTTTAATGTTTGAAAGGCTGTCTGCTGAGCTTTAGTCCAGAGCAAAGGTTCCTCACTGGGGCCTTTAATTGAGTCATACAATGATTTGGCTAAGAGTCCAAATCCAGGAATCCACAGGTGGCAAAAACCTGCCATACCTAGAAGAGTACGGAGTTGTTTTTTTGTAGTCGGGGGCTCAAGATCTAATATAGCCTTTTTTCTATCAGTAGATAGAATATGGTGACCTGGTGTCAGTTTGTATCCTAAATATTGTACTTTTTGTTTAGATATTTGTGCCTTTTTAGGGGAGACACCATACCCTCTGTCTGCCTAGAAATTAAGTAAAGTTATAGAATTTTTGTCAGATGTCTCCTTTGTGGAACTACAGATTAGAATGTCATCTACATATTGAATTTTTGTCCCTTGAGACAAGGCTATAACACGGAGATCTCTGCTAAGTGCAGTTCCAAATAGGTGAGGACGGTTTCTAAATCCCTGTGGCAAGACTGTCCAGGTTAATTGAGCAGCCCCTGGGCTTGAAGGTGAGGTCCATTCAAAAGCAAATAGTGGCTGTGTTTCCTCGCTTAGTGGGATGCAAAAGAAGGCATCTTTTAAGTCAAGTACTATAAACCAGTTGGCGTCACCAAGGACCTGGGTGAGAATAGTGTATGGATTTGGCACTATGGGATGAATAGGCATTACTGCCTCATTTATATCTCTTAAGTCTTGTACCATTCGATATTCCCAATTTGGCTTTTTTACTGGTAAAATTGGGGTGCTACAAGGAGATTAACAAGGCTTTAAAATACCATGTCTGAGAAACTTATCAATAAGTGGTTGCAACCCAGCTTTGGCCTCAGGTTTTAGAGGGTGTTTTTTATGAGGTATATTTGTTGGGTCTTTTAAGGTCACTTTAACTGGTTGGGCTGTAAGAGCCTGTCCTGAGACATCACAATCCTGGACCTGTGGATTTACTTCCTTCCAGACATTAGGAGGGATAGTAGGGTATGGTTTTAGCTCTCCAGGCGTTAAAGAGAACAAGACATCCCCCTCTATAGTAAGAGCAAATCAGCTTCCCAGTTTATACATTAAGTCTCGTCCAAGTAATGGAGTGGGACAAGATGGAAGGACTAGAAAAACATGAGTGACCAATTGACTTTTATATTTACAGGTTAAGGGCATTGTCTGATGGCATGTTTCAGTTTCCCCTTCTATGCCAACAATTTTAAGGTTAGAAAGACAAGTAGGGCCAGAGTGCTGAATAAGGACAGAGTAAGTGGCTCCTGTATTAGTAAGAAAATTGATAAACTTACCACCCACATCCAGGGTAACCTGGGGCTCAGTTGTCTTGATGTCAAAGGGACCTGGACCAGCCTCAGGGCCCCGTCCTGCCAGTTCCTCCAGCTTTGACTCTTGGGCGGGGAAGTGAGTTCCTGTCTTCCTCTCTCTCTGGAGATGAGGATAGTCTCTCTTCCAAAGTCCTGTTTCTTTACATACAGGACACAGCCCTAGTGGAGAGCGCTTGTTTGGACATTCTCTGCTCCAATGTCCAACCTGGCCACAGCTGTAGCGTGGGGACTTACCTAGTTCTCTGTCTGATACTGGCCTTTTCTTTTGCCCCTTTTCTTTTGTAGTGCCATGGGGAATCCACAATAGCGGCAGCCATTATTTGAGCCTGTATCTTACCTGCAATTCAGCTCTCCAGTCCTTTTCTTGCCTTAAGGCCGTATCTCTATTATTAAAGACTCCAGTCACCACTTCTAGTAGGTGCTGGATGGGAGTTTGAGGGCCTAAAGCCATTTTAGTTAGTTTTCAGTGAATGTCAGGTGCCGACTGGCTTATAAAATGCATATTTAGTATGGTTACTCCCTCGGGTGAGGCTGGGTCCAAATTTGTATATTTACGGATGGCTCCTACCAATCGGCCCTGAAATAGAGCTGGATTCTCATAAGTTCCTTGTGTAACTTCCTGAAGTTTATCAAAGTTTACAGGTTTAGAGAATCCTTTTTTCGTCCCCTCTATTAAACAAGTGATGTTATGGTCTCGTTTTTCTTTCTCCTGATAGTTCCAGTGTGGTTCAGTGCTAGGGACAGCAGCAAGCCCAACTGGATAACGTTTTTTATCTCTCATTGCCAGTTCATCAGCGAACTCTTGAGCTCCCTCCCAGATTCATGTTTCTTTTCCTCAGGGGTGCAGCAATGAGTTAAAATGGTATATATATTCTGCCAGGTCAAATCAAACATAATAGATATTTCTTGAAAGCCCTCAATAAATTGAGAGGGGTTTTCAGAATATCGTCCTAATTGTTGTTTTATCTGAGCCAGGTCTGCCATGGAGAATGGGACATGGACCCTAATTGTGCCCCTTCTCCATTAGCAGCTTCCCTAAGAGGATGCATCCCATACTTAGATGGAGCTCCTGGAAGATAGGGAATCCCGCTTCTAGTATGTCCAGCTGGGCTGGGAGCAGAGGGGTCTTGGGGTTTATAAGGAGGAGGGATAGAAACAGAGCCAGTGTCCTCTTTCTTTGGACTGTCTGGCAACTCCTCCGATATCCCAGGTTTATTAAGGGGAATCGTCCTATTTAGACAATCATCATCCAATAAATCCAGGGGGGGTTTGTTAACCTGGTTGAGGGTTATAGACACGTCCAGATTTAGGGCCATAAAGGCTTGGAAATATGGGACTTGAGTCCATTTGCCCTTCTCCTTGCAAAAGAGGTCTAACTGATAGATTGAAATGTAACTTAATGTCCCATTTATGGGCCATTTCTCCTTGTCTCCTAAGGAGTACTGAGGCCATGCAGTGTTACAGAAGAAGATCATTCTTTTCTTTCTTAAATCTTGTAGTTCAGATTGATTCCAATGGGTTAAAAGGCATCCCAAAGGAGAATCCTTGGGAACAGAAGAGGATCCTATGCTCCTAGAAAAGTAAAGAAGGTCCATTACCAAAATCCCCAACTCCTGGGTGGCGTCCCACGCAGGATATGTCAGAGGCCCCAGCGACTGGAGGCGTCCCTCAACAAAAATCGCTATTGATCACCATCTTGCCTTCCCATGAAAGCATTCCTGCCATAAAAGGCCCTAGAGGGATGCTGGCGTCCCTCCCCTTCCCCACTGCATCCTAGGCTACAGATGGGTGCCTGGTGAACAGACTAAGATAATGTGCTGTCCTATAATCTGAAAGTTGCGTTATTGCCCTGCCATTTTTAATCCATGGAAAATGCTAGGAAAGTTTTACAAGGGGAAATTACCCAATTTTATCATTTAAGTTGTTAGTAGAAGAACATTGACAGAAAATAGTAAAGATTGAAATCCATCATGGTCTAAGTGACATTCCAACACATGTAGTCTTTACAGCCAGATTCCCTAGGAAACAGTCCCTGGTTGAGTTTTAATTAAATCGGGTACTGGTTTCGGCCAGCTCTCAGTGGAGGTCCTGTGGCCGGAAGTGGCTGGACCAGGGATGTGAAGGGGATCACATTAGATCAATCAGGAGGAAACCTCACATGGGAGTCTTAAGATTGGGAGACGTCCTGGTGACTTAGGTGGCTGTCCTGTGCCCAAGACAGACAACTTTGTGTAAAGAGGGCATCCAGTTTCTGGCTCTTATTACCATCCTGGCCAGGGTACTAACTTCCAGCCAAAAGGCAGGCTTTTTCCTCCCCGTAGAGTAGCCACGGGCTAGAGGATTGCAGCCTGAGCAGTCGGCATGAAAGTGTTCCAATAAGACCGTAGTCTTTGAAAAGCCCCAGAAATGAGAGTAAAGGAAGAGTAGAGAAGTACTCACCAATTTTGCACCGAAGCTCAGAGTCCAGATGCAAAGACTCAAAGCCCCAGGTACTCAGGAGTTGGGGAGGTGAGGACAAAGGGGGTGTCCAGAAGGACTGTCATATGCTAAGGACTCTCAGGATACTAGAGGCCTGGTTATTGTCAAGCCAAGGCTATTCCCCCCTCTAATGGGGCACTAACATGAAGACAATTGGGAGTTTTCCTGGAGGAATGTTACATTCCTCCTATCACACATACTTGTCAATGGACTTCAGGTTCAAAAGAAATCCAATTTTATTTACATTTCCTTCTGCCTCAACCTCCCTTAATTTTATGGAGGGGAGGGTGACGGTAGGGCTTCAGGAAACTGAGTTATGGGTCTCTTGGAAGTTAGGCTATTGATGAGAAAGCCTCTTCCTTGTAAATCACTAGGACATTTGTAAACTAAGGGAGACTCCTGTCCTACAAGACTGTAATTTCTATCAGTTAACCATTTGTTTTTCCTTGAGGGCAGCCAGGAGTGCCTGAGGAATGTCACGCTACAAAATGCAGGGTTGGGGGGTGCTGTTGTAGGGTGGCAGCTTCAGCTTTGTCCTCAGCTAGTCTTCTACTCCCTCATCACTACAGTAACTCTGTATTTAAAATTTTTGAGGAACTGCCAGACTGTTTCCCAAAGTGACTGTTTCATTTCTCATGCAATGTATGAGGGTCCAATTTCTCCACAACCTTGCCAATACCTGTGATTTTCTTTCTCTTTCATACTAGTAATCATAGTGGGTGTGAAATCCTATTTAATTGAGTTTCAATTTTCATTTCCCTAATGACGATGGTATTGAGCATGTTTTCGTGTACCTGGTGGCAATTTGTATATCTTTCTGGAAAATGACCATTCACATCATTTACCTAGTTTTTAATTGGGTTATCTGTCTTATTATTGACTTGTAAGAGTTCTAGATCTATCTGGATTCAAGTCCCTTATCAGATAAATATTTTCTTGCTTTATATGGGTTGTCTTTCACTTTACTGACAGTGTTTTCTGAAGCACAGAATTTTAGAATTTTGAAATGCAGTTCATCTTCCACCCCCGCCCCCTTTATTTGTTGTGTGTGCTTTTGGTGTCCTATCTAAGAAACAATCACCTAATCCAAGATCAAGAAGTTTTGTGACTGTGCTTTCTTCTAAGAGTTTTATGGTTGTAGGCTTTTGAGTTAATAATTTGAGAGAAATTTTTTGTTGATTACTTTATTGAGATATAATTAAGACACAATATTCTATTCCATTTTCAGCATACAACATAATGATTTCAACTTTGTCTATGTTGTGAGATGCTCACCAGAGTCTAGTTAATATCCATCACCATATAGAGTTACAGTTTTTTTTCTTGTGATTAGAACTTTTAAGATTGACATTTTAGCAACTCTTCAATATACAATACAGTATCATTAACTATAGTCCCATGGCTTACTTCTTTATAACTGGTATTTTGTGGCTTTTGACCACTTTCACCCATTTTGCTCTCCTCACCCCTGCTTCAGGCAACCACCAATCTGTTCTCTGTATCTAGACTTCACTTGTTTTAGGTTCCATGTGCATATGAGATCATACAGAATTTGTCTTTCTCTGACTTATTTCACTTAGGATTATACTAAGTCCTCAAAGTCCATCCATATGGTGAATGGCAAGATTTCTTTCTTTTTTATGACTGAATAACATTCCTGTGTGTGTGTGTATCACATCTTTATCCATTCATCCCTTGATGGATACCTGGTTTGGTTCTTAATCTTGGCTGTTGTGAATAATGCTGCAATAAACAGGAGTGGAGCTATCTCTTCAAGATACTGTTTTCATTTCCTTTGGATAAATACCCAGAAGTGGGATTGCTGGATCATATGGTAGTTTTGTTTTAATTTTTTGAGGAACTTCCATACATACATTCCATAGTGGCTCTACCAATTAATATTCCTACCAAGGCAGCACAAATGTTTCCTTTTCTCCTTGCCAATGCTTATTATCTTTTTTTTTTTTTTGATAATGGCCATGCTAACAGCTGGAGGTGATAGCTCATTGTGGTTTTCATATGCATTTCTCTGGTGATGAGTGATGTAGTGTGCCTTTTCATATGCCTATTGGCCTTTTTGTCTTCTGAGAAAGGCCTGTCCAGGTGCTCTGCCCAGTTTTAATTAGGTTACTTGTTTTCTTGCTATTGAAATGTTTGAGTTCCTTATATACTTTGGATATTAACCTTAATCATACGTATGGTTTGCATATATTTTCTCCCATTCCATAGATTTTCTCTGCACTCTGTTGTTGATGGTTTCCTTTGCTGTGCAGAGCCTTTTCAGTTTGATGTAGTCCCGCTTGCCTGTTTTTGCTTTTGTTGCTTTGTGCTTTTGGGGTCTATCCAAAAGATCATTGCCCAGACCAAAGTCAAGGAGTTTTTCCCTGTTTTCTTCTAATGGCTTTATTGTTCATGTCTTACATTTAAGTCTTGATTCTTAATCCATTTTGATTTGTTTTTTTTTTTAAAGATTTTATTTAGTCATTTGAAAGAGAGAAAGAGAGCATGAGCAGGGAGGGGCAAAGGGGGAAGGAGAGAGAATCTGAAGGAGACTCCGTGCTGAGCACAGAGCCTGACGCAGGGCTCAGTCTCATGACCCTGAGATCTTGACCTGAGTCGAAATCAAGGGTCAGAAGCTCAACTGACTGAGCCATCCAGGTGTCCTTAAAAGTGTTTCTTTTAAACAGAGTGGCCATGTAGCGCTTGCATATTCTCTTCTGATAAGATGTCTGGATATAATTTTTATGTGGAAGTGGTTTTGTAAATAAAACATGCTGTGTCTTTGTGGCAACACATCTTGATGTCTGAGCAATAACCTCAAAATAGGGCCTGAGCAAGGAGGCTGGTCATGGAAGGATCATTGTCATCCACCTTGCTGTTAGTAGCTGCTCAATAAACCACTTACAGAGGATTGCTAGTTTATGCCTGGTAACATGTTAGAATTTTTCTAGTTTAGCTTCTTATAGTGAGTGGAGAGATTGGAAAAAAAGAGTGGAAAAAGAACTTTCAGAAAGGTGAGCAAGTGGTTCACACCTGCCACTTAATTAAGCACATCTTCATACCAGGAGCCCTCTTCAATATTAACGATGGCCTTAATCTACTCCTTTTACACCCATCTTGAGCTGTGAACTCTCAGAGACTATTCTCTTCAGATTACATGCCACTGGCTAGCTGTGTGCTGTGGGGCAGGTAATTTAGCTTTTCCATGTTTTACTTGATCACCTGTAAAATGGGAAAAAATAATATCTACCTCCTAGAACTGTTGTATGATTAAATGAGTTAATTTATAGAAGACTTATAGAACAACATATGTTCAAATAGTAAGTCCTGTGTAGCAGGTGCAATGAATAAGCCATAGGTCTGTCAATTAAACAGTATTAGAGAAGAGTTACAGAATGATATATCCAGTAGGACATCATTTGTGACATTTAAAAAATGGGCAAATGTGCTATATTTGCAAAGCAAATGCTATCTACATGTATGCGCTTAGTAAAAGTATAAAACCATGCCTAAGAATATAGTTATTGCCTCAGGAGAAGGAGGAATTAGATGAAGTAGGGACACATGGGGGGTCTCCACTGTAGCATTTTATTTCTAAAATATAGCTAAAACATATATGTAAAATATTAAAATCTTTTAAAGCTGAGTGATAGATTTAGAAGCTGTGGTGGAAATGAACATCATTGGATCAATAAGGACATAGAGTTTTAAGTTTGACTACACTGCAGGCCTATAAGTATGAGACTATCTGCAGTAGAGCATTTCCATACCTTCCTCCAAGGATAGATGATATATAATTATTAATTAAAATCAGGATGTAGAGGGATTATTTAATAAGTGATATTAATATAATTGTGTTAGCATTCAGGGAGAAAAATTAGATTTCAGTTTACTCATTATTTTTTTAGAGAGAGCATGGGGAAGGGCAGAGGGAGAAGGAGCGAGAGAATCTTAAGCAGGCTCCACTCCATGCCCAGCACAGAGCCTAACTTGGGGCTCAATCTCACGACCCTGATTTCATGACCTGAGCTGAAATCAAGAGTTGGATGCTTAACTGACTGAGCCACCCAGACACCTCTGCTCATTATTTTTAAAAGTTTCCAAATGGATCAAAGATCAGCATTAAGAATTAATTCATAAATACATTAGAAGAAAATAATGGTAAATACTTTTAAAATCTTGGGTTGGAGAAGCATAGTAGAAAACCAGAGATTGCAAAAGAAAAGCCTAATAAATTGCAGTACATAAAAACTACTGCTTTTTCTTATAAAAAGATTAAATTAAGGTGCTAGTGCTAATAAAAAAATGTAAAGGTAATTTGCAGCACTTCAGAAGCAGGAAGAGTTGTATGCAAGGTTGTAAATAGCAACATTATGAAACCAGCCTGTGTTACAGCTTAAATGTCCTTCAGCAAGGAATGGGTAAATAATTTGTGGCATAGTCACACAAAAAACATCAAAAGCAATAATAAACAAAGATGTGGGAAACAGCAGTAGATAATATTTATGGATACGTGATGCCTATGGATCCAGAAATATGGACTAAAATGAGAAAACTTGGAGAGGGATGATAAACCCAAAATTTGCCTCACAGATGACCTCTGGTCATGGGGGAGGGAGAAGATCAGTCACCTTGTTATACCTGTCTGGTGCACAGAACTAGTCCCCAGGGTGGAAACAAGGAGGAGCAGCCACTCTATGTGTGTGTGTGTGGGGGGGAATGTCTTTCATTTGGTCCAACCCTGAGCCAAAGCCCACCCAGGAGACAGGGACGTTGTGGTGGGTGGCTGCTTCCTGTGTTGTAACGTTTGAAGCCGTGCTCAGGTGTTGGTAGTTAACCACATTTTGGTAAGCATTAGAGAATATCCTATTAGCTTGACTTCCTACAACTTGGTATTTTATGCTCCAAATTGCAGATTAGTGGGACGTGCAAGCACAACATGCTATTTGAGGGTGTTCTAGAACTGTGTCTTCTGTGTACCTATTAAACTGAGAGAATTTGGAGTTTGGAAGACTGGTTTTACCTGCTTTCATATCATCCCCCCAAACACTCCCTACAGCCGTGGTTCTCTAAGTGGAATCAGCGGCCAGTATTATCAACTTCACCTGGGGACTTGATAAATGTGCACATTCTCGGACCCCACCCACAGAGATGGAATCAGAAACTCTGTGGTGGGTTTTTGCAGTCTGTGTTCTCTGAGGTTCACGAGCCTGTAAAACTAGAGGTGGAGGTAGGAAGAAGGTAGTTAGTATGGTAGGCTGTTTCCACCTGTCCTACCTGCTGGCTGACTTTAATTAACACTTAGGTGTTTCAGAAATACACACAGACCTATCTGACCACGCTCAATCCATCTGCACCTTGATTTGATTCACCCAGACCTGAGGTGATAGTGTTGACCAGGTGGAAGCTCTGCTCCCAGCCTCTAGTGCTCATGGGTCAGAATAGGGGGACCCATTAGTAGAACGTCACATCAAAATTTATAGAACTCATTCTAAGACTGTAGACCAGCCCCTGGTAAAATCAAGGCTTCTAAAACATTTAAAAATGTAAGATAACACATAGGATCCTCAGACAGTAATACCGCTACTGACATGCAGGTCCCTGGTCACAGCTGTAGGGATTTATATTTGCCTTCCAAATTCTCAGGTGGAGAAAGTCGAGCCGTGTGATTTTAAGTAGCAAAACTGCGCATTAACATAGTTGTTCTGCAAGGAGAAAAGGAACCAGAATCTGCTCCAGTGTTGTTCTCTACTGTTTGCCCCCGAAAGCTTACTGTTCCCAAGTCACAGGGAGGGACAGTGAGGGTAGAAAGAAAAGAGGAAATGTTCGGGGTCATGTCCAAAAAAATTAACATAGGAGTTATATATGTCTAAGGATGTAAGTATTTTTGCTTCTTTTAACCTTGACTATATCAGAGATATGTAACATATATATCTTTTTTACAATAGCATCTGTCACATATCCCAAATTTTAAAAAGTGCTTACCATCTCCAGCGTACAGCTAGCTTTTTCTGTTCAGGGAGAGCAACATCCCGGTGTGTGTAACACATATAATTGTATATATTCAGAATTTCCTTCTTAGCTATCTGGGAAAGAAAATCCATATAATTTAGGAAATGTGTACCCTGACAGGCATTAATCCTTTTAAGACAGAGTATGCGTTTAAGATATTCTGAGTGCACATTCTCATATCTACCTTATCAAAGTCCACATTCTGTGATTTTAGTATTAATTTTAACACATTTATATTTAATATTCTATTGATACTGATTTCGGTAAGAATGTGCCATCTATTGCCTCATCCTCCATGGCTCCTGAGGGACAATCTGAGTCACGTGGTTAATATGCCAGTTCATGCCAGATAGACAAGGGACTGCCAGAAAGATCCACACCTCTAGTAAGCAAGGGAGCACTAATGACCCTTTCCTGAATTGGAAGCACAGGCGTTTATATAACTTCCCTGTAAAAATCTCATTGTTTGCTGCTACACAATATCCGGGGACAGCATTAATCTATGTACTTTCAGTGACCTCACCTTCTCTTTCCTTTTGACAGTCTCTCCAATGTATAAATTTGCTATTCCTGGGCTTCTCTTGAAGCCACCTTGTTTATTTGCATCATTTCCTGTGGTTACTCTTATAGGAGCTGGATGCCTACAGAACGGAGAAGCAGATAAAGAGAGAGGGATGGAATTAAGATCCATGCGAGTCCTGGTGATTGAGGTTCAGAACCTGAAACCAAGCCCTTGACCCTTACTTTTCCTGCTTTGGCACCAGTATCCTTTTCCACTGGTGGGAGAAACAGTACGAAATGTTGTCATCCTGTCTTCAGTTTAGAAAATGGGTTATCAGTTTAAGAACTGGACCTTGTAAGCTTTATGCAAATGAAGGGCCTCCCAAATATGCCACCAGCTTTGCTATTACCTGATGAGAAGTCAGTATGATCTTAGACCATTTGTAAAAATTAGAGTCTAAACAAGCCAATAGGAGTCCTATACCATGGGTCACAGGAGACAGTTAAAATATTTAACATTTAACTAGTTAAAACTAGGATTCTAGTAAGCTTCTCTTTTTCCTCAACCCACAAATTCACAGTGGTTAGTGCACAGTACTCCCATCCCCTGTAGGTGAATCAGGACCTCTGATACTCCCAGTTGGTCTTGGCTAAAAGAGCACAGGATCTGTCATATGGACAGTAAATATAATTAGAACAAACCGATTTCTCAGTCTAAGAGCTTCTGGGTAGATGGTGAAGTCAGACTTGTCATCCTACATGCAGCTCTTTACGCACTGAAGAGAATGAACTGCAGCAGTGTTGACAGCAGCCACTGTGTCCTGTGTGTGTCTTGTAAGCAAGAGCTCTTCCAGTCTCTTGATGTACATCATCTCATTTAATCCTCACTACAAATCTGTGAAATAGGCACTGTTATGTCCACTTTTAAGATGGGGAGGCTGAGGCACAGAGTTATGGAGTAACTTCCCCAATGTCACACTGGTAATAAGTAGCAGAGCTGGGGTAAGAGTCTCAGGAGGGTCTGGTCGACCCTGTCATAATCACATGGTCTCCTGGCTTCAGGGCTCCCTGCCTCCCCAACCAGTTAAAGGCAGTTGAGAGAATGTGAAACTGCTTGGGTGTTCTAGACTCACCGGGGGACAATACAGGGCACAGGTATGGAAGCTTCAAGATCGGAGAACTTTGACATAAAGATGAGTTCAGGTACAAAAGGGATACGATCCCCTGGGAGGACTTGAGGAGACAGAGAATGTAAGTCAGCTTAAGGATTTTGTTAGGAATTAGTGGTTCAGCAGGTACATGGGCACTGAAAGCTGTCTTCCCCCTGGGAAAGGGGGCCTTTTCCTAAGTGGCCAGAAGAGGTAATGCCTGCATAGGGTTTGGCTCATAGGATTTGGGAGCACCTACCACTTGAATGTGAACCATATTGCCTCAAAGCTATTACTTATCATTATCAAGAAAGGGCTTATAACCTCTTCTTGAGAAACTTTTCTCTAGATTCTAGGAGGCTTTGAGTTGCTGAGCATGACCTTTGAAAAGAGTAAGAGATACATCTAATTATAAAGAATACTTCGAAGAAGTTTATATATTTTTGAGAAATAACTTTTTCTTACAAGGAAATGTGAAAAATGCAGTATGGACAATATAAAGATTTAATCTCATCATCTGGAGACTGCCACAGTGTTTGCTCATTTTTAAAAATGTATTCTTAATATTCACTTAACGTAATTGAAACTCCTCCATTAGCTTTCCTGGCCCTGACACTCACTCTCATCAGCATCCTTATGTTTTTATAGGAACATGAACATAATGTCAAAAATTGTTTTAAAAAGGTGCTAAGTCTTTGTTTCTTGGTTTTTGAATGGAGAAAAAGGAAAGGAAAGGACCTTCCTTCAGGGTTTCTCATGGAGGTTGGGTGGAATGAAGTGGGTTACGTGGGAAGGCAAGGCATCAAAGCTTCCTATGAGGGTTTCCAACTCTCCACAACCCTCCTCAGACTGATGCTCTTGTTCTACCATCCTGACCCCCAAGCCAGGGATGGGCACCAGATTCTTTGGGAAGATCTGAGAGGCCAGGAGGTGGATTGGGCAGTAATATTAAGATCAAAGGTATCAACCACTCACACTCTTCCTCTGTTTGCCTACAACCAGGAAGGACTGGCTGCTTCCTCAGGCTATAAAAATTTAGAGGGATATGAGGCCTCTTGGTTAGCTTTTATACTACGGAGCAGGGATGAGCAAACTTCTGTAAAGGGCAGATGGTAAATTCCTTTGGCTTTTTGGGCTTCATGACCACTGTCCCAGTGATTCACCTCTGCCCTTATTATAGTCTGAGAGTAGCCAGAGACAGTATATAAATGAATGAGCAAATGAGATGGGGTTGTGTTCTAATAAAACTGAATTTATGGACACTGAAATTTGAATTTTTTTAAAAGATTTTATTTATTTATTTGACAGAGAGATAGCAAGAACAGGAACACAAGCAGGGGAAGTGGGAGAGGGAGAAGCAGGCTTCCTGCTGAGCCGGGAGCCCAATGCCGCTCAATCCCAGGACCCTGGGATCATGACCTGAGCCGAAGGCAGACGCTTAATGACTGAGCCACTCAGGGGCCCATGAAATTTGAATTTCATATGCCTTTTATATCACAAAACATTCTTCTTCTTTTATTATTTTTTAATCATTTAATCTTAAATCTATTCTTAGCTCATGGACCACATAAAAGTAACTGGTGGGCCAAATAGGGTCGTCAGCCTGGAATTTGTTAACCCCTGATACAAAAAGAAGAAGAAAAGCCTGCTCTCTATAGTTAGGACACGTTCCATGTCTTGTTTAGTTTTGCATTCTCTAGAGGGGGGTGCCACTGATGGACAAGTGGAAACTGTTTCTTTTTACCTCCCAGGGTCTGTGTGACATTTGGCAAAATCAGCTTAGTTTAGCAGTAGGGAAAAACTAAGAAAAACCCATGGCATGCAATTTGTGAGGCTGAACGTCTCTAAGAAGGTTTAGTTAATTGGGTAGATACCTAATTACCTCAATCCTGATGTTACAGTCCCTGAGATGGTATCAAATCTCATAAAATCCTCGAGGGAAAGAGGTTACAGGACATTGATCTCCCAGGAACACTCCATCAGAGTCCATAAGTAGATCGTTATGAAATGCAGTTGGCTTAACCCTGGCCAAGAACGAAGAGGGGCTGCACTGTATATACAGTATTGAGAGGTAGAAAAGAAAAACTGTCAGAGAATAGAGTGGTACCATGGAAGGTCAGGGAAGCTCAGAGCCAGTAAACAATACAAGGCACCCCCTTGGTAGTGGAGAATATATTTTAGAAGTGATGTTCATAGTCTTACCTTGTCCCTTGAAATATAACATGCCCTCCTACCACCAAGAAGAATCCAGGTGATGGTATCCATGGATGAGAATTAACCCGAACAAGATGGTAGATGCCCTGTTTTTTATGGTTCTAAATGGAAGGCCATCTCCACTTTGGCATTTATATTAGTAATTATGGGCAATAGTCTGCCTACCCTCATTCCCAATTTAAACTTCTGGAAAGCAAAATCTACATCCTAATCTTAATATCTATATTTAATCTTGTTATTTTCTCAACCAATCCAGTTATTTGACCAAACTAAAATGAACAAAGTTGATATTGATCATAGCTTAACTTAGTGTTCCTTTTCAATACAATTTTTTATTTTTCTCTTACTACAAATTGGACCTAGTAATTATATTCTTTCAAACATTGTCCTCTTTGCATGAGAATGTAAGGTCCATAAGAATGAAGCTTTGGTGGTGCAGCCACTCTGGAAAACAGTATGGAGGTTCCTCAAAAAGTTGAAAATAGAGCTACCATATGATCCAGCAATTGCACTACTGGGTATTTACCCCAAAGATACAAAAGTAGGGATCCAAAAGGGTACGTGCACCCCGATGTTTATAGCAGCAATGTCCACAATAGCCAAACTGTGGAAAGAGCCAAGATGTCCATCGACAGATGAATGGATAAAGAAGAGGTGGTATATATATACAATGGAATATTATGCAGCCATCAAAAGGAATGAGATCTTGCCATTTGCAATGACGTGGATGGAACTGGAGGGTAATATGTTGAGTGAAATAAGTCAAACAGAGAAAGACATGTATCATATGACCTCACTGATATGAGGAATTCTTAATCGCAGGAAACAAACTGAGGGTTGCTGGAGTGGGGGGTGGGGTGGGAGGGATGGGGTGACTGGGTGATAGACACTGGGGAGGGTATGTGCTCTGGTAAGCGCTGTGAATTGTGCAAGACTGTTGAATCTCAGATCTGTACCTCTGAAACAAATAATGCAATATATGTTAAGAAAAAAAAAAAAGAAGAAGAAGAAGGTAGCAGGAGGGGAAGAATGAAGCGGGGGAAATCGGAGGGGTAGACGAACCATGAGAGACGATGGACTCTGAAAAACAAACTGAGGGTTCTAGAGGGGAGGGGGGTGGGAGGATGGGTTAGCCTGGTGGTGGGTATTGAGGAGGGCACATTCTGCATGGAGCACTGGGTGTTATGCACAAACAATGAATCATGGAACACTACATCTAAAACTCATGATGTAATGTATGGGGATTAACATAAGAATAAAAAAAAAAGAATGAAGCTTTGGTCTGTTTTGTTGATTGCTATGTTAGAGCCAAGAACAAGTCCACAATAAATCCTCAATACATATTTGTTGAATGAATACATGAGCAATACTACGTATTGCTGAGAAAGAGGGAAGCATGTGCAGACCCTCCCAGATCACAAGGGGCTATGTTTTAGGAGAACTAAAATAGAATTAAAACTTGACTTGTGATGAAAAGGGGTCCCCAGGGTTGAAGCCGTCTCTATGCTGCTATTGATAAAGGATTGGAAAGAGCTGGTGGCTTGAAGAGGTATTATCCTCAATCAGCTAAGAGACAATTGAAGCTATGATATTTTTGGTTGAAGCATTCAAGGTTGCTAGCAGTCAAGAAGTTCGGTGGTAAAATATAAGATCTGGCAGTTAAATCCCAGAATAATTTGAGACTGCTGATAATTTAGAAGATGAATTGGAAACTCTGAGAAGGGAATTATGTGCTTTGTAAAGGAGGCAGGCATAGAACCCCTGGAAGAATCAATCCCTCTAGTGGATTGATTAGATTTTAGGGGTAAACTGTTCCTAGTCTTAAAGCCATCTTCTGCTGCTGGCAATTTCCAACTACTGGGGAATCTCAGTACCACAATCATAAATGTAAGTTCACATGAAATGATTGGCCTGTCCATTCTCCCATTTTGGCTCATGTATGGTAGGTAGACTAGATATTCTCCCTTTACACAGAGAATGACTCAGGCATTAAGTCACCTGTCATTCTAGGCAGTGAGATTAAGAAATGCAAGGACTCTGATTGGTGACTTCTAAGAACAGATAGGTTCAGTGTAACCACATTCTAACCAGAATGTAATGAACCACAGTGAGCATGATACGGGGTAAGGAGGATCTGATTTATAATTTTAAAAGTTCATTCTAGTGGGTAGAAGGAGAGTGAGTTGTTGGCCTGGACTGGAATCAGAGAGAACACTTACAAGGAAATTCATATAGACCAGGATCAGCTGTTGGCAGCTTGGACTTGATTTTCTGTAGAAGAGATGCAAAGAACCAGTGGGATTCTAGAAACACTTTGGGCTCATAGACATGTGGGGCTGGGGAAGGAAAAGTGATAATTCTAAGGGAATCTGAATAGATGGTACTGCAATTAACTGAGATGAAGAAAACTGGAGAGAGGCAAGTTTGAGATTTAAAAAAATGCATGCATTTCATTTAAGACCTAATAGTTTAAAGATACATGTTCTACATCCAAGTTAATATGTTATATAGATAGTTGGAAGAGTTCAAGGGAGATAATGGTAGTAGTGGTAAGATCTCAGAGAACTTAGCATCTGGAAGATATTAAAATGAACTCATGTGTGGCAGGAAAGAATTGAAGGATCTTGCCACATTTTCTGACAATTTTGTCCACTATGAACAGTACATAAAGTGACTTCAGGGGCATCTGGGTGGTTCAGTTGGTTAAGTGTCTGCCTTCAGCTCAGGTCATGATCTAAGAGTCTTGGGATGGAGCCCCATGTTGGGCTCCCTGCTGAGGGGGGAGTCTGCTTCAACCTCTGCCTCTGCCTCTCCCCCTGGCTTGTGCTCTCTCTCTCTCAAATAAAATAAATAAAATCTTAAAAAAAAGTGACTTCATGTTGATTCCCAATTGTGGTTGGAATCAAGAAGTGATAAAGTCACTGGTTCTTTACTAAAATTTTATCATTGAGTCAACATTAGTGCTTGTTAAAAATCAAATTCCTTGGCCAAATTTTCAGAATTCCAATTCTTTATTTTCAAAGATTTTATTTATTTGAGTGAAAGAGAGAGAAAGTACAAGTAAGGGGAGGAGCAGAGGGAGAGAGCCCACAAAGCTGAGATCACGAACTGAGTCGACATCAGGAATTGGACCTTAATCAACTGAGCCACCCAGACGCCCCTAGAGTTCCAGTTCTTTGAATGTGGAGTGGGCCCCAGATGTCTATCCTTTTGTCCCCCAGATCTTCCCTATAGAAAACATCTTAAAAAAAACCACCGTGTGATGTGGGACCTGTGTCTATCAGAATTTTGAGTTGGTCTCTCCAGCTGTGAGAGATCATTTACCTCTTCTCTAGAAATAGCACTAGGAATCTCCATCCTGAGGTCCTTATGTGTGTATTTCAAATAACTGGATTCTGGAGGTGGACTAGACTCTGTACCTTGAAAACATATTGGGATATAACTCTCTTGGCCTCGTGGTTAAAATTTCTGCTACAAATAATTCCAAATACTGACATCTTGACTTACCAACCTGAAAAAGCAAAAGTCCCTCTGAAATAGCTGAGAATCCAGAGCTAAGCATTTGATACATATATGTATACCATGAATGTGTCTTTCCAAGGTTTCTGTCCAGGCATCGTTCTCCACAGCTAAAGCCAAGATAACCCTTCCATCTCATATATATTGCAACCTCTATCTAATCGACCAAACCCAATTTTCTTCTAGTATGATAAGTTATCCTTAAAGGGGGAAAGGCTATTCCAGGGTAAAGGAAGTTACCTGTGGTGAAGCCAGGTGGGAAACAAGGCTTTCTGATCTCAATGATCCAAAGCAGATCATTTAGTGTAGGCCCTACACTTCATATTTGGCCCTACACTTCACATTTCCAAATATGAATGTAGGCCCTACATTCATATTTGGAAAGCCAAAGGAGCAGCCTCATTACTGATCATCAGTTACCCACCATCTCTCCTAGTGCCCTGTAAATACCTGGCTGTTCTCCAGAGCAAGTCCAAATCAGAGGAAAAAGGAGGTGCAGCCCTCCTACTGCCAAAGACCTTCATCTGGCCAGAGCCCAAGGCAACATCCATTCAGGGAATAGGAAGTAGTGAGAGGACCAACTGCCTTGTGTTAGTATAACTGAGGCCTGTCAGGTGTCCGCAATAATCCATCTGGGGCAGCTTGAAGAGAGCTTTTATTCATTATAAACAAAACCTCCTAAGATTTAGCGTTTTATTGTTACAGGTACTAAAGATTCATGAGGTGAGTAGAGTAACTTGTATCCTTTCAATGTTAACACTGAGCAAAACTTATGTAGCTGTGTATTAGGGTTCTCCAGTGAGACAGAACCAAATAGATGTATGTATGTGTGTATGTATGATAAGGAATTGTCTCATGTGATTATGGAGGCTAATAAGTCCCAAGATGTGTAGTTGGCAAACTGGAGACTCAGGAGTACTAACAGTGTGGAGAATTCTAGTCTAAAAGCTTGAGACCTAGAAGAGCCAGTTTCGGCTTGAGTCTGAAGGCAGGAAAAAGCCAGTATCCCAGCTTGAACACAATGGGGCAGGAGGCGTTCCCTCTTACTCAGCCTCTTTGTTCTATTCAGACTTCAGCTGGACTTGGATGAGGCTTACCCACACTTGGCAGGGCGATCTGCTTTACTCAGTCTATAGTCAAATGTTAATCTCATCCAGAAACACCCTCACAGACATACCCAGAATAATGTTAAACCAAATATCTTCATATTCTATGGCCTAGTCAAGATTGAAATAACCACCACCAGCTGCATGGTACCTTCTCTGAAGGTACCACTGTTATGATATGATCCTGAAGGTCATTCTGAGTCAGGTACCTTTTCTCTAGAACTTGTATGATCTGCATAAGGTACTGGAGACGGTTTACGCAAACAAAATTAAAGGGTCCTAAATGTTTTTCCTGAAGTCTTTAGATGATAAGCCATCAGACAGGATGGGTGGGTTCTCTGGGTGAGGTTGATGTGGGGGGTAGTATACAGTTTGAGTGTGTTTCACCAGAGAAGCTCTGGAATTTTGAAGACAGAATTTTTTTTAATTCTAACTAGTTAACATATATGGTAATATTGTTTTCAGTTGCAGAATTTAGTGATTCATCACTTACATATCACACCCAGTGCTCATCCTAAGTGGGTCCTTAATACCCATCACCCAGCTGGCCTATCCCCCACCCACCTCACCTCCAGCAACCCTCAGTTTGTTCTCTACAGTTAACAGTCTCTTATGGTTTGCTTCCCTCTCATTTTCTTTTCCCTTCCCCTATGTTCATCTGTTTTGTTTCTTAAATTCATATGAGTGAAATCATATGGTATTTATCTTTCTCTGACTGATTTATTTTTCTTAGCATAATACACTTTAGCTCCATCCACTGTAATTTCTATCCACCTGGGAAAACGAACAAGACTAGCTTCATCTATTTCTAATTTTAAACAAAATCAAACTTGGTGGTTACACTTTTTACAGTGATTTCAAGGGTTGAGTTAATCACACATTATCATTGGCCAGTGCAGGACCTATCTCTTGATTTCATGATTTAATCAATCTATCCTTTCTCCATCAAGCTAACTGTTCTAATGTATTTGATGAATATCTTTTGAGTCCAATGTGAAATGTGTGCTATTGTTTTGTATGCATGAATCCTTAATTACTTATTTAATTTATTTATTTGTCACTTTAATTTTTTTATTTTTATTTTTGATGTAGTGTTCAGTGATTCATTAGTTGCATGTAACACCCTTGATTATTTTAAATGGCATTATTTTAGGAAGGCTTTACCCTTTCTGTTCTCTCTGTCTAGATATCCATATGGCTGTTTGCTTACTTTGTCTCTTTATTCAAAACTATCTATTCTTTGAGTCCTTTTCTCCCCACCCTACCTAAAATCTCATACACATCAACATTTTTATATCCCCCTTCCCTATTTTTCCTTCTCATCACTAATACAGACTATATATTTTACTTATTTTGTTTTTCTTATGTATTAGGATGTAAGGTCAAGAAGGGAAGATATTTGTTTTTCTTTTTCACTAGTGTATCCTTAGGCATAAAATAATATTTTGCCCCTAGTAATCTCTCAATATATACTTGTTAACTGAATGAATGGTATTGTAGCGCTGTAACTAGAGTGCCAAATCACTGATGTTTCTATTTTAAATGTAATTTTGTATAGAAAACTACCCATTTTCTGGACTGAAGTCAACTGACAGTATGGGATAGTCTTGTAGTGCACCTGGCCTGGGCCTCTTTAAATGTACAACTCCTAGAAAATATACATTTTTGTATTTGTCTACCTCTTCCTCCACACACATGTATTTTTGTGGGAAGAGGTTTATTTTAGAATCTTGGTTTGTGTGGCTGGTTTGTTCAGATTTTGGATTGCTCTTTGAAAGGCTCTTGTTTGCACACATTGGGAAGCTGTACAAATAAAGGATCATTCTAAGAGAAGGTGGTAAGGGGGGGCACATAGTAGGTAAATAATTTTAGAAAGTGGAGTTTCACATTAGCTGGTCAAGTATCAGGCACTCTAGCACGGGGAACATAGGGAGGGCTATGCAGGGGCCTCTCCTTATATGGGTTGCTGATGTTGCAGAGCCCAGGAAAGCACGTGACCCTGACATTGTGGTCCCCAATCCTATACATGCAATCCTATACATGCATAGCCTGAGAGAGACAATCATAGTGATGGGTTAGAGGCAGTGAAAACAAAGCAAAGCAAAACAAAACCTTTGAAATGCAAGCAGCTTTCTTTACCTGAGGCAAAAAGGTGGTGACAAGAAATAATAAGAGGATGCAGGCTGAAAGGGACAACTTCTTAATACCTGAGCACTACCTAGGGAAGTTTGCAGTCTCAGTCTTGCCCTCGCAGACTGGGATCAAGGTGTCCCTTACCTTTTCTGAGAAATGTAGCTGTTCCTTGTGAAAATGACTGTGGAAAGGACTGGGAGCATGATAGTTTCAGAGAGTGGCTTTCCCTTGCTTGAATTCAGGCTAATTGGACGTGCACATTGAAAATATTATTAGCAATGCCTGAACAGAAAATATGTGGGGATTCCTGGGGGTGACTAGGCAGTTAAGAACTCATCCAGGTCCAAGACAGAAGCTGAATGGCCACTTTGGACTTTGGAAAAACTCTGTCCTTTACCTGGAGATCTTATTTTACCCGATCTATCATGCTATACACAAGAAAGTGACCATGCTTGAATCATTTCCATAGAACATACAGCTGACAATCCTTTGATGGTAAGTAACACGGCTTCTCAATTTTAAAAAGTGATACCATCTTCATGAAAATAAAATCTGAAAAGGTATTGGTAGACATGATCCTAACTTTCAGAGTTTTCTCTGAGTCTTTTCACTTTTACCTTTGAAATTTATCTCATGTGGACTCACTTCTCCATGATCAATACCCTGGCCCAGACTACCACTGTGTCTCTTGCTGGGCTGCCTCAGGGGCCTTGTGAAGGATGAAGGGAAGGAACAATTCTTCCTTTACCCTCAAGGTCTTCCAGCTGGACTAAGAAGTCAATTGACATGAGACAGATTAACAGGAGAATAAAACCCAAAGTTTTACTACATTAATGCAGAGGCCCAGGTAATGAAATTGAAACCTAAAGAAATGACCAAGGCAGGCAGTTTTTATACTTTTCAGACAAACATAAAAAGTCTGTGAGGGATTGACAGGACAAAGAAAACTTTACTTTGCAATCTTCAATTAGTAAGAAATTCTACTGGGGTAGCAAATTAGTAAAAAGGAACAAGAGTGTATATAGCCTTCTTGGCTCTAAATTTCCTATCACCAATGATAAGGCTGTCTCTGTCCCTCCTGGTATGAGAGGGTACCTTTCACATGGGAGATTTATTTCCTGCTTTCAGGGGGACGGAGGAGGGCCTGAGTATCCTTCTTGTGCAGGCTGGCTCTTAAGTAAATTTTATTTTAAATAATCAGTTATGCAAAGTGGCACATTTGGGGGGCAGTTGCCCGGGGAAGCACCTGCTTCCGGTCCTGTTCTCCATGTGGAGCAGCCGCCCAGAGGAATACAGATGAGACGATTTTACCAGCTTGTGTACAGATCTCTCAGGGCTTCCCCTGCATTTAGTATAAAATCAGAAATGCCAATGGCCTACAACACCTTCATCGCCCAGGGTGCCTGAATGTCTCATCATCTAACCTCTCTCAATTCACCAAGCTCAAGCCCAATAAGCCTCAACCTGTCAGACCCAATACTATAATTTACAATAAGGAATTTTAGTGCCTCCATATTTTCCCTAAATAAAATTCACAGATTATCTATGAACATTTCTTTAAAATGTCACTATAATTAACTAACTATAATGTAAAATAAAAGGAAAGCAATATATGATAAAGTAAAATGTCTATTTTATATTCACCTGTAGCTGCTCAGACCAATGGAATACTGTGACACACGCATCAGAGTCCTCTGTGTGTGATGTTGTTGCGAATAGACAGATACAGATTTCAAGGACCAGACTAGCCTTCCATTCTCTCAGCAGTGAGATATTTCCAGAATGATGAACAATTCAGTAAAGTTCCAAGCAAAAAAAAATGTGCCTTTTCCCCTTGGTTTTATGTATATCTAATCCATATAAAAAGATTCTTTGCTTATATGTAAGTGAAGGGTAAATTCTAGGTTCAGATCATTATAAACAGTTTTGCACCTAAGAAATATTGGAAACTCATACGGGACAATTCTTTGCTGTGTGGGATGGTACCTACTTTCCTCCCAGTCTTGTTCAGATCAAAGCAGCATAAGTTTCTAAAATGCACCAGGGACCAGCGCCTTCTTGTTCTGATGGCCACTCTCGAGCCACAACAAACTGCCTGTGGTTCACTGAGGGTGCCACCTTCTTTCTGGCTCCTTATGGAAAATCCACTGGATTTTCACCTCGACGGCTCCTCTTTGATGTCTTAGTTCAATGTCCCCTTCTCAGAAGGCCTTATATGAGTATCCTTGTTGCCATTGCACACCACCCTATTTATGTCCACTGTCACCCTTATCATAATCTGGGATTATCAGTTAGCTACCTGGTTATAGTGTCTTTGTCCCAAACTACAAGGCAGGATCCAGAAAGATAGAAGCTCTTTACTGCTGGAAACAGACACACAGTAGGTAAGTAGGCAAGGGAAGAAAATATTAGATGGAAATTGAGCCTTCTGATGCCACCTGTAAATGCTGGGAGGACAGAAACAGAAAGTATAACATGGACCTTGCTTTCAGGAAAGGAGACGAGATCTTGATCGGATTCTAGACCCTTGTGAGGGGCCTGAAGTATCCTGATGTTACTATAGTAACAGAAGTAGCCCAAATAAAGCTGCCTGAGTCTGAGGGCACGAGGGCAAGATTCAGTATTACAGGTGAACTTGGGGTACAGTGGTCCCCACTTGTCCGCAGCTCCCCTTTCAGTTCCCCGAAGTCAACCATGGTCAGGAAGCAGATGATCCTCCTTCTGACCATATGTCAGAAGTAGCCTAACGCTGTGTCACACTGCCTATGTCATTCCCCTCACTTCATCTCAGCACATGGGCATTTTATCTTCTCACATCATTGCAAGAAGAAGGCTGAGGACAGTACAATCAGATATTTTGAGAGAGAGAGAAAGAGAGACACCACATTCACGTAACTTTCATATGGTATATTATAATTGTTCTTTTTTTATTACTGGTTATTGTTGTTAATCTCTTACTGTGCTTAATTTGTAAATAAAACTTTATCATAGGCCTATGTATATGGGAAAAACATGGTATATGTAGGGTTCCATAGTACCCATGGTTTCAGGCATCGGCTGTGGGTCTTGGAATGTATTCCTCAGAGAGAAGAGGGGATGGATGACTCTATAGAAATTGCACAAAGTTACTCATTGTCAGCTCTGAAGTACGATGACAATAAGCCCTAATAGCCTCATCTGCCTCTTTTGCCACCAGGCATTTCCTACCACTGGGAAATACACACACACACACACACACACATACACGTGCGTGCATGTGCCCACGTACATTTTCAATTTCATTGTCTAAAACTTTGGGAGTGATTTATAATTACAAAGCATCTGCATATTTTTTCCTTGGACCATCCCATTTTTAGTATCAATTTAAGTTTGAACTTCTTAATATCTTTGAGAAATTGAATAAGCATCTCTGCATTTGGCAGATGTGGAAAATAGGGACCCAAGAGCCTGAGTGGCCAAGTTTACGATCTGGTCAGGGGTCATCTTGACAGGCTAGTAGCCTGGTCAAGGCCAGGACTCCACCACCTCAGACAACTTGTTTACAAGGGATTGCTTGTTGAGGATTCATTCTACCTTCCACAATTCTTCATCTGTTCGATGTGGTTTTGTGAATGCTGATGGCAGCGTGGGGGAGGACATCAGGCAAGGCTGGGAAAAGGGCAGGTTGAAACCCTAAGTCAACTGAATGCAACCGACACTCAGCACACTATTCTCACCTTTATTACCACTACTGTGGTTTCCTGGTTGGGGTTCCCATGGGGAGTAGGAAAAAGACCAAAGTCCTTGACATGAGCTGCAAGGCACTGCTTCATCTGGCACTTGCCCCACAAGTAAGCCAGGCCCTGTTTTTCAGGTTCTAGGGCCAGATGGGGTGGGGGAAGCACTGGTGCTGCTCTTTGTGAGGTGCCCGCACACAGGAGGGGATGGCCTGTTTGATTTCTTTTCCTACCTGCCTCACTTCTGAGTCCCAGTGTTTCCATCACAAATCTTCCATCCCTAGCTTTCCCACAACTTGGACATTCTCCATCAGCTCTCTAATAACGGCTGGGACCCCACATCACCCCAAGTCTGGGGAAGGCTTGTTTTTAGAGAACGCCCTGTGCAGAGGGAATGGTCTTCTTCCTTAAGATCCCCCCTTCATCTCAAAATCCCCCGCTACCCTTTCTACCCTCCCTCGTCTACTCAAATCACAGTTTTCAACTTCTCTGCATTCCATTCCCATTGTCACATTTCAGCAGCCCAGACACAGAGCACCACTTCTGAAATAGAGGCATTTTGCACAACCTTTTTTTTTTTAACTTAAGGCAAAAAGAGAGTTGTTCCCTGTTCCCCAATACCCCAATCCTACCCTAAGTAAGGACGTGTCATCCCCAGGGTCCTACCTTCCATAGAACTTCAGGAAGGCTCTCCTATCCCCCTAGAACCGCATCAATTTTGCCTGTGACATGCATTCATAATCCACCCAACTTTTCCTTCTAAGCATTTAGAGCAATTTATGGGTCTGTAAGATTTTTCAATTAAACCTGCTTCCTTTGATATAACCAAGTGTCTGTGATCCGCACGGCCTGAATATGTTCTAAAGGGTTCTGTACCAGATTCTCTCCAGGTGCCAGAGTGAGGCCATGTGGTGCCAGTGGGAAAGCCAGCAATCTGGAAGTCCCTGTTTGGGGAGCAAACAGACACATGGCATGTGAGGGTAGCCTGAGGTCAGTCTTTATGGCATGCTGAAGACCAGTCTATGCTTTATCCACGTGGCTGCAGAGAAGCACCAGAGTTTTTAAGGAGGGGTTTGGTCAGAGTGTCATCTTAAGAAATGTGTCCTTGCCTCACATCTTGTGCAGAGATGTTCTAGAGGGGAAGAGAGACAGTTAGACAAGGGAGGCCAGTTAATGTCTGTTTAAGGAACTCAGGTGCAAAATCAAAGAACAGATGAGGTGTTAGCAATGGGAAGAGAAAGTCACGTGAAAGAGCAGAGGGTCCAAGGATGGCTTGGTGGGAATTTCCAGTAGCGGACACATGGAAGAAGTGGGAGAGAAGAGGAGAGGCTAATTCTAAGAATCAGCAGAGAAAACAACCCCATGAGTACAATACTCCTTCTCATTCAACAGTACTGGCTGGACCCCAGGGGAAGACAAAGCACAGACTAGGAGAGTCACTGAGGGGGGCAGTCAGGTCCAAGCTACCAGAAGCACCATGGCTCAGGGTCATTGAGAAACTCCCCCCTTCAAGGCACCATCCCTCGGGTCACCTCTGATACCTGGCTCTTGCCCAGAACACATCCAAATGGAGGAAACAAGTAGGAGCAGCCGTAAATCCACACAGGCTTTCATTATGCTAGGTGCCGGGCTCAGGGCTCCTTGGACAACAGGAAGTTGAGAGGAGCTGGGGAACCTAAAGTGGTTTTATACCCAATGCCACACTCAGATGTGTTCGATTAACCCAGTTCAAAGAAGAGGGAGAAGGCCTTCAACAACACATTGTTCGCTCTAGCTCCTGAAGTCTGAGCCTCTCTTGATCACTTGGGTATGGAAAACCATAGTGTCATATAAAGTGTGCATAACAGGGGCACCTGGGTGGCTCAGTTGGTTAACCATCTGCCTTTGGCTCAGGTCATGATCTCAGGGTCCTGGGATCGAGCCCCAGGTCAGGCTCCCTGCTTAGTGGGGAGTCTGCTTCTCCCTCTCCCTCTGCTGCTCCTTCTGCTTGTACTCTCTCTCTCTCCCTCTCTTGCTCTGGCAAATAAATAAATAAAATCTTAAAAAAAACCAAAAACTTAAATTGCTGGGCTTGCTCACCTGGTGTGACTCTGAAGTCATTTTCTAAAAATAATGACATTTCAGAATCTACTGACCTGATGCTTCTCAAAGTGTCTTGAAACAAGGGAGGATATGAGCAACACCATACTGGGTAAGGTCTTTTGTTAAAGAGTTATTTTATTAACAAAGTTATTTTGAGGGAGCTGGGGAGGGGGGGAATGGGTGAAGGGGGTCAGAAGGTAAAGACATCCAGTTGTAAGATGAGGATGTTGCAGTGAATCAAGAACGTGTTTCTTTTTATAGCCAAGTGATAATCCATGACCTCGATGACCACGGTTTCTTTAACCCTTCACTTACTGAAGGCCACAATATTCTGTATTATGCTGTATTGAATAAATCAGCTAGGAACAACTTTATATAGGTTTTTGTGTGAAAACCAGTTTTCGTTTCTCTGAGACATGTCCCTGGGCATATAAGGTGCTCAGTAGATACCTATTGAAGAATTGAATGAATGGATTAATGAAAAATATATATATATAAAACAAAGTGTACCACATGTGGTTATCTTCATTCATTTACCAAAAAATCCTATATGTGAGAATTTACTGTTCCATTAAAGGGGTCGTTAATAGTCAGACTTCTCTACAGACAGACAAATCTTGTCCTTGTCTGTGGTTTTTATATGGTGTCCCGAGGAGCCCAGAGGCTCTGCAGTGAAGTCCCAGGGGTACTAGAGAACACTTTACAATTTCAAGGGACACAGTGATACTTGAAAGCTGGCGGGCCCTGGGCAAATGACTAGCTCAAGGTAACCCACCATTCCGATGTTGGATGGTACTACATTCCTCTCAGTGAGGCCGTACCTTGGACAAGCTGGGGTGTTGTGTTTGCTGCGATAAAATGCAAAAGCAGTTACCACGGGAAAATCAGTGTGGAACAGAAAACAAGAACGTTGATGTCCAATCTGATTCCAAAATTGAGAAACTGTGTGTTGTCAAACAGGCATACACATTCTGTTGGTAAGTAATTGTGGTTAATCAATAAGGTAAACATTAAGTTTTCTTTCAGTGCATGTGTTCTCATGTTTTCAAATGGCTATGAAGTTGTTAGGGCATAAATAGACACTAAATTATTATTTTTTATTTATTAGAGAGAGAGAGCGAGTGTGGGCACTACCTGGGGGAAGAGGCAGAGTGAAAAGCAGGCACCCTGCTGAGCGAGGAGCCTGATGTGGGACTTGATCCCACGACCCTGGGATCATGACCCGAGCCAAAGGCAGATGCTTAACCGACTGAGCCACCCAGGCACCCCGACACTAAATTATTTTTGCTATAACCACTTAATAAATGAAGCCATGAGGTATTTCTTTAGACCTACAGATGCTATAAAAAAAATGAGTGAGCCATTAAGAGAACTATGTGACCACTGGGGACTCTCTGCTGTGACTAGTCCCTGTCCTATAAATTTTACAAGGGAAGTAATTCTTTTTGTGAAAGAAAAAATCTGGGAAATATAAATGGAACTCCAAGCCCAAAGCAGTAAGAAGGAAAAGCTATAGGCACATAAAGGAATACCTTGACATGCATGAATAGGAGACACATATGGGAGTATCCCTCTCAGAGGCTCTGAAAGAAAGGCTGGCTGTGCTGGTCCAGGGCTTACTGAGAGTGAGGCTGAGGTGTCCTTTTTCCCTTATTCGGAAACCAGACCTGTAGGTGGGACCCCTGGACACCTTAGCTGGCGAGAGTTCTTTTCTTCTTTCTCTCCTTCCTTCCTCCCTCCCTCCCTCCCTTCCTTCCTTCTGGGCATGCAAGTCTTAATAGGACATAGTTGAAATGTTTTGGTGTTACTAGCTCCTTAGCTGAGAGCAAATGTGGAATCAGTTAAGTGTTTGGGGATCACATTGGATACAAAAACACAAATGGCCATGAATTTTAAATGACAAAGGAAAGTGATTTATTGGCCTTGGATTGACTTTACCCTGGTCCTTGTAAAAAGCCCACAGTGTACTTAGCCTGCTTGCGTTAATTGTTTTCTTTCTTTCTTTTTTTTTTTAAGATTTTATTTATTTATTTGACAGAGACACAGCGAGAGAGGGAACACAAGCCGGGGGAGTGGGAGAGGGAGAAGCAGGCTCCCCACTGAGCAGGGAGCCTGATGTGGGGCTCCTTTGATCCCAGGACCCTGGGATCATGACCTCAGCCGAAGGCAGACTCTTAACGACTGAGCCACCCACGCACCCCTGTGTTAATTATTTTCTTAACAGTGTGGCGGAATCTGTCCTAATTATGACTCCTATCCCAGAAGCAAGAAGTAAAATGCAACCAAATAAAATTTGAAAAAAAAATTAAACAAATTTTGATGGCAAAAATAACGTCAAAAGACAAATGACTGCCTGGGAGGAAAATATTTTCATCTTACAGATAAAGGCATAATCTCCCTCATGTATAAAGAACTCTGTAACACAATAAAGAAAAAAATTAGAAAAATGAGCAATGAAAAAGATTTATAAATGTTACTAAACTTATAAGATCTTTACTACAAGGATACAACATCACCTATGATTTATTCTTGCCAAAAAGTTTTATCTTGGGGCTCAGTCATTAAGCGTCTGCCTTCGGCTCAGGTCATGATCCCAGGGTCCTGGGATCGAGCCCCGCATCAGGCTCCCTGCTCGGCGGGAAGCCTGCTCTCCCTCTCCCACTCCCCCTGCTTGTGTTCCCTTTCTCGCTGTCTCTCTCTCTCTGTCAAATAAATAAATAAAATCTTAAAAAAAAAAGTTTATCTTGAGTCTAATTATGAGAAAATAATCAGATATACTCTAAATGAATATTCTGAAGTATTAAGACAGGTAGCCATGACTCTTCTAAAAAGATATCTTCCTAAAAACCAGGAAAAATTCAGGAAGTTTAACTCAGTAAGGCGAAAACTCAGTAAGAATGAGCAGAATGTTTGAACAGACACTTCTTCAACAGAGACATACTGAGAGCAAATCAGCATGTGGAAAGTTGTGCAACATCATTAATTACTAGGAAAATGCAAATTTTAAGGACAGCGAGGGATGCATCTACTAGAAGGGCAAAAATTTAAATGACCCGTTAACGCCAAGTACTGGTGAGCAATTAAACTCTAAATATCTGGTGAGATTTCAAAATGACACAATCAATTTGGAAAATAGATTCTCCATTTCTTAAAAAATGAAACCTACGCTTTCCATACAACCCAGCAATTCCAATTCTGAGTATTTATCCGAGAAAAATTATTATATATGTCTATACAAGGACCTATACACAAATATCTATGGTAGCTTTATTCATAATAACACCAAACTGGAAATAGCTTCAATGTCTATGAGTTCATAAATGATTAACTAGCGGAACAGCCACACGTTGTCAGCCATAGTGAGGAACAAAGTACTGTTACTATTAACAACTTGAATGAATCTCAAAGGCCTTAAGCTAAGTGAAATAAAACGGGCGCAAAGGCCGGATACTGAATGAGTCCATTTAAATGACTTTCTAGAGAGGACAAAATTCTAGGGAGTGAAAACAGATAGGTGGTTGCCTGGGCCTGGGCCTGGGAGATCAGCTGACTGCACAGAGGTATATGGAACATTTTGGGGTGATGGAAATAATTCTGTATCTTGATTGTTGTGGTAGTTACCTGAGTGCACACATTTATCAAGACTTATGGAACTCTAACTTAAAAAGAGTGGATTTCATTGTGTGTAAAGTTTGCCTTAATTTTTAAAAAGAAAAAAAGTAATAAAATTTAAACTGAAAAAGAAAGTTGAGGGTGAGGTTTTAGTATATGATAGAAGATTAAAGAGATATAATAACCAAAGCCAATGCATCAATCTTTTACTGTATTCAGAAAAAAGTAAATAGCAATAAATAGTCATAAGAAGACATATTGAGGACAATTGGAAACCTCAAATTTGGCCTGTATGTTAGATGATCACTCTCAATTTGTCTGGAAGTTTCTAGAACCTCAAATGCAGCAGGTAAAGAGGAGAAGGTCCTATCTTGCCTTCCTAATATTTCCCATACTGCCAAAAATTGAAATGCATTTTCATTAAGACATATATTATTAATGCACTTACTTTTTGTAAGTACTTAAAATACAGTTTACAATGTTTTTTTAAAAAAGTACTTAAAATAGAGAAAGGAGATTTTTCAGCAATTGGGGGTTTATTGCAAAAAAAAAAAAAAAAAAAAGGATCATAAAAGCCTGAAGATAGATGCTCATGAGAAGTAAGACAAATAATCCAGAGATAAGGGCCATCTTTTCTTCAATGCCTTCATCCTCACCCTGAAAGTACTCCTCTTCTAGAGATTTAACCAGGTCATTTAAAGATTTAAACCACTTATTTCTTTATCAGTTTGCTAACAAGTTGCTAAAGGTTGTAGTTTTGTACATTGGCAGATATGGGGGCTAAGATTTTGTTACTGAGGGGCGCCTGGCTGACTCAGCTGGAAGAGCATGCAACTCCTGATCTCAGGGTTGTGAGTTTGAGCCCCATATTGGGCATAGATATTATTTAATCGGAGACACTGATGTGCCTATCTGTGCACGAGCCTTGACCTTCATTTGGACTCTCCATTAATGTTGCCCCCTTAGATGGCAATATTTTTGAAATGATGTTTTGATGTTTTTTTCTAACACACATAAACATGTAAAAGCACAATATTAAAACTGAGATATATTTGTGTCTATATTCAAGTGGAACATAAATATTTGGTAAACCCTTAAGCAGAAAAAGTGTTAATTAGTTATATTTCTTTCTTTTTTACTGCTTGCTCTCCACCCCCATCCCCACCCCCACCCCCACCATCGATGGTACCTGGTGCCAACCTTAGGTACCAGGTTGCCAAGTTCTGGAGATGCACAAATACATGGAAATGGTCCCTGCCCTTGAAGATCTCATCATTTAGTGGCCTTTGCTTTTAGAAAAGACTGTGAATGTAACAATAAAATCCAGGAAATATCAAGGAATGGTATTAGATGTAAGCTAAATGCATTTATCCGATCATTTCTAATTTCTGTAAGCTTCTGCTCTGCACGTGCTGTTAAAACGGCACAAACCCTCTGAACCTAGAGCTGGTGATCTGGAGACAAAAAAGCAGAATGCTTTGGAACCAAATATTCATTCAGGCTCCTTTCCCTAGTGAGATTCTGAATTTCTACTTTTTTTCATTGCATCTTTTGTTTTAAAGAAAGGAATCTAAATTCAGTTTAAAGTATTTTTAGGCCTCGCTAAAAATTATTTACAGACCAGCATCGCTGACTGGTATTACATGAGAGCTGGTTAGAAATGCAGAATCTCAGCCCCCACCCCAGCCCTCCTGAATCAGAATACACACTGTATCAAGATCCCCAGGTGATGTGTATGCTCCTTAAAGTTTGGGAAGCTCTGCACGTGCTCTGAAGGCAAACAGTTTAGGGCCTTGATTCTCAAAGGGTGGTCTGTGGACAGTTAGTATTAGCATCACTTGGGAGCTTGTTAGAAATGCGGATTCGGGCACCTGGGTGGCTCAGTTGGTCGAGCGACTGCCCTCGGCTCAGGTCATGATCCTGGAGTCCCGGGATTGAGTCCCGCATCGGGCTCCCTGCTTCTCCCTCTGACCCTCCCCCGTCTCATGTGCTCTCTCTCTCTCTCTCATTCTCTCTCTCAAATAAATAAATAAAATCTTAAAAAAAAAAAAAGAAATGCGGATTCTAGGGGCACCTGGGTGGCTCAATCTGTTAAGCATCTGCCTTTGGCTCAGGTCATGATCCCAGTTCTGGGATTGAGCCCCTCCACGGCGGGCACCCTGCTCAGTGGGGAGTCTACTTCTCCGTCTTCCTCTGCCTCTCCCCCTGCTTGTGCTCTTTCTCTCAAATAAATAAATAAAACCTTAAAAAAAGAGAAATGCAGATTCTAAAATAAACCTTAGTGCATAAAAATAACTCCACATAAAATTGAGACTCGAAAGCAAGTGAACTAGAGCCTTCTATTGACCTTTGAATCATATTTAAAAGGCCTGCCTCCTCCAGTGTATGATATACTCCAATAGTTAGTTACATTATACTTTGTGTGTGAGTTTCATGGGCACTTTTGTAGGCTCACAAAATTCACTGTTCCAGGGGAAGTCTCAAACAGCACGTGTTGCTTTACTGTTGCTCATGTTCTTTGATATTTGAATAAAAAGCATTAAGTCTTAGACAATGGTGTAATTATGGTATGTGTGTGCTGTTCAAAGTTGGTAGTTAATTTCTCACAGTTGAGTACTCCAGCTATTTTGGCATATAAGGCAGGGAGCCTGAAGCGGCCTTGATCCCAGGACCCCGAGATCATGACCTGAGCCAAAGGCAGACGCTTAACCGACTGAGCCACCCAGATGCCCCAAGAAGTGTCCATTTTTATGCCAGTACCATACTGTTTTGATTGCTATATTTTTGTAGTAGAGTTTGGGTTTTCTCAGAAGAATTTATTCCATAAGTAGCTGTAGACTCATTGTATCTATGGGAGGAGGTGAGGTCAGGATCTTCCTACGTTACCATCTGGAACTGGACGAAGAATGTTTTGAAATCAGGACACGTGATGCCTCCAGCTTTGTTTTTCTCAGGATTGCTTTGGTTATTTGAAGTCTTCTGTGATTCGATGCAAATTTTAGGATAGCTTTTTTTTTATATTTTTGTGAAAAGTGCCATTGAGTTTTTGATAGGGATTGTATTGAACCTATGGATGGCTTTGAGTAGTATAGACATTTTAACAATATTAATTTTTCTGATACATGAATACGGGATAGCTTTCCATTCTTTGTGTCTTCAATATCTTGCATCAAAGTATTATGGTATTCAAGCTACAGACCTTTTACTTCCTTGGTTACATTTATTACTAAGTATTTTAGTGTTTTTGATGCTATTGTAAATGGGATTGTTTTCTTTATTCCTTTTTCAGATATTTTGTTGTTCATTGTGTAGAAATGCAACTGATTTCTTTATATTGATTTTATATGCTGCAACTTTATTGAATTCATTGATTAGTTCCAAAGCTTTTTGGTTGAGTCTTTACAATTTTCTATCCATATGATCAGCAATTCCACTTCTGGGTATATATCCAAAGGAAATGAAAACAGGATATTGAAAAAGATAGCTGCACTCCCATATTCATTGCAGCATTATTCACAATATCCAAGATAGGGAAGCAACCCAAATATCTATTAACAGATGAATGGATAAAGAAGTTGCATGTGTACGTGTGTGTGTGTGTGTGTGTGTATGGGCATGTATACACATTACTCAGAAAGAAGGAAATCCTGCCGTTTGTGATAACATGGATGGATCCTGAAGGCATTATGCTAAGTGAGATAAGTCAGACAAAGACAAATACTGTATCATATCACTTATATCACTTATATCATATCACATATCACATCTAAAAAAAGCCAAACTCATTGAAGCAGAGAGTGGAATGGTGGTTAGCAGAGGCTGAGAGGTGGGGGAATTGGGGAGATGTTGGTCAAAGGGCACAAACTTGCGGTTAGGAATGATTATGCTTCAGGAATCTAATGCACAGCATTGTGATTATAGTTTAATACTGTGTTATACACTTGAAAGTTGCTGAGAGAGTAGATCTTGAATGTTCTCACCACAAAAAAGAAATGATAATTATGGAATGTGGTGGAGATGTTAGCTTATGCTGTGGTGATAATCATATTGCAATATAAGTGTATCAAATTAATGCATTTTGTACCTTAAACTTATACAGTGTTACACATTGATTTACACAAAGAATTATCTGGACTCAATTAAAAAAAAAAGTGTCTTTGGGATCAACACCTATATAAAAGGAAAAAGAAGAGTGAGCAAAGGGAGAAACTGAGCTGTGATATGGGTCCAAAGACAGCTCTGGCTGAGCCTGCAGGGAGATTCCTATTCCTCCTGGATAAGTCACTGGAAATGGGCCACCCCAGGAGAGGGGTGTGGCCTTGGTGAGACAGGTCTCTACAGCTGTGACAATTCCTAAAGGGGCTGAGAGCTGAAGGCTATCTGGTGACAGCATTCCAGCAGCTGGGGTGACAGGACCCTTATAAAGAGGGATTTGGGAAGCACATTACAGATTCACCATAATAAGAATTAGGGGAGCATCGTCAACTTTGATACAGATTTGGGGGGTTGGAGAAAGCAGCAGAAAATATCTGTTTATTAACTGAAGCATCGGTGGGTAGTGATAGTAGGTGAATTCCATTTTATCTGTGCTTATATTTTCAAGTTATCTAATAGCATGATATGTCCGAAGGAAATAGAAACATTATACCTAAAAGCAGGTAGGGGCACCTGGGTGGCTCAGTTGGTTGAGTATCCAACTCCTGAGACCAGCTCAGGTCATGATCTCAGGGTCATGAGATCAAGCCCCTGCATCTAGCTCTGCGTTCAGTGGGGAGTCTGCTGGAGATTCTCTTTCTCTCTCCCTCTCCCTCCACCCCTTCCTCTCTCTCTCAAATAAATAAAATAAAATCTAGGGAAAAAAGCATATAATGTGTATAAGTACCTCTGATTCGTCTTATCTTCCTGTGGAGTAAAGAGCTGAGTCCTATATTGAGAATCACATATGAAAGGCTCTTAGGAAAGCATTTTGCTATTAAGTGTCTTAACTCCTTCCCTCCAGCTATTCTTCCTGTTGGGCATTTACCATACGCGCAGAACTCCATCACTACTGTTCCTCATCACCTTGATCACTGCTTTTTCAGAGATAAGGAAACAGACTAATTGTCTAAATGAAGTTCCCAGGGATTCCTGGTGAGTAGAGGCAGCTCCCAGATTCCATCCTGGATTCATGTGGTCTCAAAACTCATGCTTTTTACCACTGATCGGTTCTCTAGCTATAATGGTGTTTCTCAAGGGGCGTAAACAAACACTTTCTCAAATATGAATCACAAAGATCCTTTCTCTTTCAATTGGTTGCCTTTTCCATACAAGCACTGTGGCAGATTTTAACCTACCTGTCCATTTAGAAAATGGCCTTGTTTCCTATGAGTAGATGCTATCTCCAGTCACTTCAGGGAGAGCATTGCCATTTTTAGAGTTCGAAGGATCCATAACTCCCTATTCAAATGCCATTAAGTTTCCTGAGACACTTGAGATAAATATCTGTTTAAAATCTTTCCTTGTCCCCTTAGACTCTCCAGGAGACTCTTCTGCTTAAAACAAATTATCTCAAGAAACTCCCAATGACAGGGCGGAAATGCCACTGCTGTGTGCTGTCTGAAAGTGAATAGGGTTTGCCAGACTCCTGTCCTGGCCCCTGCCTTCATCTGTACTTCCTAGATAAGAAACTGAACCCAAAAGTTTAAATGGCATCACCAGAGGAAGGGGCATAAAACCCTAATGGGAACATCAATCTGTTGATCCCTGGCCATGCATTCTTCCAAAGTTATTATAATTGTTGCCCAGAATACAACAGTACTAGGAATCCTGAAAAATGGAATAATTTGCTTTTTGCTAATGTGTCAGGGTTACTGAAAACCAGATAGATCTTAACTAGACAAATCAGGTTCTTTTCATTTTAAGTTTGATCCCACATTCAAGATTCCGAAAGGAGATACAAAGTCTAAATGAAACAAAGTCTAAGAAGAAAAGAAGGCTAAAATGATACAGGAACTCACCAAGGAGTTAAGACCACATGTACTATCCTGAGCTGAAGATGTGGGAGAGAGACAAAACATAGCAGGACAGGATCCATGGGTTGAGATTATATTTCTTTTTGTATCTTATTGTCTGACCTTTTTGAGAAAGTCTACAGTTATCAAGCTTCAGATCATAACAACTTTGATCAGGTCTTAGTAAATTTATGATACTTGGCAGGACTTTCTTTTTATTACATTTTTCTGGTTAAAATCTTGAACTGAGATTTTTTTTCTTCCAATGATTAAAGAGCCACACTGCATAGTGTTCTCACAGATAACAACAATAATAAATAGCAGCTAACATTTATTAATTGCATACCATGTTTCTGCACTGTTGTAGGCACTTTACCTGTATGAATGTGTTTGTTCTTCATGACAATTGAATGAAGTAAACAGTTATTTTTTTTTTAAAGATTTTATTTATTTATTTGAGAGAGAGAATGAGAGAGAGAGAGAGAGAGCATGAGAGGGGGGAGGGTCAGAGGGAGAAGCAGACTCCCTGCTGAGCAGGGAGCCCAATGCGGGACTCGATCCCGGGACTCCAGGATAATGACCTGAGCCAAAGGCAGTCGCTTAACCAACTGAGCCACCCAGGCACCCGAAGTAAACACAGTTATAACAATTTATGGTTGAGGAAACTGATGCACAGGGAAAATAAGTTATTTGCTCAAGATAATTTGCTGGTAGATGGTAGAGCCAGGAAGTAAACCCAGAGTTTGACCTCAAAACCCATGCTACTTAGCACCACAAACACTGCCTGTGATGTTCTGAAACAATAAGTAGAAATCAATATATCTACTAGTAACAGGAATTTGGCCCCAAGTTCAGCCTTATAAGCACCAGAGTCTGAATAGATCTTTAGCCTCGTGTGATATTTCTCTATTTTATTTGTTTGCTTTCAAAAACAGGATCACCCTGGCTGTTGTGTGGAGAATAGACACAAGAGGGAACAGGGCTGAAGTAGGGAGACTCACTACATCAGTACCCCAAGTGAGAGGCAATGAAGGCATATTAGACCAGTGGTTCTCATCAAGGGGTCATCTTTCCCTTCAGGGGACATATCTGGAGATAGTTGGTTTTTTCCTCTAATAGGGGGTGGTGTTGGTGCTGAGAGCTAGTGGGTATAGGCCAGGATGTTGCTAAACATACTAAAGTGCATAAGACAGCCCCCCCCCACAAAGAATTATCTGGCCCCAAATGTCAATAGTGCTGAGGTTGAGAACCCTGAATTAGGTGTAACAGTGCAATCAATAGGAAGTGGTTAGATTTTGCATATATATGCATGCATACACTGTGTAGTAGTAGCACATAGTACATACATAATGTGGTATATATATTATATATGTAATATATCTGAGGAGTACTCACATACAGTTGGATATGGGGCATAAGAAAGAGAGGAATCCAGGAGACTTTATATGATTTTCAAGCTACTATAAAATGGGAGATACCACTAACTCATAAAACAATGTGGGAGCTCAGTAACTATTTTGATATTGTCAAGTTTAAGTTACCCATTAGATCTTCAAGAGAAGGTAGCAAATAGGTAGTTGAATATATAGGTCTGGAGTTGAGAGGAGTAGGTACATGCTAGTGTAGAAAATTTGTATTTATCAGCAAAAAGTAATTTTTAAAGCTGATAAGACTCGATGAGTTCAAGGCAAATAAGTAAGGAAAGAGAATATAATTGGTTTAAGGCTTAAGTCTTGGGGTTCCAATGCTAAGAGGTAGTCGAGAGGAGGCAGAACCTTCAAATGAAGCAAAGAAAAGTCAGTAAGGTGACTGGAAGTAAAAGCAGGATAGAGTGGGGTTCTGGGAGCCAAGCAGGTGGAGCCATCAACCACATCAGCTGTTGCATTAAAATGTTAAATGGGATGAGAACCACAATTTGACCATTACCTCTGGCAATGTGGAGAACACTCATGACTTTGGCAAAAACAGTTTTGGTGAGAGGTATGGATGAAACTCAAAATATAATTAAACATAAGATGTGAAATAGTAAAAGTCCTAGAAGAAAAAATCAGGAAAAAGCTTGGTAAAAAATTTTTTGCATGTGACACTAAAAAGGAGAGGCAACAAAAACAAAAATCAACAAGTGGGACTATACCAAACTAAAAAGCTTCTACACGAGAAACAAGCAACAAAATGAAAAAGGTGACCCATGGAGTGGTAGAAAATATTTGCAAAATAAGTGTCTGATAAGGGGTCAATATCTAAAATATGTAAACAATGCATAATGCATACATACAATATCTAAAATATGTAAATAATGCATACAATAATGCAGAACAACAAACAATCTGGTTTAAAAAATGGGCAGAGGAACTGAAGAGACATTTATCCAAAGAAGACATATAATTGTCCAACAGGTACATGAAAAGATGCTCAACATCTCTCATCATCAGGAAAATGCACATCAAAACCAAAATGAAGTATCACCTCATACCTGTTAGGATGGTCATCATCAAGAAGACAAGAGATAACAAGTGTTGACAAGGATGAGGAGAAGGGGAACTCTTGTGCACTATTGGTGGGAATGTACATTGGTACAGTCACTATGGAAAACTATGGAGGTTCCTCAAAAAGTTAGAACTAGAGCAACTATAGGATCCAGCAATCCCACTTCTGGGTGTATATCCGGAGGAAATGAAATAGGGACCTTTAAGAGATGTGTGTACTCCCATGTTCAGCATTATTCACAGTTGTCAAGATACAGAAACAATCTAAGTGCCCATCAATGGATAAATGGATAAAGAAGATGTGGTATGCATATGCATGCACATACTTGCATGCACATGCACACAGTGAATATTATTCAGCTATAAAAAAGAAGGAAATTCTGCCATTTGTGACAACATGCATGGACCATAGAGGCATTATGTCAAGTGAAATAAGTCAGATAGAAAAAGACAAATACTGTATGATTTCACTTATATGTGGAATCTAAAAAAATCAGAACTCATAGAAACAGTTGGTGGAATGGTGGTTGGCAGGGGCTGAGAGATGCAGGAAATGGGGAGGTGCTGGTTAAAGGATATAAACCTCCAGTTATAAGATGAGTAAGTTCTGGGGATCTAATGTACAGCATGATGACCATAGTTAACAATACAGTATTAAATATTTGGAAGTTGCTAAGAGAGTAAATCTTAAATATTCTCCCCACAAAAAAGAAATGGTGATTTTGTGAGCTGATGGAAATATTAACTAGCCCTATTGTGGTAATCATTTTGCAATATGTAAGTGTATAAAACCCACATGTTCTATACCTTAAACTTACACAGTGTTATATGTCAATTTTATCTTAATAAACCTGAACTAAAATAACAATATGTTCACTTTTTGAATAATTTTTTAAAAGATTTTATTTATTTATTTATTTATTTATTTATTTATTTATTTATTTATTTGAGAGAGAGAGAGGGAGCGAGAGCATGAGAGGGGAGAGGGTCAGAGGGAGAAGCAGGCTCCCTGCCGAGCAGGGAGCCCAATGTGGGACTCCATCCCAGGACTCTGGGACCATGACCTAAGCTGAAAGCAGTCGCTTAACCAACTGAGTCACCACCTAGGTGCCCCACTTTTTGAATAATTTAGAAAACTGAAAAGTATTCTGAAAAGTATTAAAATGCATTGATATTGTTCTTGTAAATGTAAATCTATTGCAAACTGTAATTTCTACTTATAATTTAAAGACTAGATATCTTAAAATAAGAACTTGTTGATTAAAAATACATGACAAAATAAATAAATAAATAAACAGATTAAGTATAAACACTAAAAAAATATTTAATGGGAAGAACTTTCCCTTGAGGTTTGTGATGATCACAGATGTACATTATTGTTTGATTTTTGCTACATCAATGTATAATCCTGGAGACTTCCTACACTTATTTTATGATAATCACCAAAAATTATCCTATACATGGAAGCTGGGGCAATCTATATGATATGATTTCTGAAGATAATTTATTAAACTCTTGCTTTGGGGATGGTGTGCTTTGTAAGGTTGGTTTTTGCCAAAACAGGAACCCAGTTCAAACTCTATTTTCATCCATAATCCCTTTTTCTTGAGATTTGCATTGCCAGTTTTTACTGGAAAAAATACCCTTGGAAAACATCTTTTTCAGTTCCCTGGAGATGTACACATTCATGACAAGATGCGTTTTGGGAAAGCATAACTAAACCAGATTGCAGTGTTTTTCAAAAGCCTAGCCCACAGTTCTGTGAATTTTTTCCCCCTGAATCAGAGTCACCTCGAGCTGGTTAGAGAGCCCAGATAACTAGGTGTCAAACCAGCCTCCCTGGATCAGAATTGTTGGCCACGGGGCCAGGGACTGGGTGCTTTTTATAAGACCCCAAAGTGATTATTATGCTACATAATATTATCAATCAATGTATAAATCATTCTTTTGTCTCACCCACTTGAAGATCCTCAGATCATCTAGCAAAGTCCTGCTTTCGCAGTCCAATAGACATGTATCCTATATATGACAGTTTCAGACACCTCCCTATGCTTGGGGAAGACACCATTTGGGTGGATACAGTCTCAATCCACTTTATATATTTCCTCTTGCTTTTCTGAATCATTATGATTATAGTAATTTATAGTAATTTCAGCCTTGAGGCAGAAAAGCCAATCATGTTGAAGGTTTTGGCGTTGCTTCTAGAATGATGGATCAGTACCTGCAGCTGAGGAGACAAGAGGCTTATAAACACCTGTGGAGACCACTTCACTTGGTTTCCTGTTTCCTCTGGCATCTTGGGTTGAGATCTGAAATGATGAGGGTCTGGCTTGTTTGGAGGGCTTTTCATGCTTTTTGTGTTGATACGTGGTTTTGAGGATGGTAAGGAAAAGGGAATTCTGGAGGGTGGCATTTCAGGTAGTGGGTATTCTTTCTTACATACTGTTGACTTTGGGGGTTGGCATTTTTCTTTTGGAGTCAGGAGAAAGCAGGAGGAACTGTCAGGTGTCTAGGAGATCCGGAGATTGCTCCGAACGGATTCTGCATATGTTTTAGTCCTGCTCTGCCATTTACCAGATATCAGAGCTTAAGTTTATTCAACCATAAGTGTGGATCAATAATAAAATTGACTTCATGCAGATATAATGAAAAATAGACACCTCCCCCAAACGACAAAGTTAGCAATCCATAAACAAAACTTACTATGGAGTGTATTATGCTTTTGTTTATTCCAGTAGAAGTCTTTAGTTTCACATAGCAAGCTAGTATCAACTGGCTCAAGCATTTTCAAAATGAAAGCAGCTGATGAATTTTTCTAGGTCTGTACAACCAAGTATTGAAACCTATCCATCCCTGTTTTAGAGCTATATCAGTTATGTTTGGAAATATTTCAGAAGTGTATTTGATATCCAATTATAGATGAAATTTGTATTCTCTCTGGGAAACCTCTAAGGAATTGATAGTTCGTTTATAGACCCTCAAGAAGTAGCTCTTAGGATTTCCTTCACATTCAGATGAAGCAATAGACTTTAAGTAACTTCTCTAAGATCTCACAGTGGAACATACAGAAATAGAATCAAGCCATTTTCACTCTTGAGTTGAGCTTCAGGTTGACTACAAAGTTGAAAGTTTTCTAGGCTGTTATTTGGGGCCAGATATGGGATCTAATATTTTCCATTTTTTTTTTCTTTCATCAGTGTCTGTAATCTGTAACCAGCGCTGGCTTCAGTTCAGAATTAAACAAAAGCCTTATCTGTATTACCAGGAACCCCAGTATTATGAAATCTATTTGGGAACTGGCTGTCCGGTAACTGGAGGGATGTGGGATTTCTTTGAGTTCCTTTACCCTCTCTCTTCTTGTGGACTCAAAGTTGAAGTAAGAGCAGTTATTGTTTCAACTAACAATACATTCTTTGTGACTGTGCTATTAAAACTAATTGTAAATTGATTTTATAGCTCATGTAATATTGACTACTCTATCTTAAGTTTTGTGATAATTTCACAGTAGAAAAGATATCAGGTAAATGGGGGACTTTAAACACCATGCATTCTCTTTTCCCCCCCAGTTTTATTGAGCTATCATTGGCCTATAACATTGTGTAAGTTTGAGGTGTCCACTGTGAGGATCTGGTATGTGTATATATTGTGAAATGATTACCATGGTAGAGTTGGTTAACATCTCCATCAACTCACAAAATTACCATTTCTTTTTTTGTGGTGAGAATATTTAAGATTTATGTTCTCAGCAACTTTCAGTATGTAATACAGTATTGTTAACTGTAGTCACCATGCTCTATGTTAGAGCCTTGGAATGTATTCATCTTCTACCTGGCAGTTTGTATCATTTGGACCCTTTGATCAATGCCTTCTGAATTTTCCCACTCCCTAACCCCTGGAACCACTATTCTGTTCTCTGTCTCTAGGAGTTTGTCTGTTTGGCTTTTTTAGATTCCACATATAAGTGAGGTCATACAGTATTTGCCTTTTGCTGGTTTATTTCACATGGCATAATGCCTTTAAGGGCCACCCATATTGCAAATAGTGTGCTTTCCTGTTCTATGGCTGAATAATGTTCCACTGTATGTATGTACCACATTTTCTTTCTCCATTCACCTGTCCAGGGGCACTTAGGTTGTTTCCATATCTTGGCTAATGTGAATAACGCTGTAGTGAACACAACGTGCATTTAAAAAAAATTCTGCCAATACATCTCTCTTGCCTGTGACAAAATTTAACTTGAGGGCAACGTTTGGTTTTGTTGCCTGTGCTGTGCAAAAGCTTTTTATCTTGATGAAGTCCCAATAGTTCATTTTTGCCCTTGCTTCCTTTGCCTTTGGCGATGTTTCTAGGAAGAAGTTGCCACGGCTGAGGTCGAAGAGGTTGCTGCCTGTGTTCTCCTCTAGGATTTTGATGGATTCCTGTCTCACATTGAGGTATTTCTTCCATTTTGAGTCTATTTTTGTGTGTGGTATAAGAAAATGGTCCAGTTTCATTCTTCTGCATGTGGCTGTCCAATTTTCTCAACACCATTTGTTGAAGAGACTGTCTTTTTTCCATTGGACATTTTTTCCTGCTTTGTTGATGATTATTTGACCATAGAGTTGAGGGTCCATTTCTGGGCTCTCTATTCTGTTTCACTGATCTATGTGTCTGTTTTTGTGCCAGTACCATACTGTCTTGATGATGACAGCTTTGTAATAGAGCTTGAAGTCTGGAATTGTGATGCCGCCAGCTTTGCTTTTCTTTTTCAACATTCCTGTGGCTATTCAGGGTCTTTTCTGGTTCCATACAAATTTTAGGATTATTTGTTCCATTTCTTTGAAAAAAGTGGATGGTATTTTGATAGGGATTGCATTAAATGTGTAGATTTCTCTAGGTAGCATTGACATATTCACAATATTTGTCCTTCCAATCCATGAGCATGCAACGTTTTTCCATTTCTTTGTGTCTTCCTCAATTTCTTTCATGAGTATTTTATAGTTTTCTGAGTACAGATCCTTTGCCTCTTTGGTTAGATTTATTCCTAGGTATCTTATGGTTTTGGGGGGGCAATTGTAAATGGGATCGACTCCTTAATTCCTTTCTTCTGTCTTGTTGTTGGTGTATAGAAATGCCACTGATTTCTGTGCATTGATTTTCTATCCTGCCACTTTACTGAATTCCTGTATGAGTTCTAGCAGTTTTGGGGTGGAGTCTTTTGGGTTTTCCACATAAAGTATCATATCATCTGCAAAGAGTGAGGGTGTCACTTCTTCTTTGCTGCTTCAGATGCTTTTTATTTCTTTTTGTTGTCTGATTGCTGAGGCTAGGACTTCTAATATTATGTTGAATAGCAGTGGTGATAGTGGACATCCCTGCCGTGTTCCTGACTTTAGGGGAAAAGCTCTCAGTTTTTCCCCATTGAGTATGATATTCTCTGTGGGTTTTTCATTGATGACTTTTATGATATTGAGATATGTACCCTCTATCCCTACACTGTGAAGAGTTTTAATAAAGAATGCTGTACTTTGTCAAATGCTTTTTCTGCATCTATTGAGAGTATCATATGGTTCTTGTTCTTTCTTTTATTAATGTATTGTATCACATTGATTTTATGGATGTTGAACCAACCTTGCAGCCCAGGAATAAATCCCACTTGGTCGTGATGAATAATCCTTTTATGTACTACTATTTTGGTGAGAATTTTTGCATCCATGTTCATCAGGGATATTGGTCTGTAGTTCTTCTTTTTGATGGGGTCTTTGGTTTTTGGATCAAGGTAATGCTGGCCTTATAAAACGAGTTTGGAAGTTTTCCTTCCATTTCTACTTTTTGGAAGAGTTTCAGAAGAATAGGTATTAATTCTTCTTGAAATGTTTGGTAGAATTGCCCTGGGAAGCCATAAGGTCCTGGGCTCTTGTTTTTTTGGGAGATTTTTGATGACTGCTTCAATTTCCTTAGTGGTTATGGGTCTATTCAGGTTTTCTATTTCTTCCTGGTTCAGTTTTGGTAGTTGATACATCTCTAGGAATGCATCCATTTCTTCCAGGTTATCTAATTTGCTGGCATAGAGTTGCTCATAATATGTTCTTGTAATTGTTTGTATTTCTTTGGTGTTGGGTTGTGATCTCTCTTCTTTCATTCATGATTTTATTTATTTGGGTCATTTCTCTTTTCTTTTTGATAAGTCTGGCCAGGGGTTTATCAATCTTATTAATTCTCTCAAAGAAACAGCTCCTAGTTTCATTCATCTGTTCTACTGTTCTTTTGGTTTCTATTTCATTGATTTCTGCTCTGATCTTTATTATTTCTCTTCTCCTGCTCGGTTTAGGCTTTATTTGCTGTTCTTTCTCCAGCTCCTTTAGGTGTAGGGTTAGGTAGTGTATTTGAGACCTTTCTTGTTCCTTGAGAAAGGCTTGTATTGCTATATACTTTCCTCTTAGGACTGCCTTTGCTGCATCCCAAAGATTTTGAACAGTTGTGTTTTCATTTTCATTTGTTTCCATGAATTTTTAAAATTCTTCTTGAATTTCCTGGTTGACCCATTCATTCTTTAGTAGGATGCTCTTTAGCGTCCATGTATTTGAGTTCTTTCCAACTTTCCTCTTGTGATTGAGTTCTAGTTTCAGAGCATTGTGGTCTGAAAATAGGCAGGGAATGATCCCAATCTTTTGGTACCAGTTGAAACCTGATTTGTGCCAGGATGTGATCTATTATGGAGAATATTCCATGTGCACTAGAGAAGAATGTGTATTCTGTGGCTTTGGAATGGAATATTCTGAATATATCTGTGAAGTCCATCTGGTCCAGTGTGTCATTTAAAGCCTTTATTCCCCTGTTGATCTTTTGCTTAGACGATCTGTCCATTTCAGTGAGGGGAGTGTTAAAGTCCCCTATTATTATTGTATTTTTGCTGATGTGTTTCTTTGATTTTTTTTGTTAACTGGCATGTAATTGGCTGCTCCCACGTTAGGGGCATAGATATTTAAAATTGCTAGATCTTCTTGTTGGATAGACCCTTTAAGTAGGATATAGTGTCCTTCCTTATTTCTTATTATAGTCTTTGGTTTAAAATCTAATTTGTCTGATATAAGGATTGCTACTCCAGCTTTCTTTTGATGTCCATGGTAAACGGTTTTCCACCCCTTCACTTTAAATCTGGAGGTGTCTTTGGGTCTGAAATGATTCTCTTGCAGACAGCATATTGATGAGTCTTTTTTTTTTTTTTTTATCCAATCTGTTACCTTGTGTCTTTTGATTGGGGCAGTTAGCCCATTTACACTCAGGATACCTTTTGAAAGATATGAATTTAGTGCCATTGTATTACGTGTAAAGTTACTGTTTCTGTATATTGACTCTATTCCTCTATGATCTATGTTACTTTTAGGCTCTTTCTTTGCTTAGAGGACTCCTTTCAATATTTCTTGTAGGGCTGGTTTGGTGTTTGAAAATTCTTTTAGTTTTTGTTTACCCTGGAAGCTTTTTATCTCTCCTTCTATTTTTAATGACAGCCTAGCTGGATATAGTATTCTTGGCTGCATATTTTTCTCATTTTGTGCTCTGAATATATCATGTCAGTCCTTTTTGGCCTGCCAGATCGCTGTGGACAGCTCTGCTGCCAATCTAATGTTTCTACCATTTTAGGTTACAGACCTCTTGTCCCGAGCTGCTTTTAGGATTTTCTCTTTGTCTTTGAGACTTGTGAGTTTTACTATTAGGTGTTGGGGTATTAACCTATTTTTATTGATTTTTGAGGGGGGTTCCTGTGCCTCCTGGATTTTGATGCCTGTTTCCTCCCCCAAATTAGGGAAGTTCTCTGCTATAATTTGCTCCAATATACCTTCTGCCCCTCTCTTTCTTCTTCTGGGATCCCAATTATTCTAATGTTGTTTTGCTTTATGGTATCACTTATCTCTCGAATTCTCCACTTGTGATCCAGTAGTTGTTTATCTCTCTTTTTCTCAGCTTCTTTATTCTCCATCATTTGGTCTTCTATATCACTAATTCTCTCTTCTTCCTCATTTATCCTAGCAGTTAGAGCCTCCATTTTTGATTGTACCTCATTAATAGCCTTTTTGATTTTGACTTGGTTAGATTTTAGTTCTTTTATTTCTCCAGAAAGGGATTCCCTAGTATCTCTTATGCTTTTTTCAAGCCCAGCTAGTATCTTTAAAATCATCATTCTGAACTCTAGTTCCAACATCTTACTAATGTCTGTATTGATTCTGGCAGTTGGTACTGCCTCTTGTTCTTTTTTTTTTTTTTTTCTTTAAGGTGAGTTTTTCTGTCTTGTCATTTTGTCCAGAGGAGAATAGATGAGTGAGAGAACAAAATGCTAACAGGGTAACAACGACCCCAGAAAAATATACACTAAACAAATCAGAGGAGACCCAAAACCAGGGGGGAAAGAAAGGGAAAAAAACAAAAAAAGAATATGAGCAGGCTGGTGAATAGAACAGAGCCACACACTAGATTTTTGGGTGTATTTTGGTCTGTTAGAAGAAATTTCTTCCCAAAATTTTAAAGAAAAACTTATATATACAAAAATAAGAGTGAATACAATGAAGGGATGGAATATGACTGTAAATATGAAATTAAAAAAGATTTTAAAAAAGGAATAAGATAAGCTGCTTGAAAAAGACTGAAAAAAAAGAATGTGATTGGGGGGGACACTAGGACAAAGTCATACACGAGATTTAGGGTATATTTTGGTCTGTTAGAAGAAACTGTATCCCAAAATTTTAAAGAAAGAAAAACTTATATGTATACAAAAAATAAGGTTAAATACAATGATAGGATAGAATATGACTGTAAAAATGAAAAATTAAAAAAGATTTTAAAAAAGGAATTGCTAAGATGTTGGTTGAAAAAGGAAAGAAGAAAAATTCAACTAAAAATAGAAAAAGAAAAAAATAAAGAAAATTAAAAAAATTAACTTTGAAAGATTAAAGAATCATGGGGAAAAAGCCATGAATTCTATGTGCTGTATTCCCTTAGCACTGGAGTTTTGCAGTTCTCATTGACCGGTAAACTTGGTCTTGGCTGAGTGTTCTTGCTGATCTTCTGGGGGAGGGGCCTGTTGCAGTGATTCTCAAATGTCTTTGCCTGAGGCAGAATTGCCCTGCCCTTGCCAGGGGCCAGGCTAAGTCTCTGCTAAGGTTTGCTCTTGGGAGCTTTTGTTCCCTGCAAGCTTTCCTTACAGCTTTGGAGAACGAGAGTGAAAATGGCAGCCTCCCAATCTCCACCCCGGAGGAGCCGAGAGCTTGGTGCCCCACTCCTCAGTGAGCTCCCAGAGACAAGCAGTCAATCACTCCTGTCTCCCTGGTCTCCGGCTGCACTCCGTGCTCACCCGGCCTGTGACCCAGCATTTCTATCTCTGGCACATGACCCCGTTTGAGTCTCCAAACCCAGAAGATTCCTGCGATGTACTCCTCTCCTCCCGGGGGAGGAAGGGGAGTCTCCTTGGATCTGCCACTTGTTGGGTCCCTGCTGAAGGAGCAGTAGCCAGACTGTCCCTCGGATGATGGTTTATGGCAACCCTGAGCTGAGGGCCCACTCCTCGGCTCCGTCTCTGCAGCCGGCTTCCCTGCTCTGATACCTGGGAGCTCTGCCGCACTCAGGCACCCCTGGTCTTTCTGTGACCCTGAGGGTCCTGAGACCACACTGTCCCAGCGAGTGTTCCACCCCCCGCCTAGCCACTGGAGTGATGTCCCTCAGTGGAGCAGACTTGTAAAAGTTCCGATTTTGCGCTGCGCTGCTCTATCACTTGCCAGTAGCCGGATGATGGAGGCTCCCTCCCCTTGTGGTCTATCTTCCCAAATATCACCCCTGATTCACTTCTCTGCATGTCCCAGCTTCCAGAAAATGGTTGCTTTTCTGTTCATAGAATTGCTGCTGTCATATATCTTGTTTTAAAATAATAGCCAACTTTGGCTCAGCACGTATGGCCCTAGGGCCAAATCCAGCCATCTTCCCTATGCTTGTAAATGGTGTTAATAGAATAAGCGCATTCCTTTGAGTATCATCTCTGACTGCTTTCCTGCTCCAGTGGCAGAATGAGAGTCTATATAACAGACCCTATGGTTTTCAACGATTCAAATATTGATTCTTTAGCCCATTTCAGAGAAAGGTTGCCACCTCCTGTTTGATGTTGTCCCCTGCTCTGAATGTGCCAAATATTTAAAGGTCCTACCCAGAGTAACTTGCATAGATTGTCCTACAATCTAGGTCTGCCTAAATCAGACCCTTACTTGTAAACAGGTGTGGTGACTCAAAATTGTGCAGACTCAGCTGCCAAGCCAATAGAATGTCAAGAGCCATTCATGGGGTCTTTTCTAAAAACAGACATTTTGTTACTTAGCTCTGCTGTTCTGCTTTATATATTCCACTTATATCTACTTTATATATTGTAAAAATGGTGATTCCTATGTTTTTGGATTCCTAAATTGTTTGTAGCCCTCAGACATAGTAAAAATAATGAGTTTTATACTCTTTATCTCATTAGGCGCGCCCATGGGGTACTCTCCTCGAAAGTTCAATCACTTATGTGCCGGCAAATTTAAATATGACTGGTTACCTCCCAATATCCTGCTATATTCAAATATAAGTGAAGTAGACCCCTGGGATTAAGGTTACCTAACATCCTTGGCTGCCAGGTGTTCTGCTATTGGACAGTATGCTGAGGTTGAGCTTTGGGTCCACTTTGATCAATAGTGTTCTGTTTAGCCATGTGAGTAGGTCTATCAAAAAAAAAAATGCAGTCCTTTCTTTCCATTATTTTCTCAATGAGTAGACAAGGCTCACTTGGTTAAGGTTTAGTTGGTAGCTGAAGGTATTTTTGAGCCAGAAGTCAGCTTTCTTGTTCCAGATCCTGTGTTATCAACCCTGTTGGAAGTTCCCTCTATAAATATCAAGAGATGTTGGTAATTGTTAGATGAATCGGTCCACTAATATAAATGTGAATGGATCATGATTCATAATTGCTCATCAAAGTCAGCTGACAGGAAAACAAATGGTTCTGAGTTTTATATGCCACACAGCTCAGTGTTGTCTGCTGCTTATCCCTTTAGCCAAGACTCTGTAAGAGTTGAAGAACAGAGTTATGAAAGAGAATATGCAGGAGGATTTTTGTTGGTAAATTTCCCTTCTTTCACTTAGGTGTTCCTTTTCTGTAGCTACCATCCCCAGCCGGCCCTGTCATAACACTATTAAAGGTGATGTGAGGTCCTTATATGAACCATACTATTTGTCTGCAGACTATGGGGTCAGAGCTGGGGATGACCCAAGAGATTAAAAATCACAGTATTTCTCCCAAATTTTCAAACTAGGACTGTGTCAGTCTCTGGTGATGAACTATGATATAAAAAACAGGACTTGCTGGAGGCCCGTATTCTCTTCTTATTTGTGAGAATTCCCCTTGCAGAGAGAGAATGGAGCAGAGGAGCTTTCTGAGCTCTACAGAGATACAGGGATTAAATAGCTGTATTTATTTCCTGATCACTGCTTTCTGCTGTGCTATGAACAATCTCCTTTCTCCATTCCTTAACAACCTCTTTGGTCCTTCTCCTATGTGAAAACATAATTAAGTCCAGTGGGCATTTTAAATTTTATATGAAAGTCAGTGTTTCTGTACTTCTAACCCTGTGCACAAAGGATCTGGAGTAGGAGAGGGCTCAGTAGGATCTATAGATCTAGATTTCTCCCCTGGTTCTCCTCCTGACATGCTGTGTTCAGTTACGATGGGGGTTGAAGGAGGGTGAGGGGCACATGCGTCTGAGTTACATGGTATAATTGTGGTCCATTTTTAGTAACAGGCTAGGTGATTATGCCCTATACTCTGAAATCCAGGTACGTTTAAAATTATGAATGAATGATTCTTTGGGTGGACCCTGTAAGGGAAGGTCATCCCAACTGCAGAATTCCAGATGGAAGACTCTATATGAGGCTTTACTTATTACACACAACTGTCACCCAGCCCTGCTCCCTGCCCTTTCTATTCTCCATCTTGATTGTTCATTCTAGTATCTTTGTTTTGGGGGGGTTCCTTCTCCAGTTGATAAGTATTCTAGGGTGGTATCCTGGATAAATATTTAGAAGCCTACTTGTGGGAAAACCACCTAGCATGGTCAAGTGGGGTGTTCTTCCACCCTATCCCACTTGTCACTGATTTTTGTATGTTGGTTTTGTATTATGCCGCTTTATCAAATTATTCCTGGTGTGTCCATAGAGTAGGTTTAAGTTCCAGCCTCATCCATTGCTAGGTGTAAAAGACCTTGGTAAAACTGTTAACCAAATTACTTAATTGTATGGATTAGGAAATTGGAGCCTGAAGAGAGTAAACAGTCAAACAGCTCAATATTGTTAAAACAAGGGCAAAATTTCGAAGCTTCTGACTCAGGTGTTCCTTCTGTCCACCATATCATTCTGTCTGGACTGGGCTCATTGAGTATGAGGCTGTGGATTTCATGCAAAGAAGTTTGGCTTACGATTACAGTGAGGGGCGTATAAATGCAATGAGATGTCCTGAAGCTTTTTGAGGAGAGCAGTATCACAATCAGATCTTTGCTAGTGGAAAGAACTGGCACTGGAGTATATGATGGGATGAATGGGGATAGGCTAAGACTAGAAAAGCAGGCAGGAAGTTACCACAGTGGTCCACATGGGGGAAAAAATGCTTCCAACTAGGACAATGACAAGAGTTGTACACATTTAGCACCATTTTTTGAGTGCATACAATGTGCCAGATATTGAGCATAATCTTACATAATCCTCACACCACACTCAGAGCTGTTATTGTCATCATGTTATGGATGAAGAACTCAGAGTTTGGAGTTAAGTAACCAGTCTAAGATTATAGAGCTAGTAAGGGGCACACTCAGCATTCAAACCCAATCTGATGCTCTTATCCATTCATTGTGCCGTTGCTTCTCAAACTTTAAAATGCATGCACATCACTTGGGGATATTGTTAAAATTCAGGTTCTTTTTTTCCCAAGTTTTAAAAGAGAAGGATTTTTTCAGCTCTATTGAAGTATAATTCACAAATAGGAATTGCATATTTCATCTGCTGTAAGGCTCTCATGCCCAAATATAATTTAAGCAATAGACACCCTAAAATAAATTCCTGTTGATTTTGAGGTACTTAAAATTCAGTAAAAATATTTTGTAGAAAGGACTTAGTCTTGAGGTTTTTGATGATGACAGGTGTACTCTTTTGCTTGTCCTTTGTTATATTAATTCATAATCCTGGAGATTCCTACAGCTAAATTTGACAATGCTCACCAACAATTATCCTGCCTTCAGAAGCTGAGGCAATCCATGTGACATACTATATAATTTCTAATGGTAATTTATTAAGCATTTACTTTTGAAATGGAGCTTTTTAAAGGTTGGCTTTTGCCAAAATATGGAACCAGGTCACATTGTTATCCCTATCCACAACCCCTTTGTCTCAAGATCTTGCACTAGGTTTAATTGAACAAAAATGCTCTCTGAGCACCTTTCTTCAGCACCCTAAGGATGTACATTCATAATAAGATGCCTTTTGGTAGGGCAAAATTAGAAAGCAGTGTTTTTCCAAACTTAGACCGTGATTGTGTGAGTTTGTCAGAATCTCCTGGAGCTGGTTACAAGTACAGATGAGCACTTCTTGTCCCAGTTTTACTGGGTCTGAATCAGGGAAACTGCCTTCTTTTCATGAGAATCCAGAGTAAATATAAAATGCAATATTTTCAATGAATTCATAAGGGATTTTTCTGTATCACCCACTAGGATCCCTCAAAGCATCTTGCAAAGTCCTGCTTTAACAGTCCAATCGACACGTATCAACTATTAGGTGATACACAATTTCAGACACATCCATGTGTTTGGGGAAGACACATTGGAATATAAAATCTAGAAATAAAATCCCAAATTATCACAAAACATTGGAAAAATGTAGTAAATTCCCTGTAAGAGAATACAGATTGTGTATTAGTTTTTTGCTGCAGTTGTAACTAATTACCACAAACTTAGCACCTGAAGATAACACCCATCTATTACCCCACACTTTTTATGGTTGGAGTGTAGGCACCACATGGTTCACCTGGGTTCTCTGCTTGGAGTCTCACCAAGTTCAAATCAAGTTGTCAGCGGGGCTGTTTCTTCTGGAGGCTCTTGGAGAGGCCCTGTCTGCAGGGTAATCTAGGATGTTGGCAGCATTTGATTTCATGTAGTTGTGGGACTAAAGTCTGTTTCCTTTGCTGGCTGCTGGCTGGAGGTCACTAGAGACCTTCCATATTCCTTCCCTCATGGACCCTTTCAAAGACAATGATGGCGGGTTGAATTCCTCACAGTCCTCAGATCTTACTGACATCCCCTTCTGAGGTGATATCTCTTTTGCTTCCAGCGAGAGAAAGTTCTCTGCTTAAGGGATTTATGTAGTTAGATTGGGTCACTCAGAAAATCCAGGTTAATCTCCCTATTTTAAAGTCCTTCATCTTAATTATATCTGTAAATCCCTGACAGCAGTACCTCAGTTAATGTTTGATTGAATCAATTATAGAAAGCATCTTTAGAATTCTGCCTATGACAGATACGAATTAACTCGATGATAGAAAAACATAGGACTCCCCATCTTGACAATTCATGGATGCCCAGAATAGATTTAAAAATAGCAGCCTTGAGACTGCTATACTAAGAAAGGCCTGCTTGCAAGGCTGGCATCTGGGATTTTGATTTGGGGAGAGTTCCCGCCACTCTGATGACAGAGGCTTCTTGTGCCTAAACTAATTGTGCAAACTATATGTTCGACACTTGTTTTCCTTCAGAGAATATGAAATTTTGGTGTGTGCTAGGCAGAGGATGCTTATATGATTGGCCCCCGATAAACACCCTTGAATGCTGAATCTATAATGACCTTCCTTGGTAGACAACATTTTGCATGTCGCCACAACTCATTGCAGGAAGAATTAAGCACATCTTGTGTGCCTCCACTGAGAGACAACCCTTGGAAGCTTGCACCTGGTGTCCTTTGGACTCTGCCCCATGCACCTTTCCTTTGCTCTGTATCCTTTTGCTATATTAAATCATAGTGTGATATGACTATGCTATGATATGACTATATGCTGAGTCCTCCTAGCAAATCATCAAAACTGGGGATGGTTTTGGAGACCCTGACACAGAGGTAATCTTGTAAACTTTAAAAAAAATTAAAATAAAACTTCCAAAGAATTAAATATATAGGAGCTTCCACCTTGCTAGAGAATCAACTGCATAGATAAAAGGAAATAAATCAATTAAATGGAACTCAGGTTAAAAAGAAAAAGAAACCAGATAAATAATAACAAATTAGTATAGAGGAAATTAAAAATTCTTTTTTTTTTGAGGTTTCGATGAATACTTTTTTTTTTTTTTTTTAAAGATTTTATTTATTTATTTGAGAGAGAGAGAATGAGAGAGAGAGAAAGCACACGAGAGGGGGGAGGGTCAGAGGGAGAAGCAGACTCCCCGCCGAGCAGGGAGCCCGATGCGGGACTCGATCCCGGGACTCCAGGATCATGACCTGAGCCGAAGGCAGTCGCTTAACCAACTGAGCCACCCAGGCGCCCCCGATGAATACTTTTTAAGTAAAACGTTGACAGGTGCAGTCAAGAGACAGAAAGTCTAAAGAGACAGAACTTAGAAGTCATCACATTTTTACTAGTAAAATGGTGTTGGAATAGGATATATTCAAGCAAGTTTTTCTAAGTGTAAACAAATGAAAATTCTTACATTTCATAAGCAATTCTAAAGTCTTAAAAAAATAAAAAGGTGGCAGATACCTTTTCAATTTGTAGTCATTGGCCACAATAGCAGATTCCAGAACTGTTGTCCCATGTATGAATATATATGTATAGAAAAATATTGCTTATGGAACAGATTCAGAAATGTATAGTATTGAAACACTGTGGTATTGAATCCAGCATCTTTGAAAATTATAATTCAGCATAATAATTCGAGAAGTCCTTTGGGAGTAACAAATGCAGCAAACCTTCAGTTTTTGTCTTTCAGCACTTTGAATATATCATCCCACTCTGTTCTGGTCTATAACATTTCCTTGGGAAACTGTATGAAACCTCACTGTGCTTAAGTTTGAGGAGACCATATGTACTTTTGTACACTATTTACATTAGTGTCTGTGTGTGTGTTTTGAGAGAGAGTGCATGAGCTGGGGAGGGGAGGGGCAGAGGGAGGGAGAAAGAGAATCTTCGTTCTCAAGAACTAAGCTGGGTTCAATCCCACGACCTGAGCTGAAATTGAGAGTAGGATGCTCAACAGACTGAGCCACCCAGGCACCCCTACTTTGTTTTTATATGTATTTCTTGTACACTATTAACTCTGGCTAGACTGCTTACATTTGTTTTCCCTTTTAATATTCACAATAAACTTACAAGGGAAATAGTATTATTACCTCCTTTTACAGAGTATGAATGTGAGCCTTAGCTTGTTTAACTTTCCCAAATTTGCATAAACTGAGAGTGGAGAAACTGGTCTATGATTCCAGAGGTTAAGCTCTTCACCAGTGGACTCTGATGCCTTCTGGAACAATACTAGATGTTTATATTGGAATGATTTAAAATTATATTTCTTAAAGATTTCATTTATTTATTTGAGAGAGAGCGGGAGAGAGAGAGAAAGCATAAGCAGGGGGAGGGGCAGAGGGAGAAGCAGACCCCCTGCTGGGCAGGGAGCCCAATGCAGGGCTCGATCCCAGGACCCGGAGATCATGACTTGAGCAGAAGGCAGACACTTAACAGAATGAACCACCCAGGCAGCCCTGGAATGATTTAAAAGATAAATGTAAAGATTATGAGTTTTAGTTTATTTATTTTTTAAAGATTTTATTTATTTATTTGACAGAGAGAGACACAGCGAGAGAGGGAACACAAGCAGGGGGAGTGGGAGAGGGAGAAGCAGGCTTCCCGCGAAGCAGGGAGCCCGATGCGGGGCTCGATCCCAGGACCCTGGGTATCATGACCTGAGCCGAAGGCAGACGCTTAACGACTGAGCACCCAGGTGCCCCGCTTATGGATTTTAGATCATAGAAATGTTAACATCAGGAGAAAGTTAAAAAAGAAAATGAAAGACAAAAAAAAAAAATAATGACGTGGACTTGTCTTTGTCTTTCTTCAGCTCTCTTCCTTTTTGTAGCTGGTGGCTGGGTTCTCCAGCTTTCCGGATGCAGACAGAACACCATGCAGGTCACAACTTGAGGGATCTCCTTGTCCCTGAGAGTATTGGGATGTTGGGAACAAAAGTCCTTTTCACGACACATAAGGAAGCCCTGTTCATGTACTTATTTGACAGCAGATTGTAACATTGAGAATATAATTTAGTTGTCATGAAAACCAATAATAGGCCTTCAATTCAGATGCTTGGAATTTTATTTACTGTGAACCTTGATTTCCAAGTTCACTTTAAAATTACACTGTCACATTCTTGTCACAACTGACATTTTTAGAAAATGCAATAAAAATGCTTAGCTGGAACTTTTATTCTGAGTACTGGATTGAATATATCTATTATGCATAAATAATTATATATACATATGCATATACATATAAACACAAGGGGACAAAATATATGATGAGATATATATATGTTTCTCTTCTGAGAAATCTTCCCAGCATGAAAAAATTATTGTTCTCTTGTGTTATAAGCAAATACTTTTAAGGCTTGACCTCACTAACGTAACTAAAACATTAATTTATGGAAGAGTCGGCAAAGATGGATTTGTGGATTTACTTAATGCCAAGAAAGATGGTTTTCTTTAGGTCCCTGTCTCCCCCTGGGGTTTTTTGTTTCTGGGCAAGTCACTTTAGTATCTCTGCTGCTGATTCTTCCAGCCAAACCCAAAGAAAAGAATAAGTAAACGTCTTTGGATTTCACATATATATGATTTAGGCTGTTCTGCTTATTAGAAGGACACCTGAAAAAAAAAAAATCACCTAGTGGAAACAGGTTCCTACAATTGAGCATTTATTGGCAGTGTTGTGGGCCATGCCAGCCTCCTAGGCCATCTCAACAGGCCTCATGCAAGCACCCTCATCAAACAGCACTCTTTGCCTGATATGTTTCTTGGAGATTCAGCATTTGGGGAATCTGGAGAGTCGCAGATTTTAGGTGGTTGACACTGCGCGAGCACCCCATGGGCTCTCTAAATCAGTAGGAAAATGAAGGCAGCTGAGAGTGGGATGCCATATAAATTCACTTACGGCCGGCCCCACTTCCTGTTTCCTGAGAAGTGCTGGCTGGGTTTCTGCTCAGATGAAGGTCTCTGTGGCTTTAGGGGTCTGGACGCTCCTTGCTGTCTTGATTTGGCCTTGCACCGAGAGCATCTATGGTAAATAGCCAGTTCTGGAGAACACTTCCTTGGAAGGGTTATGATCACTTTCCATGCAGGGACTCTCCTCTGGAAGAGATTGGATCTCACAATTAGGTAGAAGAGAAATACTTTTGGGCCAAGAAGACTTGAGTCAGCATACTGAGGTTATCTGGGGTGGGGGGCCCAGGGCACCGGGACCATCTGTGGTGGGGGGCTCAAATGTGTTGGGACCATTTGGGGTTGGGGGGCGCAGGGTGTCAGGGCCATCTGGGGTCAGGGTAGGAGGGCATTGATGCCTGGCTGTGATCCATGATGCTGGGGTCCAAGGAAGATTCTACTTCAGCCAATTTGTGTAGCAACTAGAGGTGCTCCTCAGGCTTTCCCTCAAATAATTTCTGAGCCACTTGAGACATGACCTCATAATGTCAGACTGAAATGACTCTAATGTAGCATGAAAAAAAATGAAACCAGAAACCCAGACTTGCTGTAGGTCCATGTCCACTTACCTTTTGAATATCTTTAAACTGTCAGAACTCTTTTTTTCCTTTGGGAAGGATCTTCCTGAGAATCTTATCTAGGTGACGCTAGGATAATATTTCAAACACATGGAGCAATTTGGAGCTTGCTGTCACTGATGTAGAACACCTGCCTTCTCCAATGCCACTTTCCCTCCAAAACCTCTCCCTGAATTTTCTTACTTTCTTGATGATTTATTTATAAAGAACCAAAAACTTACAGGCTTAAATAGTTGGAATCTCTTACTCGTGACATATGAATATTTTTTCACGGTAGGAAGATTTTGATCCTCCAAAGCATTTAAGAATATCCTGAATGTATTCCAAGGTCTCCTGGTTCTGTTACTGTTTTGGGAGCTTTGCCAGTCAAGGCTTGAAACTCTACTCTTTTCATTGTGTGTTCCTGACTTTCTATTATTAATTTGTAATGGACGTATAAGTGAGTGCCAGTCCTACAGGAAAGAAGATAATAGACAATTAGTCCCTCTGGCTTTGCTCAGAGTCATGTTAGACTTACTTGTGAGAAGTAGGAGATACAAAATATTGATGGCAGATGGTCATTTTTAAAGACACTTGTTTGACTATTTCTTCAACAACTACCTGCTGTCAATTCCTAAACTGATGCAAGATTCATCTACTGGGAGATAATTTAATGAGCTTTGCTGTGGGAAAATCCTCCTCCAGAGCTCCTAGTATTTCTACAGCTACCATAAAGGGGCAGTTTACTAAGTAAATCCGTGAAGAGAAGATGGTCAAAGTCAATCACGTGTATGGTTTGTGCTTAATGGCACAGGAAATTTAATTTTTAGATGATATGCAAACTCCAGTTACAATGTTTGGCATATGATATATTGTTGAGATGGGCATGAATAATGGAAAACATCCATGACATATTATCCTAATTGCTTTAGGAAGGAAATCTTGCTTCCTAATAATTTTTCTGACCACAGGTCTGTTTACATATGTCTTCCAAAGGCAGCCTTTAGGCAAGGCTTTCGACTCGGAGCCCCTTACCAATTTACTCATCACTTTATGCCCTTTCTGCAGGAGACAATGGCTAATCATCATCAGACCTGATGTACTGAATGTACTTCTACTGTTGCTTTGCCCCCCTTTTTTTTCCTTCTGTCTTTAAAGACGTGCTGGTGGGGGATAGGAGGCATTGGTCAGACTTCAGCAGTGACTGAATTACTTATTTATGGAATAAGAAGATACTGCTTTATTTACTTCCAGGTTTTATTAGACTCCAAGGAGAGAATTGACACGTAAGTGCTTTGGTTGTGGCTATCTCTGGAACACACATAGTAACTAGGAGACCTTTGAGAGTATAGGAAATTCGTCTTCAATGTCATCTCAAACCATTGCAGCTTAACTTTCCAGTAACTGGCTAGAATGGCCACCTTGGGTGCGCGTTCACTGGAACCAGTTTGGCCCACTTCCACATAGTGATCTGAGGCTCTGAGCACACTCAGTCAAATTGCCAGAACTTAATGTTCAACCCGACTGTGAGTCTCCAGTTTCGGTGGCCTTCACTGATTCATGAACAAATTGCATTGCAGTTTTAACGAGTTTTTAAAAAATCTAATAATTGGGTATCTACAGAATTCAAGCCCTGTCCAGCCAGCTGTAAGAAGGCTGCCTTCCTAAAGGTTGGATACCAGTCAGACTTTCACTTGGTAAAGGGGAACTGCTGCATGCAAGTGGTACGATCAACGAGGACTACAATTCAAATTATATATATTCAACACTTACTGGGTTCTGTGCATCTGTGAATATATAATTTTTTAAAGATTTTATTTATTTCTTAGATTGAGAGAACAAGTGGGAGGAGGGCAGAGGGAGAAGCAGACTCCCCACGGAGCAAAGAGCCCGACATGGGACTCGATCCCAGGACCCTGGGATCATGACCTGAGCTGAAGGCAGACGCTTAACCGACTGAGTCACCCAGGTGCCCCTGCAGCTGTGAAATAAAGACAATTAAGAAATGAACTCCAGGGTGCCTGGGTGGCTCAGTTGGTTAAGCGACTGCCTTCAGCTCAGGTCATGATCCTGGAGTCCCAGGATCGAGTCCCGCATCGGGCTCCCTGCTCGGCAGGGAGTGGGCTTCTCCCTCTGACCCGCCCCCCTCTTGTGCTCTCTCTCTCTCATTCTCTCTCTCAAATAAGTAAATAAAATCTTTAAAAAAAAAAAAAAGAAAGAAATGAAATCCATGTTTAATATATTTATCCTAGCTTTGGTGACAGGTTGTGTTTGAGTTATTTCTATTAATGTCAAAATAGGATAAGATTTAAACCCAGTGACTTTCACTTTTGCAGAACATGAGGAAGCTGTATTGGTTGAGATGTAGAGTCCTATATTGGGTTTTGATTCTCACGCCTTAATAAGTGTAGGGCAGGTCCTAGCTATCTACGAATAGTCTCTGTTTGGAAAAAATCTTTTTAAAAAATGCTTCTCTCTCACTGGAACTTTGTATCAATAGATATATAAAGTTTGTCTTGTCTTTGACTCGCTTCTTTCTCACAATTGTTTTCAGATCACTTTATAGGTATAATATATTTTCCATGTTATATAGAAGTTGATTATATAAATACATTATAATTTATTCCTTCTTTCGGCTGTCGGTCATTAGGCCTGAGGTATTTTTGTTCATTTACATTTATTTTTATTGTTGACCTATACTTGCAATTCATTTATTGCAACCATCTTGTTGCTTTTTGTCCTTCTTGTTTGCTTTGGTGTTTTGTCTCTTTCCCCTCCTGCTTTTTCACCTTCTCCTAAATTGTTTGAAATTTGTTTTTCTCCTTCATTCTGTTTTGTTCTCTGATTTGGAAGTTTTGTAATCTTACTAGTTTTTTTCCCCAACTACTAATCATGCCTCTTTAAACACTAAATCTGTATTTTCTTTCTGAACAATAGTAAGACCCATGCAATTTAACTTTGATCATCCTCTAAGAAACTCTGGTTAATGTCTGTCTGGCACACTTGGTCAGAATCCAGCACATTTTTACTTCCACAGGATACATTAATCCATTAGAAATAGTAATTATTCCTAACTGACTGAAGATTTCAATGTAGAGGGTAAGAATAGGTTTTACATAAAAACTTTCACAGAACTTGAGTGGATTTTCTCTCTTCAGATTCTTCCCTCTGCGGCTCTGATCATCTCAGGTTCTGGTTGCTCCAGATACGGATCGTATTCTCCCACTCTTTTTCCTTCTCTCCAAAAAGCATTCCTGGGAATATATCGCTCCTATTCCAATGCATTGCAACTTACTTCTGTCCCTTATGTGTAGCCCTAGATACATCACCCTCTTTGGGATCTAATTTCTTTAAGAAGAGGCAGGGGGCTAGAAGATTGTGATTTTCTTATTCTTGTGTGTCGATTTTCTTCCCTGTGAAATAATTGAAGTCTAGTTATTTGAGGATATAATGATGAAGATATTTTGGAAACTAATGGTGATGTGAAAACCTTTTTTAAGGCTTGATTATCTTTGTCAGAGAAAGAAATACTTTTTGTTTAATCACAAAGGGCATAGCTGAATATTCTTTGAGTCCTTCCCTGAGATAAATACGTATCTGACGCTTTCTCCTGATTCTCTCTGCAGTGAAAGTAAGATGTTCTATGGACTGGGTGATGATCTCGGTTAGCCCATGTGGGTACAGCAGCAGTCTGTATATATTTGCTGATGAATTATATCTGGGATCGGGTTGCCCTGTGACTCGGATACAAACATATGCATATGATTTTATATACCCTGTACATGACTGTGGGATCAGGATAAAGGTGAGAATAGTGATTATTTATAAAAATAACTTCTAAATAGTTTTTTTAGAGCTTTATACCTGGCAATAAAATTATTGTCTTTTTTGTTTTGTTTTAAAGAACAAATTTTGCTTCTAGTTATCGTAATTTATGGGTAGACGATGACACAGTTCCTTTACTTATCATTCACTGGACATTGGGCCATCTGTGTGCACAGGACCTGAGAACCCACATTTCCAGACTGGTTAGGAAACCGATTTTAAGTTGTCCTTAGGCTACGCTTGTATTTCACCAAAGCTTAGCAGACAATTTTAAATTCCATTTGATACTCCTAATGGGAAAGGTCACAGTTCCTGGAAAGGTATATATCCTATTCATTGGATCATTTGAGCTGCCTGTGCTCTAGGGATGTGTGTCCATATAAGCAAGTAGATTTTCACTGGGATAAAATCTGTTACTTATTCTTCTAGGCATAAATCTTCAATTGTATTATTATCCTGTAGTATTCTCTTTTCATGGAGTCCCATATTTGAACAAGTTATATTCATACAACAAAGATATTTTGGGCCAATGACTAATTGTAATAGTCACCCACAAATAAGGTGTTGGCTTTATTAGAAATGAGGAAATGGAATGAAGCTCTAGAAGGCGCTTTTACAATTTATCCAAGGTACACAGCTGGTTGATGGTAGTGTAGATGCCAAACCAGGATGATTACCCTCCAAAGCTTGTGCCTTAAACCACTTTGTTATTTGAACTCCAGATCCTCCTTTTTAAAAGAACTGTTGGAAATCTTCCATTATGCTGAGTGAAATAAGTCAAGCAGAGAAAGTCAATTATCATGTGGTTTCACTTATTTGTGGAACATAAGGAATAGCATGGGGGACATTAGGAGAAGACAGGGAAAAATGAAGGGGGGGAAATCGGAGGGAGAGATGAACCATGAGAGACTGTGGGCTCCGGGGAAACAAACTGAGGTTTTTAGAGGGGAAGGGGGTAGAGGGATGGGTTAGCCCGGTGCTGGGTATTAAGGAGGGCACATACTGCATGGAGCACTGGGTGTTATACACAAACAATGAATCATGGAACACTACATCAAAAACTAATGATGTAATGTATGGTGAATAACATAATAAAAAAAATCTTCCATTAATGAATCATAAACATGGCTCTCATTGGCAGTTTAGGTTTGCTCCTATGTACTACTGAGATTTTTTTCCAGGCACAAGGGGTATTTATATGCTCTTACAGGTAATACTCCTCTTCTGTCCCAGTGGATTGTCAGAACTTCGTATATACATAAAAGTGACAGTAGTCAACTTTGAGATCTTAAATGTTTTCTACTTCCTACTCAAATGTGTGTATGCCTCCCCTATTACTAGAAGTACCTTCTATTTAAACTTTGTGCTCCCCTAGGTTGTTTCAGAGGATACTCTCCTTTTTCAAACAGAGATGTACTTTAACCCTAGGAATCTACATTGTGACCATCAGAAGATACCTTTGGAATGTTCTGCTTCTAGGTGAGTCCAATAGACCAGACTTCTTTGGAATGTATCTGCCTCACCTTTACTTAAAGATGCTGCTGGGGAAACATGAACTTTAGACTTGATTCACCCATAAGCATACATCCAAACACGAAATTAGCATTTCTAAAAGTACTGAATACTTTTATTTTTAAATGTAATATTCATTTTAGAATCAAAACATACAATCTAGTGTAACTAGGTTATTTTGCAGCAACTGAACTACAAAGCAGAATCACTAGATACTGAATCACCTTAATAAGTGGAAGAATCAAGCCTGATACTATTTTTCAATATCTCTTCCTTCATAATGCTCTAATACATCTTACAGTTTAATTCCATGTTAATAGAATAAATGATTAAAAAAGAGAACATGAGTTTTTCATTTTAATACTAACTCATGGAAATGCATGAAAGGAAAGGGTTATCAACCTAAGCATTAAATGCACTTTGCTTGCAGTTTTGTGGAACTGAGACATTGAATCCCAAAGGGACCCCACATGAACTTTGAGACCAAGTAGAATGATGTATCCTGAAACCCTTTAATATTTACATTCAATGTTATGAGTTACAAATCTTGTCACTGTAATATTTACATTGAGTGTTATTAGTTACAAATCTTGGAAAAAATGTTATCCTTGTTTAATATATGGAAATAGTTGACATAAAAAAAAGAAGGTACAGCTCAGAGTAAATGTGCAGTATTTTTGCAGGGGAGAATTTTTTTTTTTTTTTTAAGTAGACTCCATGTCCAGTGTGGAGCCCAGTGCTGGGCTTGAACTCATGACCCTGAGATCAAGACCTGAGCTGAAGTCAAGAGTCAGATGCTCAAAAGACTGAGCCACCCAGGCACCCCTGGTATTTTTTTTTTTTATTGTGGTAAAATATACGTAAGATGAAATTTATCATTTTAACCATTTTTAGGTGTAAAGTTCAGTGACATTACGTACACTCATATTGTTAAATACTCTTGGTATTCTTTTAACTTATTTTCATAAGGCACCTCTAAGACTGAGGAATTTAGTGATACTCTGGGAAGTAGCTGACATGAACACTCGATTCTGTGGAGACTTACACGTGCACACACACATTTTCGTTCCTACGTATTAGCCAATGCTTAGAGTAATATAAAATGTTCTGAAATCATGCTCTGGAACTATTGCCTCTCCATAGGCTACCTGATCAGTAATGATAACTCTGGCATTTCTGCTTTGATAGTGATTTCTATGTTGTTTGCAGCTCATCTTCCTTAGAAAAAAATGAAAAGCCGGCCAACAAATATATACAATGCGGTTACTGGTGCATACGTTTTACTGCTGCACACACACACACACACACACGCCCTTTGCCTCCACTACATTGGGTCAGATTAAGCTTTTGACAGCTTTTACTTACTGTTCTTAGGATCCACTTGTCTGAATGCATTTTACTGGGCACTTTGGTACTTTACTGAAGCAAGCATTTCAAATCACCTGCTCTCCAGAGGGCATGGGCACTGTGCCACATCCCTAAATCACTGTACTCAAAAGAGCCACGGTGGTATAGTGGTAAAAAAATAACTTGGACCCAAGTATAGGCTCCGAGAGACCAGGTACCAAGTATACCAACAATATCTGCTCCTGTGTTTTTTGTTTGTTTGTTTGTTTTTGTTTTTTAGGAAATCGGTGTGGCTTACACCAGTTTCTACAGAAAATGAAATAAAATTGGACCCCAGTCCCTTTATTGCTGACTTTGAGACAACACCGGAAGAACTAGGCTTACTAAGTTCAAGTCAGACGGGTTTCCTCCTCAAGGAGGAATGGAGACTTGGAACTGGTGTCATGAATTTTGTTGGAAAAACTGTCTTTTTGTGTTAAAAAAAGTTGGTATAAATCTTTTCTTAGATATCTTATCCCTAAAAATCCCTAATTCAGTGAAGGTCCTGATTCAGGGAAGGTATAGTTTTCATTTTTTTATTCATTAGGGGTACAGCTTGTTAATTTAATGTTAACTATTAGGTAATTTATGCTATCCATTTAAATTTTATTTTCTGCTTTATACGGTAGAACAAAATGTCCTCAATGACAATAATTTGATCCAATTGATATGAACCTTCGAGAAGTATGTTCTAAATATTTTTTAGTAAAAGTAAAGAATAGAGAGAAGTATCTAAATGTGCCAGAGACTAAATTTGTGCAGAGTCTAAAATTTAACATACTCTCAGGACAAAGTCCTTTTGTGTGAAGACACTTTAACTCGTGTGGCTTTCCTAATTAATCGTAAAGTTGATTCCTAAAAATAATTCAATGTGTATCATATATGATTAATTATTGCAGAAGGAAATTAGATTCATATTCTAGAATTTAAATAATCACTTTCTTAACTGAAATTTGATGTCAGGTTTTCTGTCCTCTCCCTGATGGGATTTTTCCACACTTGAAATAATTGGTGGATCGAGGTGGTCAAGGGTAGTATCCTCCCATCATAGTATCATCTTCATATGATCGTTTATCACCAGCTACCTGGACATCTTTTCCCTGAAGAGGGAGTCTTCCCGTGTAATAGACAAAAAAGTCACTCCTGACTTTTGGGATATTTCTTATATCAATTATGAGAATGGAGCTGTGCCATTTGTTATTCAATCACTTTGTAAATGTATATTTTGGGTGTCACATGAGCCTGGAATCTAATTTTGCCAAGGTATTTTTCATTAAGCTATTTTCATTAAATTTTTAAGAAATTAGTGCTGCTATTATCATTTTCAACAAAATGCTGCTTATAGTTATTTACTTGTCAAAGAATTTAAACATTGTCACAGTGGGCATCTACCTCTGACAGTTAATATAAAGCTAAGAGGTAACACTTCTATGAGGCTTCACATGTATTGGGTGATGTTACCAGCATGTAATGAAAACTTACTTAATTCTTTTTTTTTTTTTTTTAAAGATTTTATTTATTTATTTGAGACAGAGAGAATGAGATACAGAGAGCATGAGAGGGAGGAGGGTCAGAGGGAGAAGCAGACTCCCTGCCGAGCAGGGAGCCCGATGCGGGACTCGATCCAGGGACTCCAGGATCATGACCTGAGCCGAAGGCAGTCGCTTAACCAACTGAGCCACCCAGGCGCCCTGAAAACTTACTTAATTCTAATAACCCCAAAGTTATGTATGAAGAGTACACCAATTTTACAGATAAAACAAACATAGGTTAAATCATTGGCCAGCTGTTCTTAAAATTGGTGATCTCCTTTTCTTAGAGGAAAAGCTTTCGGCTTTTCACCATTGGGTATGGTGTTCACTATGGGCTTGCTTTATGCAGGCTTTCCTATGTGAAGGTGCATTCCATCTGGACCTAATCGGCTGACAGTTTTTTATCATGAAAAGATATTGAATTATTTTGGTTAAGGTGTCTCTTAAATAATTGCCAGTCCTTTTTGGAAATCAAAAAATGGAAATCACAAGAATGTCTCTGTTGTTAAATGTTCCTCTTGTAAGTTTGTAGCAGGTGGCCTGCCCTGACTCTGCAGAGCATTGTAAGTTTTAGTGTGTATGTTCATTCTGTTTCATTCTATGTAAGTGACTGAGGGGTGGATTCATCCAGAACATTTACAAAGCCAATATAATGATAGATGCTTTGTTTTTCAGTTTTGCCAGAGACAAAGCTGGACTTGGTATAATTACAGCTCATCAAGTAATTAGTATTGATTAGTTCATATGCTTAAACGCTGCCTATTTTCTTTTTGAAAATACATCACTGCTTTCCCTGGAAAGTGCAGAAGGATGCAAGTGACTGTAGGAATCTTTTCCTTGAGAAGTAGGTTTTAGTGACATGAAGGAGTTCCAGGTCAATTATAAATAAAAAGAAAAAAAGTTCAACATGCCGAGAATTAGATGCATAGTTGTTAGAGCTTGATTATGATAGTGTTTACACTTCTATGTATGTTAGCTAAATGTATAGGACTATACACCTGAAAAAGGAAACTTATTGTATATAAATTATTTCAATGAACCTGACATAAAAAATATGCTAGTCTGGCTACAAGGCACAATAGCTTATCCCATATTAACCTAACTGCATGGAGATACATTTAATAGTAGATCAGTTAGACTTTTCAACTAGAATTTGTCTATTAGAAAATGAAAGTTCTTCTATGAAATATATGCTTTTAAAAGAAAAAAAAAAAGTATTGCGAGACCAATAGGAATTTTGGTGGAGAGATAGAAAGGAGATGGAATCATGAAGCGGTGGGGGCGGGGGGGGGGGCAGTAAGGATCTAAAGATGTTTGGACTGAGGCACCCAGGCCTCTTCTACTTCAACCACAGCCCAGCTAGTAGTGAGTCCCTCCCTCCCAAATAGCCCATTAAAAGGCCCCCCAAATACCTGGTAAAAACCTGTAGGCTGACTCTGAAAAGGAAGCAAGAGTGACTTGGTGGCTCACTCAGAGAATGACTTACCAAGAAGCCACTAAAAGATGCTCAGAAGGTTCACTTGGCCGCTAAGTTGGGGCAGATCCATCAGGGTGGGATCCCTGTAGTTGCACTTCACCTGGGGCTTGCTGCAAACTCTGCCACTCTTTCCTGACAAGCCCCATGGCCACTTAGAAACCGGAAGTCTAACACCATGGTGGGCTGAGGGGCTGACAATGTATCTGGCAATGGTCAGGAATGATCCAAGGGAATAGAGTGGAATTTGTGCCCTAAGTATGGTTTGTGAGATTTGGCAGATCAAAATACAAGATGCTCAGTTAAACTTGGATTTCTAGCATTATTTTTAGTACAATTATATTCCATGCAATATTTGGGACTTATTTAAATGATCAAATATCATATGGTGCATACTTATATATTTTTTAAATTGTTGTTTTCCTGAAATTCAAGTTTAACTGGGACTTCTGAATTTTGTCTGGAAACCTTAGTCCCAAGGAATCCAGCCAGAGCAAACCAGTATTCAAGCAGTAGAGAATAGAGGGGAGAGAAGTTCTGGAAGGAAGATGCTCACCAAGGCTCTATCTACTCTAGGTCATTTTCACTGTAGAAAAAGAACACTGGAGATGAATTTAAAAACTTGTTCAAGGGCCAAAGGGTTGGCTTGGTCAATGTCCAGGGCAGCCTTAAAGAACTGCTAACTGAGGGATCAAAGCGGTCCCACTGAATTAGCCTTGGCAGGTGCCTGGCGAGAACTTAGCAGCTTCTCAAGTGTTGTACCCCCATGTGGACACGAGAGGGAGCAGCCTGGTCAGAAGGAGCCCAGATCTCTGTATTTCAGGCTCCAAGGAAGAGTAAAGGTCTGATTTCCATGCCAGTTGATAAGAGAGGGGACCCCAGGAGACACAAATGAGGGGGAGCATTGAGGAGAAGATGCAGGTTTACGAGCCTCCTAAGCCAGAGGGAAGAGCAGTCCTTGCCCAGACCAGGGGGTTAGCAGAAAATCGTGTGAGCAAGAACCCCTAGTCCTGTAACAGAAGGGATAGCCCCCTCTGAAGAATACTGTGGGTAGAAGATGAAGCACTTTGTACAGTGGCTTTATCCCAGGAAAAAAGGCAAGGACAGGAAGGTCTGCTGCAAAAGCCAAGTGAGCATCAGTCCCTGCACAGAAACCAGGCACACTGGAAACCAGCACTCTACATCCACTGGAATCCGAGGATACGGCACGCCAGTGGGAGACATCTCTGGGAATCTTCTCTTGAGAGCAGTTTCTCATAATCATTCTCTCTCTAAATAATTGGAGAGGCTCCCCATTTTTCATTTATTTTGAATGCATTGTAAAGACCTTAGTTGCTAAGATGTCTACATGTATTCTGTCATTTAATCTTTATATGTACTGTTCTCTAAGGTGGACACTATGGTCTTATATCTACAAACGAGACAACTGAAGTCTTAGAGTTTAAGTAACTTCCTTTCAGAGCTCTTCCTCCCCTCTACAGCTCTACATTTAAAACAAGTATGTTAAAAGGAACTACTTTTTTTTTTTTTTTCATTTACTCATGTTTCTTCCTCTCCTTCCCTGAAGGCACTTTCTTGTCCTTCCTGTCTTCCTCCTCCTCCTCCTCCCCTTCCCTCCCCTTCTCCTCCTCCCCTTCCCTCCCCTTCTCCTCCTCCTCCTCCTCCCATTCCCTCCCCTTCTACTCCTCCTCCTCCCCTTCCCTCCCCTTGCTCCCCCTCCTTCTCTTCCTTCTCCTCTTCTTCTTCTTCCTCTCCTCCTCCTCTTCCTTCTCCCTTCCCTCCCTCCCTCCTCCTCCTCCCTTCCCTCCCCATCCTTTTCCTCTTCTCCTCCTCCCCCCCTTCTCTCCTGTCCACCTCCCCCTCTCCTCCTCTTCCTCTTCTTTCTCATCTTCTTTTTCTTCCTCCCCTCCTCTTTTCCTCCTCCTCCCCTTCCCTACCCCACTCCTTTTCCTCCTCCTCCTCTCTTGTTGTCCTCCTCTCTCCTCCTCCTCCCCTTCCCTTCCCCGGCTCCCCCTCCTCTTCCTGCTGCTTCTTCAGTATTCCATTTGCAATGGCTCCCTGGCTAAAGTGAAGCAGGAGGAACATATTTTTCTGCCATCTTGTTAGCTATTTCCTCATGATTTACAGTTAGAGTTTCTCTGTCATCCCTAGCTCCGCAGCATCTGCTCCAGTCTCAGGTGCCTGCCCTGGTCACAGAGCTCCTGCATATTGTTAAGTTTTCCTGACTGCTGGACCTCAGCTCACTTTATATCCAGTGCCCAAGTTCACAGTCTCCCAGAGCTCTCCTCATCATACCCGGCCCTCTTTTTTTCTTTTCTGTGACCAAGTTCCCACCTCTGCTCCAGTTTCTAGAACTAGAACCTCACACAGTTTGTTGGGAACATTCTCCTCTTTCTCATAGACTTCCCTTTCCAGGCCTTCCTCACCAGCCCCGCCCTGTGAACTTCCTAAAAATTGCAGTTTGAATCTTCGTATGTTATTTATTTCCTTACTGTCTCTTGTCTCTGATCATTCCATCACCTACTTAAGGACACTTATTTAGGGTGATTATGTCATGTTAAGCTTAAGAATGAAACTGCAGAAATGGGTTTATTTGGGAATAGTAGAGAATTACAATTTGAGAAAAGCAAACTAAAGCAAACCACAGCCAAGTCAGGAGAACAGAGTGAGGACTGCTCTTTTATAGAGGAGGGTGGGAGGCGCTGGGGAGGGCTGTTATAAACACAAAGTCCATTGGACTAAACAGGGAGTTCCAAGTATACGGGCTCCTCAGTGGCTGAGTTGTGACTGTCTCTCATTGACTGGGCTGTTGCTAGAGAAGCACCTTTCTTCCTCGTACTGGGTAGCAACGTAGGTTGCTTGTAGAAGTAGCTTGAGAAGGTGGGTCTTTTCCTATGGGGTCTGCAATCCCTGAGAAGTGGTAGGGTGTGAGAGCTCCCTGCTTTGGCCTCCCAACACCATTTTATTTTAAAGATTAATTATTTATTTAAGAGAGAGAGCATGAGAGAGAGTGAGCACAAGTAGGGATGAAGGGCAGAGGGATGGGGAGAAGCAGGATCCCCCCTGAGCACGGAGCCTGACTTGGGGCTGGATCCCAGGACCCTGAGATCATGACCTGAGCCAAAGGCAGATGGTTAACCAACTGAGCCACCCAGGCACCCTTTTCCAACACCATTTTAAACAAGGTTTCTTTTTATTCATTTTCACAATGATTCATCTCCAAGCTGGGACACCTCTGAAAGTGGAGGGAGGTGTTATTAAAATCCCACTGGGGGTAACAGGCCTCTGACCTCACCCTACCCAGAGCCTCAGGTTTGCACACAGCTTGGACAGGTACTGGCTAATGTTAGGAAAGCTGGTTATTAACATTATTAACAATATTAACATTTCCATGCCATAGTCTTCTTTTCTATGAAATTGGGCTAACAGTTGCACCTAGGTCTGGAGTTAGTGTGAGGAGGAAGTGGGTCAAGGCATGTAAAGCGTTTAGAGCGATGACCGCTACATGGTAATCATTCAATGTATTTAAACAACAATTTTTTTCTTTTTTTTTTTTAAAGATTTTTATTTATTTTACAGAGAGAGAGAGACACAGTGAGAGAGGGAACACAAGCAGGGGGAGTGGGAGAGGGAGAAGCAGGCTTCCCGCTGAGCAGGGAGCCCGATGCGGGGCTCGATCACAGGACCCTGGGATCATGACCTGAACCGAAGGCGGACGCTTAACGACTGAGCCACCCAGGTGCCCTTTAAACAACAATTTGCATAATTTTTGTATCTATAATGTTGGCAACTTAACTAGCCTTTCTAAGCCTGTAAGAATTGAATGTGATGATGCATGTGACCACTCTCCCTCGTCCAGACACTGCTCTTACTGACTTCGTTCTTTGTTCTCCGAAATAACTGTTCGATCCCCAACCTGCAATGCTTTCTCACCCATCTGCCTATATTTCCTGCTTGTTTTCTTGTTCCAACAATGTGCTGGGCAGTGTCTCAAAGCCAAAAGACCGTTACTTCTGCTGCCGGTTTCCTAATCTACAGTAAGCCTTCAGGAAACGTAGTGAAATCAGAGTGATCTCAGAGGCAAACGTGGTTAGTGCACTCTCCAGCCAGCACATTTTCACCAACTCCTCTGAAGTGTTGTACAAGGCAAAGGTACGTTAAGCCCAAGTCAGAAGAGGCTGCAGTTTTCCAGAAAAGACATTATAGCAATCATTATCGAGTGTTTCCTGCTCAGCTTCAGAGGTAAGACGTCTTCCAAGGCCTGAAGTCTCCACGGTAAACCCTCTAGATTCCCATTTCAGAGAAAGCCTCCTTTTTTATTATCTGTTAGCCGTGCCACCCGGTGGGCCATGAGGATGTCTGCAGAGTTTTCTGTATGGTTGCTATGTAGAGATTTGGAACTTTAGCTAAGAGCATGGCTTCCCTTTAGAATTTGTTCCCCTGGTGCCAAAACGTTAGACATAATTCTATAATATAGTCATTTCTTTGGGAAGACATGGACATGCACACGCACACACACCCTGGAGATATATTAAATCCAAGGGGCTGCCTCCAAATTTGGCTGCCAGCTGTGGGAATGGGAGGGTCTGGACACAACTGAGGTGTGGGATCCAGTGAGTGAGTTTCTGCATAAGCTCAGAGGGATAGTACTGATACTCTAGATTCTGATCCCTATCTCCTCACTTGTTGGCTGTGTGTTTTTTGGGAAGTGACTTAACCTGCTGATGCTCCACTTCCCTATCTGTAAAATGGAAAGGATCGTAAGAGTAGCACCTATTCATATGGATGTGTAAGAGATAAATTGGTTAAATGAGTAAAACACTTAAACAGTGCTTGACACACAGTAAAAAGCAGATGGGTGAACTTAACTGGGGTTCTCAGGAAATCTATACTTCTCCCATTTAGAAAATTAATAGCTAAATTGAACAAATTAGTGAACATAATTTATTTTGCCTGAAGGCTGAAAATTCTCCCTGATATTTATAGTTATTTTAAAAAGTCAAATTAAATGATGTGGTTAGAATAGATTTCCTCACTCCAGAAGTTTCTCTGTATGAGAGGCTCCAATCCTTGCAAACATATTTTCAATAAGGCATGTCTCCATCAGGCTGGACCAAAAATTTATTTATTTATTAAACATGTATTCACTGAGTGTCCAGCGTGTGACAGACACGGACCCAGGCACTGGAGTTACCACATTGGGAAGATAGCAGATACAGCTGAGCATCCAGTCAGTTGAGGCTCAGAAGGGTAAACAGTAGGAAAAGGGAAGCAGAGGACATTCTTAATAACAGGGAGCTTCCTCCAGACTTGGCCAGGACTGAAGAGGGCTTCATGAGAAGTGTGGATGTGGGCAGAGAGTCAGTCTGGAAGAAGAGCAGAAATTATCTAGGTGGAGCTTGAGGGACAACATTTCAGGAAGGCAGGATTAATACTGAGAAGGAGGGTTTGAGACTTTTGAGAGCTTGATGCTTGGGAGATTAAAAGAAATAAACCATGGCTGGATGGAGCTATGAGATAGGGAGGGGGAGCATGAAGCTGAAGTAACAGGCAAGCAGCTATCTGATCATGAAGGAGCACTGCTCCCCACATTACGTACATTTTAGTGCAGAAGATATCTTATCTAAAATATGTGCTTATTTCCCAGGGTGCTTGGTTGCCTCACTCAGTGGAGCATGTGACTCTTGATCTTTGGGTTGTGAGTTCAAGCCCCACGTTGGGTATGGAGATTACTTAAAAAAATAAAATCTTTAAATATATATATACACACACATATACACACACACATTTCCCAATGGATAAATTTTATTTTATTTCATTTTATTTTATTTTTAAAAGATTTTTATTTATTTGACAGAGAGAGAGCACAAGCAGGGGGAGCAGCAGGTAGAGGAGAGAGGGAGAAGCATGCTCCCTGCTGAGCAGGGAGCCCCACGCGGGGCTTGATCCCAGGACCCTGAGATCATGACCTGAGCCGAAGGCAACACTTAACCGACTGAGCCACCCAGGCGCCCCCCAATAAATTTTAAGTTTGAGCTTTGCAAGGTGATGTTCCAAATAGTTAAGAGGGATGTAAAGAAGATTATTCTACATTTAAACATTCTTATTGTACATCCTGATGAGGATTACGTTAGGCATTCATTAAAATGGAGTTTGCTGTAAACTTTTTGATCTTTTCTCATTCTTGGATTCCATGCATAGTATTGAACATGGAAGTATTTCGCATTTATCAGTGTTTAAATAGAGCATGTACCTAAGTGTTAGCATGAAAATCAGTCTTGGCAGGAAACTGATGAGAGGTAAAATAGCAATTACCAATGTGATAAAGTGAAGGTTAAAATGTATTCTGACTTTCACCTTCTTTGTGCCTTAGTGATTAAATAAGCGTGTCATATACCCCCTATGATAGAGAACTAGAAATGTAAACGTTATCCTGAAGGGATGCAGTATGGATTTACTTTGACAAACATGAGTGAATTATTAGAAAAATAGATCTGCTATACAATTTCCAACAAAAAGTAGAAATTAAGATACTATTCTAAACTCAAAGCCAGTAGTTTTGGCAGAATTCAGCAGTATGTGATAGATTTGTAGTTAATCCCCTACTTTCTACCTCATCAGTTGTAAAAGCAGATAAGCATTTTGCAATCACTTCGTGTTGGAGGACACTGTTGTTAACCTTGAAAATCAAACTCAGTTATTTCACTAGCAAAAATGGGTTTTTCAGGAAGAGCAGAGAATTGCAATTTGGGACAGGCAAGCTACAACTAAATCATAGGCAAGTCCAGAAAACAAAAAGGAGGAACAGCTTTTTATATAGAGGGAAAGAGGGGAATTGGGAGTTACTGTTATAAACAAAAAGTCCATTGTGGCAAACTGGGAGTTTGAAGTAGGGTAGTTTTTCATGGGTGAGTTGTAACAATCTCTCGTTGGCTGGACTGATCCTTGCTGGGATAGCAAAATAGGGTTGACTTGGAAGATGTCAGGAGCTTTTCTTCCTGTTGGGTCTACAACCAGGAGGAGTGGTAGGGCATGAGAGCCCCCCATTTTGGCCTCCTGACTCCATTCGAAATAAGGTTTCCCTTTATCAATTTTTATACTATGAAGTTATATTGTCCAAGATTGAACATACTGTGTATATTTTAGTGATATGTATTTTTTAAAAAGATTTTATTTGAGAGAGTGAGAGCATGAGAGGGGGAGGGTCAGAGGGAGAAGCAGACTCCCTGCTGAGCAGGGAGCCCGATGAAGGACTCCATCCCAGGACTCCAGGATCATGACCTGAGCCGAAGGCAGTCGCTTAACCAACTGAGCCACCCAGGCACCCTAGTAATACTTATTTTTTAGGTGTAATGATTGAGGTGGTTGTTTGGTGACCCTTATATGTGATACTTTAAGTACTTTTTGACACAAGGCAGAGTATAAGTTAAAGTCAACATTTACCAACTGTTTGTTAGGTTAGGGACTTCATACCAATGTTAATATGAAATTAAAATTATTTCCATTTACATATGTGAACACTGAGGTTCCCATTACTAGATCACTCAACTAGTAAGTGGCCAAATTCAGACTTAAACTTGGCTCTCCCATGGTGAGTAAACTCTATCCACTGCTATATAGCTGCCCAGAAGGTTATCTTTCATATAGTACTATACAGCATAATGATTTAAAGAAAATGTTGGACCTTAAAGTAGAATGTCTCTAGTAGAGCTGAATTCCCTTATGAGCTGTGTAAGTTTGGGTAAGTTGTTTAACCTCTCTATGCCTCAATAATCTCATCTTTAAAGTGGGAATAATATTGCAACATAGACGGTCGGGTGCATTAAATATGTTCACACATTTGCAGCAACCAGACAGCGTTTGGCATGTAGGAGTAAGTACTCAATAAATTATACTTATTATTATTATAGGAATATGACCAAAATCATCTTCCTCACCTAAGAGTTCAGCGCTCAGTGAAACCATCTGTCTCATTGTCTAGGATTGATTTGAAGAGACAGGGGGGCTATGTAATAATGTATATGTGCATATAAAAATGAGAAGGGGATCACTCTTCACTGTTTCGAAGTTAAATGAGGCACCCAGACTTATTACAATAGTCTGATGATTACTACTCCAAGACGAAATGAAATTCAACCATGTAAATTGTTGCTCCATTTGTGAAGTCATTTTGATGTATGGACAGAAATGAACCCTTCTGTTGCACTCAAAAAATATTAGCTAGTGGCAAATGGGAAAATGTCAAACCTCTGGACTTCTTTTCTGTGACAGCCATCAATAACGCCAGATGGCCTCCCAAGAAGTTGGTAATGCAGGACCTGGGAAAGCCTCAGCAGGTGGTGCCCCAGCAAGCCAGGTGGAATCAGTGTTGATAAATAACTCTGTCTACCAGCCCATTGATGAATTGCAAAATCACTGGAAGGAGAAACTACAAGCCCTTGGGGTATGTCAACCTTAGTGTAAAAATTAGAAAAATTTTGGAATTTTTCTAATAATTGGAAGAAATTAAATATCATGTGGAAAACCTTGTTTATTCCCATCAGGAAGAATCTGAGTTATTCATCACTGAGTCAATAATGTGCTTCTTTAAGAAAAGACTGGGGCCTATTTTAGATCCGGGGAGTAGGAAACATCCTATCAACATTGGAGAATGGACTGCAATCTGACCACCACAGCAGGAGGCTGAGTTCTTATGAACTCACATTCCGTATTTTAAATTTAAAAATTGCATTGAGGAAAGGCAGAATGAACTGCTATTTAATGTCTGAGTGCCTTCATCATATTACGGCCCTAATGTATACTAGGAAGATATTTGAGCCCATCTATATTACCAGCCATGTTGCCTCTACTCCTCAGCCACTTTCTGGAAGGTGTTTGTGAGAATGAACAGGAGCAGGGGGAGAGGGGGAGATGAAGGGCTGCCACTGGGATCGGTGGGGATAGCACGGGATGAAAACCTCCCAGGGTAAGTCCGGCTTGACTTTATAATCATTTCAAGCACTGATATCTCCTTTCTGAAGAAAATTAAAATTGTCTCTTCTCCACATACACTAGTATATGACCATTATTTGCAACCCCACCCCCCCCTTCTTACAGGCCATCCAGATCCTGAATGGAGCAACGATTCTGATCCTGGGTATTTTTCTAGGTTCTTTACAAAACATATTCCATCTCTTCAGGCAGTTTTTCCTTATCTTCTACACAGCCTATCCACTGTGGGGTCCTATATTTGTAAGTATTCATATTCCCCTGACCAGAGTTCACTGCTTAAATACCACTGCTAGAAGTGTGTTTGATTACTATAGTGTCATTCTTAGGTGATTTGAAGATTGCCTGCTATGGGTTTGATTTGTAAGTCTTTACACACATATTTTAAAAACCAAGTGCCTGTGAATAGTGCAAGACTGTTGAATCACAGATCTGTACCTCTGAAACAAGTAATACAATATATGTTAAAAAAAAGTAAATAGAAGAAGATAGCAGGAGGGGAAGAATGAAGGGGGGGACATCGGAGAGGGAGATGAACCATGAGAGACGATGGACTCTGAAAAACAAACAGGGTTCTAGAGGGGAGGGGGTTGGGGGATGGGTTAGCCCACTGATGGGTATTAAGGAGGGCACGTTCTGCATGCAGCACTGGGTGTTATGCACAAACAATGAATCACCAAAAACTAATGATGTATGGTGATTAACATAAAAAATAAATAAATAAATAAATAAAAACCAAGTGCCTTTCTGATTAAGAGAAGTCATATTTGCTGAGTACAACTTAAGTCCCAAACACTGAGTTAATGCATTCATATATTAAACCCAGGTATTATGTTTATGGATACTAAGAAAATTAAATGAAAACTGAGTATTGGTGAATTGTATTGTGTAGCCAAGAGAAGCCTGCTTTGGGACATAAGAGATCTGCCTGCTGATTACAGTCTGGAAATCAGAAGACTGATTTCCCCTATCTGGGTCAAAACGTAATCAATAAAATAAGCTTTGGTCCTAGGTGATCTTAAAATTTATTTAGCTTTGTTATTTGATTATCACCTACCTGATGGTGTACTTTTTAAAAGGTGATTAGTAGGAAGTGTTAATTAGGCAGGACTTGTTTTGTTTGTAGATTCTGGTGTTAGAACTTTTGAGAATTTGGGGCGCCTGGGTGGCTCAGTTGGTTAAGCGACTGCCTTCGGCTCAGGTCATGATCCCGGAGTTCCGGGATCGAGTCTCACGTCAGGCTCCCTGCTCAGCAGGGAGTCTGCTTCTCCCTCTGACCCTCCTCCCTCTCATGCTCTCTGTCTCTCGCAAATAAATAATAAAATCTTAAAAAAAAAAAAAAAGAACTTTTGAGAATTTATATGTGTTTGGTCTCGAACAAAGATGCTACCATGACATAGCAAAGATGGGAAAGTTTAGTTGAAAATAATAAATGGAACACATAATTGGCAAATGAAGAAGAAAGACATTTATAGTAAATCTTGGGCTCTGATTTATTCAAGCTTTGATTTTTTTTTCAAAATCATTGACCTTCAGCTGTCCTTTAAAACAAAATTGCTCATCATCTGGCCAAAATTTCTTGACCCAAATCAGATCTCATATTTTGACAAAAAATTATATTCAGTTTCTGGATATAGTATAACACATGTAATTTAGATTTAACATTTCTGAAATGTTTAGGTAGTTAATATGATTGTTTAGATGACCTAGTTAGAATCTGGATTTTTTTCTAGAAAACCGGGAATACACATTTTCTCTGCATCGTGAATCCTGACTATCTAAATGGGAAATTTCCATGTTGTAGAAAAGAGAACAATAAAGGGTTTCAGTTATTCAATTGGAAAAGAGTGTTCTTTTCTCAGAAAGCTGAGGTCAGTTTGTTGAAAAAAAGTGGTCAGGGAACCAGAGCTCACTCCTTTAAGGCATCCTCAAGACTAAGATTCAAATCTGACTGTTGGATTCCCATTGCCGGAAGCTTTTCTCTGGCTCTGTATAACTGATGGAGCAAAGTCTAAGATCTATGACATGGAACGAAGCCTTTCCTATCTAGTCTGACCTGTGACTATACCATAGTCTTCCTCCCCTTCCTTCTGTATACATGCCCTGCTATATATACAACAACCCTCCTCTTACTAATCCTTATTAGACCGTGTGACTTTAGAATAGATATTCAAGCTCTCACCCTTCAGTTTCCTAGGATAGTAGAGATAATATGAGGACCTTATCTTTGGGTCACTATGAAATTAAAAGGAAAAAATATATATAAAAACCTTAGCTATTATTAATAATATGAGTGCTTTGTGTATGCTGGGCTCATATCTAGGACCTTGCCATGTGTTATTTCATTTTATCCCCATATAGCAATAAGGTCAGTGATATTAACATGGGGATATGCACATCTCTGTTTTACAGGAAAAAAAAAAAAACACAGGCAAAGAGGGGCATGACACTTTGCCTCAGGTTATAGGATGAATACAAGCTGAAGACTGCATCAGGACACAGAGCGTATGCTCTTGGCCACGAAGCTCTAGCGAGCCTGGAGTTTCTTGTGATAACCACTTCGTTATTTGAAGTGGAATTCAAAACCTGTTCCTTCGTGTTCAATCAGAATTCAAGAATTGAATTTATGTAGCAAGCTTTTGCTCTCCACGATTTTGGCAACTTTGTCTTCAAACCCTAGGAGTGGCTTGGTAAATCGTTGTAAGATATATGGGGTATAAAACAGAATCAAGTTTTAAGAAAACCATGAACTTGTAGAGAATTCAATTTATCAAATTAGAGTCATGAAAACAATAGCTTATCAAAAATAATCATTTAAAAATCAGTGGATATATCAATATAGACAGATTTGCAGAAGTTCTTTTAGAACATCTAATCCAATAAATCAAACCCTTATATGAAGCCTGAGTAAGAACATGAGAATAATGTTACATATGCATGTGTATATAAATAAATATTATTGGGGCACCTGGGTGGCTCAGTCGTTAAGCATCTGCCTTCAGCTCAGGTCACGATCCCATGGTCCTGGGATCGAGCCCTGCATCTGGCTCCCTGTTCCGCGGGAAGCCCGCTTCTCCCTCTCCCTCTCCCCCTGCTTGTGTTCCCTCTCTCGCTGTGTCTCTCTCTGCCAAATAAATAAAATCTTTTAAAAAAATAAATATTATTTACATTTACTATAAATAGAAGCATAAAGATAATTATGTTACATTAAATATATGTATTTACTGTATTTTTAAAGTATGTACACTCATATAACCTATAAAAAGCCAGACATAAAACATAATGAAAATATTATATATTTGCTCAAAATTTTAACTAATTTAAAATTGTATTGCTATAACATGATGAACGACATCAAGTATAATTCCATGTGGTAGAATGTGAATTTAAAAAAGAAACTTTGTGCAACCATTGCTAGATAGCTACTAATTGAAGGAGTACAAAGAAAAAATAGTTGAGACTTAGTATTTTCTTATCTGTTTCATTTCCTGTGCTCAAACAGTTCATTGTTTCAGGATCCTTATCTGTTGCAGCTGGGAGAAAACCCACAAGAGTGTTGGTAAGTGGCAGTTCTTCTTGTCTTCCTTTGATCATAGGACTAGAAATAAGTTATTTGTTAATAGCAGGAGAGTAGAGGTTGGTGAATCCAACGGAGACACTGCGTCTCATGTAATGCACAAGAAAATTCTCTTTTCTTAAGGCGTTCAGATGTTAAATTATCAGAAAATCATAGAGATTCAAATGATTATTGGAATGGTTACCTTGAATATTTGATGAATCTGAAGCTCAGAAAAAGGCTTCTTGATTTTTTTGTGTAGTGAAACTTGACCATTTCTGATTACTTTGAGCATACACTTTCCACCACTAATTCTACAACTGAAAGCCAAAAGTTCTATTCCTTTAGTGATTCATTAAACACTTTACTACGCCCTTGTTATGTGTTCTATCTGAATCATCTGCCCAGCTACACAACTTCCCTAGCTCATTCACTCTGCCCCCTCCCTGGATGGCCACCTCAAACACCAATCCCTTTTCTCTCACCTTTATTCTCTATTGGTGACCTTGTTTCCTATTCTGAGAAACTCAAATCATTAGAGAAGAACGTTCAGACCCCCACTCTAATATCCACTTTGTGGACCAGATCTGTACCATTTCTCTTTTCAGTCTAACCTCTTACGGCAGGTGACCTCTCTATGATTTTCTTCAAAGCCAGTATCCCTAACTTGAATACTAGAGTCCATTCTGTTTTTTTTTTTTCCCCACCCAAATGTACCACTCCAAATGTCTTTCTGCTAGATCTTTTTAATCAGCCTATAAACATCCAGTTACTGCTCTAAACAGAAAAAAAAATATTTTGACCTTCTTGTCTCCTGATAGCTATGTGCACAATTTGCTTTTCCTTCTGTAGCTAAACTCTTTAAATGCATTATCTGTACTGTCTCCAATTCAGATCTGCACAGTTTCAACTAAACCCATTCCAGTAAGGGTTTATTTTCTTCCCTATCCTATCTCCATAATCATTCTCCTTAAGATTACTGCAGACTTCTATGCTGACAACACAAAGATCAATTCCCAGTCCTTATCTAACTTGACTCATGAGCAGCATTTAGCACATAGTTGGTCACTCCTCCTTCCACTAATTTCTTCACTTGGCCTCTCGAACACTTTGATTAGCTGGTTTTCCTCCTGTCTTTTCAGTGTCTCCTTCTCAATGTCCTTTCCTAGTTCTTTTGCTTCTCTCTGACCTTTGAAGGCTGGGGTGCCCCAGAGCTCAATCCTTTGTCACCTGTCCTACTCATTCCTTTTGTGACCTCATCCACGCTCATGCCTTCAAGTGACATCTGTATGCCTACAACTGTGAATAAATACTTCCAGCCTCGATCTCCCTCCTGGGCAACAGGCTGGCGGATCTCATTGCTTCCACTTAGGGTTCTAAAAGCCCCAAAACTCTACTCCTAATCTTCCTCAAGTCTTCCCCCTCCACTGTCCTCTCCATGTCCACTGATGAGAACTCCCTCCTTCCAGATTCCCAGGCCAAAAACCTGAGAATTACCCCCAATTTTTCATTCTTTGACAATCTTGAATCCCATTTGTCAACAAATCCTATTGGCCCTATGTTCAAGCTCAGTCCAAGTTTGACTGTTTCTCCTCTGGTCCACCACCATCTTCCTTAATTGGGCTCCTTGCTTCTACCCTCGGCCCTCTCTAAACCAGTGCCTCTTGAGACACCAGTGTTCCCTTTGGTACATTCATCTAATTGTGTTGCCCCTTTGCTCAAAGTCATCCAGTGGCTCTATGTTTTCCTCAGAGGAAGAACCAAAGTTCTTTTTGAGACCTGCAGGGCCTGGTGTGATCCAGCTCTCCTCTTTCTCTCCAGCTTCAGTTCCTCATATTGTTGACTTTGGCCACTCCCCTCTAACCATCCACCTTGTCGCCTTGCTTCCCCCAACCATGCCTGCAACACTCTGGCTGGAGGACTCTGAGCTGTCTCCTTGCCCGCAAGGACTCTCCTCCAGTTATCCTCTCGCGTGTCCCACTCGGCTCCTCATTGCCTCTTCCTGGGCAACATTCCTATTAACACCACCATCTCCACTGCTTGCTGGATGTCCAGGTCCTCCTCACTCCACCCCATTAGCCTGCAATACTTAACCCCTTTACTATTTACCTATTTGTACGCTTAATTGTTTTCTTTGTCCCTGCCACTAGAGTGTAAGCTCCATGAGGGTGCGGATCTTTGTTTGTTCATTGACGTGTGCCCAGCATCTAGGATGATGCTGGGCGTGTGAACAACCTTAAATTGATACTTAGTTAAATGAATCACCACCAAAGGAAGGAAGGATGTGCTTCCTATATTAAATGAAAATTCCTATTCTATTTTTAGGTGCAAAACACTTTTGGAATGAGTATTGCCAGTGCTGCTGTGGCCCTGGTTGGATTTGTTTTGCTCTCCATAAGTTTAGCAGTTAATAAGCAGTCTTTGAGGAGTTGTGAGTCTTCACAGTCACAGGACTTATGCATTTTCGTGGGCATCTTTTCAAACGTATGTTTTCAAAATTTGTGTTTAATTAGAAAATATTTCAAACAATCTAAAATGTACAGAAGAATAATATATTAGGTATCGTGCGACCTTGATTTGAAGCTGGGCTTTGCCACTCATTAGCTCTGTAATGAAAGTCAAGTTAGACAATCTTTCTGTGCTTCAATTTGCTCACCTTTCAAATGAGGATGGTAATAGTATCAGTCTCACAGAGTTGGTGTAAGGATTAAACAAGTTAATATTTGATGAACAGTTAAAACAGTGCACCTTGTGTTATATTATTAATATTTATTACTACTATTACGCTCTCCAGGGAGATTAAATTGAAAAAAAAATTTATTACTACTATTACGCTCTCCAGAGAGATTAAATTGAAAAAAAAATTTCTTTCACATCTTCCTTAATAAAACTGACTTGGGAGATTTGCAGTGTTCTCTGTGGTCTGGGATTTTCAAATCATGACTCACTTTTGAATTTTGGGGGGTATTTTATTTTTAAAGGGAAGTTCCTTAAGAATAACCTTTTCAAATGATTTTGTTGTTTGTGTGAGATAATCTCTCTCTTCTGAGGTCCACTTAGAATTAAGATTTCCCTTCAAATTTGCCTATTTTCTCCATGATGACCTATTTTTACTGACTGACTCCCAGTCCTCCTGTGTGCTGGCATAGAGTTTGTGCCTCATTTTTTTCTAAAATTGTATTTTTAATTATCTAAGTTTATATTTATATGGATCTGATTTTTTTTTCCTGTGGATTTCATAGTATTTTCCCTCTGGAGCAATTTTGTATTTGCTTCTTCAAGCAAATACAAATGATATTAGAATACAATCACAATTGTATTGTGATTACAATTGTATTGTTATTACAAAGAATAATATCACAAATACAAGTGATAATAGAAGAATTGCTAATCTAGTAATTTTGTGTTTAATATTTCAGTTTAGTGTTTAGTTTCTAGCAATGATGTAAATGCACAAACCCTCTAATGAAGTTCCGTTAATGAAATGGTGGAGGGGTCATTTTTGTCTATTTTCCTGAACTTCCTACTCGTCTCCCTAGTTTGCTATGACTCAAATTAGTAAATGTTAGTGAGAATATCAGCATTTTACCTCTATTTACATTTTACCTTTATGGTTTCTTCACCCATGACTACTTCACGTGGGTTGATAAAGAAATGCAATGTGTCTCTCCAGGGAAAATATTTCCATGTTCTTAGGGTGACAAAGTGTCTCTTATAGTGTTGGTGTGTGTCAGTGTCTTAAACCTAATCTATGGTTCACTTTGTTCTAAGGGTGGGAGATGTTATATTTGGTTTCCTGATGACATTTTTTTCCCTCTGAATGTTTGTACTGGGTTTGATATGAGGCATCATATCCCCTAGGGCCTGATGTCCCTACTGCTGATCCTTACCTTGCTGGAATTATGCATAAGCATCTCTGTCTCAGCATCTCTGTGGTGCATAGAAATCTCACGTAATTCGAATAAGGTGGGTTTATTTCCATGACTAATAATTCACGTAGTCTGCTAAGGTTTGAGGTTCTCTCTGAGTCCCAGAATTAGAAAGACACATTTATGCAGTAATGATTTGTGGGGTTCCTGGAGTTGGAGATGGTATGAACATGAGGGATGGAATGAAGGCTGGAAAATGAGGAAACAGTGTATTTAATGTAATATTCAATACATGTATAACATCATAGTATAATGTTATAGTAATATAATTAGTATCATAATCAATAAATTAAAATATCAATAATAATACAACTACTACAATATAATGAATATTATAATAACATTTAGTATATTTTTATACAGACATAATTAAGTTCAATTATTTCCTTGTAACTTGTCAGTTTCTAGTTGTCTAGCCAGGAAAAAATTATTAATTCTTTCCAGATTTTAGGTAACTCAACTATAAGATGAAAACATTTTCATTCTCTTCTGACGTTTGTTGTGAGGACCATGTACATAAAACTTCAGCACAGTAATAATCAGCAATCACATGTTATTGGCGATGATCATGATGATTAAGGAAGGGATGGAAGGAGAGGGAGGGGATGATCTTATTCTTGGACATTGATGTTTTATTTTCCAGGTGATTTCCTTTCCTTCCAATTCTGTGTAAGCAGGAATGCCTCCTGATGAAAATAAGTCTGAGAGCAAGGAAATTCAAGCTTAAATCCCCAGTGAGTCAGAGCTTCATCCAAGAACTCAGGAGGATGGGAGACTGCAAAATATAATCCTACTCTCTTAGGACACCAATCATGAGAAACTTGAATATTTGACTCAGTTTTTTCTGTTCTAATTATAAACTCCATTAGTATGTTTGGATATGGAAGGAAAAATACACTTCTTTAGACATTCTTGGTTTCATAACTTCTGTGATCACCACTGCAAAGTTGTTCCCAGAATCAGTGCTCTTTCTTCTTACCCACCTACTCCACTGATTTCTAAGGTTTAAAGAAGCCAAGTAGAAGAATTCCTGTTTTATGTATTCTCTCTAAACCCAACTCCCAACCATCCACTGAAAAAGAAAATGAGTCAGATTTTTTTCACTGCAGAAAAACACTTCCTGACTTTAGCTGACATCAGTATTGTAAAAACTCAAATAAAAATCCATCATTATCATCAAGATACATTTTTACTACATTTGAGGTAGGAGGGTCAAGCCTCAGAGATTTTATTTCAGTCAGCTTCTGAGATTCCAACATGCCCTGATACAGAAATGATGGTGTAGACTGGGGACTTTGAGAACAATATCAACATTTGTTCTTCAAAGGATGGTGAGAAACTATAAAACAGAGAAGTAAAAAATAAGGCTTTGGAATCTCACAGATCTGGCTTTAAATTTTGATACTGTCACTTAGTCCCCATGTGAACTTGAACAAGTTACTTAATCTCCCTGACCTGTTTTTCCTCATCTATAAAATAGGTGTGATAATATCAGTGACTTCCCGGCACCTGGGTGGCTCACTCGGTTAAGTAACCTACTCTTGATTTCAGCTCAGGTCAAGATCTCAGGGTCCTGAGATTGAGCCCCACATCAGGCTCCATGCTCAGCTCAGAGTCTGCTTGAGATTCTCTCTCTCCCTCTCCCTTTGCCCCTCCCACTTCTTGTGCTTTCCCTCTAAATACATACATACATACATACATACATACATACAATCTTAAAAAAATATCAATGACCTTATCAGTTGTTATGAGGGTTGAACAAAATATAGCAAAGGTGAAATAGACCTACAAGTACTAAATAATGGTGTTATTGGTGCTCCCGCTGCTGCTGTTAAGGCTGAGGCGGGATGGTGGTCAGATGTGTAGGGAAGATGACAGAAACCCTCACTTTCGTTGTGGCTCCTCCTATCCCCCAGTGATATTAATGGCTATCTTTTCAAGGTGGCAGTTTGATGTTAAAGCTCCTTCTGATATATCTGCTTCCTGATTTATCTACTGCTGAAGTGCTTATGTTTCACATTTATAAATGAATTCCTTTCTCTTGATACTAAACTGAGTCATTCATAATGTCCATAAGTTCATACCCGTGGGCTACTCTTAGCTCCTTGTTTACCATATGTGCAAAAATTCTTTCACCCTCTTCTCAACTAATTGTTGCCTCTCCAGAGCACACACACACACACACACACATACACACTCATTATATATATATATATATATATTTTTTTTTTATCTGCTTTTTAATCTATTCAACAATATCTAAGGAGTGTCTACTATGTGCATGTTCTGTGCTAAAAGTTTAGGATACAATAGAGAATGATGGATAGTTTCTGCTCTCAAGTTGCTCATAGTGGGATATATAGACCCATGGAAATATGTAATTACAACATGGAGTATTAAGGGCTATGATAGGAAGAGTTTAGGAATCTGGGAAGACGTAGGAAGAGTTTCTATCTCAGGTTAAAGGAGATTACACTTTTTTTTTTAGAAAACTTTTCTTCTAAACTGAGGTCTTAAAAATGACTAGAATTGGCATGATGAAGGGGGATGCACACAAAAGTCTTTAATCTGGGGAGAATTGGGGATATTCAGGGAACTAACAAGAGAGTTTAGTGTATCTATGCTGTGTGAGGGGCAGATGGCAAGATAAAACTTGGGAGAGGGAAAAAGTATACACATCACAGGATACCATAAGACAGAGCAACTCTTTGAGTCTTTAGAAGCAATTGAAAATTGTCTGTAGTGGTGTTGAGCTGGCTTATGTAGACTTGTGAGAGCTGATTTTAAATTTTCAGGGATCACAAGTTCGTATATTTTTGGTGACTTGAAATTGGCTGTAGTGGTAGGATTTATACCTCAGAGATTGGTAAGCCACAAGTCACATTCCCACCCCCATCCTCCAGATCTGGAAGGCCAGTTGTTGAATATTTACAGCACACCACTGGATAAATATGGACAGGGCATGCACTTATTTGAAATTTAGAGATAGCCTTTTAGTTGCAATGTAGAGTGTAAGGGAAGGAGTTAGTGGAGAAGAGGTTGATTAGGAGTCAGAGTACACAAAGCAAATGATGGGTGCATATAGATTTCAGCAGAAGAAAAAAGTTATTTAGAGTAACATTTGTATTATCATTTTTAATGATTTCTACTTTTCTCCTCTAATATGTTATAATTAAATAAATAATTTCTTTGTATTTTCCCAAAGATAATCTGCTAACAAATTTTGATCAAAACATATTGACATCCTGTAGTGGACACTGTGATTGTCTATCTGGCAGCCATTCTAGCTATCCCCAGCTTGATGGTAACCTCAAGATTTTGGTAGGGTTAACCTCACCCTGGGCTGCAGGGCTCACCACGGTAAATCTGAACCCATCAGAACACTTCCATTCTTCTTGATTGTATCAGCCCATGAAATGTCCCTGGACCAGGGCTTGATTCATTTGTGGAACCATCAACATTAAGTTGGAGGCTTTTTTACAAATGTAAAATACAACCTTCCCTTTCATCATATTTGTGAATTAAGCTTCAGCTAGAACTAGTAGCTATTAGTGGCCATGGCAAAAACTGACCTGAAGGCCATGTAAGAGAATTTCAGAAAATAGAAATCAAACCCTAACCTAACCACACCTGAAATTTAACCTATATCTGGATTTAGAAGTTTCATGAACACATTTTGTTTTTATTGTTAAACATTTGTTGCAAAAATATTCTCCCATTCTGATTGTGTTTTGTTTTATTTTGGTGTTTTTTGTTACCTCTTATTTTGCTTCCACCCCAAATTGTTGTTGTAGTTATATTTACTCACTTTTCATCATGATTTATGCATTTTGTGTTTTGTGCAAGAAACCCTTCCTTACCTCAAGTCCATGGAGGTTTTCTTTTTATATTATGATCTTTAATATATCTGTAACTTACTTTTTCTATAGAGAGTAACATCATCATCATCATCATCATCATCCTCCTTTTGGAAAGCTAATAATTCTAGAAATTTTCGGTTGAATATCTCCTTATTTGGCATACTGAAGATGACATACATGCATGCATCTACCCAGAGCCTCCTATTTCAGAGACTTTGTTGTTGTGAAAATACCACATTGTTTTAGTTGTACAACATAATTATTTTTTGGTAGTATGGACATTTAACAGTATCAATTTTTCCAATCCATGAGCATGGAATATATTTCTATTTATTTGTGTCATCTTCAATTTCTTACATTAATATCTTATGGTTTTCAGTGGGATTTTTCCTTTCAGGATCTTGCTCATCTTTTATTATATTTGCACCTACAAATGGGGCAAATTTCTTTCTTTTTTAAAGATCAATATATATCCTTAGTCTTTTCTCATCTGAGACACTTTCTCAGACTACCCTTGTTTTTCATGACTTTGATATTTTGGAAAGCACCGTTTCAGTATTTTGTAGAACATCTTCTCAGTGTGGGTCAGTCTAATATTATGCCCTGATTCAACTAGATTTATGGTTTTGGGGGAAGACTTTCATACAGTTGAAGTACGCTTCTCATCACATCATGTAAGGACACCCAGTATATTCATATCAACATAGCATCATTAGTGTAATTAACCATGATTACTTAGTTAAGGTGGTGTCTGTGAAGGGGTTCAGAACAAAGTCTCCCCAAGATGTGCCTCTTTAGCTTGTAGACTGTTTTGAGTTGAAGGCAATCAAGACCCTGTGGGCTCAAGAGAAACTTTTCTCTCTCCCTTAACTACCTAGAGGGATCTAAATTGGAGATCTTTCCCAGAGATAAAATTATTTTTTAAAGATTTATCTATTTATTTGAAAGGGAGATAAAATTATTATTTTTTTTTTTAAAGATTTTATTTATTTATTTGAGAGAGAGAGAATGAGAGATAGAGAGCACGAGAGGGAAGAGGGTAAGAGGGAGAAGCAGACTCCCTGCTGAGCAGGGAGCCCGATGCGGGACTCGATCCCGGGACTCCAGGATCATGACCTGAGCCGAAGGCAGTCGTGCAACCAACTGAGCCACCCAGGCGCCCGATAAAATTATTTTTTAAAGATTTATCTATTTATTTGAAAGGGAGAGAGCATGCACGAGCAGGGGGAGGGGCAGAAAGAGATGGAGAGAGAGAATATCTTTTTTAAAGATTTTATTGATTTATTTGATAGAGATAGAGGGAGAGCACAAGCAGGTGGAGTGGCAAGCAGAGGGAGAGGGAGAAGCAGGCTCCCCGCTGAGGAAGGAGCCCGACATGGGGCTTGATCCCAGGACTCTGGGATCATGACCTGAGCCGAAGGCAGCCGTCTGAGCCACCCAGGCGCCCCTAGAGAGAGAATCTCAAGCAGACTCCCCACTGAGTGTGAAGCCCGACACAGGGCTCTATCTCATGACCCTGAGATCATGACTGGAGCTGAAATCAAGAGTCAGACGTTCAACTGACTGAGCCACCCAGGCACTCCACCGAAGATAAATTTTATGTGAGTGACCCATCTGTATGGCAGGGCAAACATCTAATTACCAAACATCTACCCTTCTTATTGCCCTGTAATTTTCCTTCCCCCTCTTTGAAGCCCCAGATCCCTATCCCATTCCTTAGCTCAGGATGGCTTATACACCTCGTTTTACCTTTTTGTCTTTGTACCTCTCATATATGTGGAACTCTCGTACATATGAAATTAAATTTGATTTTCTCCTGTTAATCTGTCTCATGTCAATTTAATTCTTGGACCAGCTGAAAGAAACTTTGAATGGTAGCATTTTTTTGGAACAGAGTACATGGGTGGGTCTCTAGTTTGAAAATGCTACTGACAACCCAGTAGAATTAATACATAAAATTTACATTAAATCTAAAAATCATGTATTTTTACCTTTATGGATTAAGAGAAATTATAAAACTTTCCAGAGAAAAACTGCATGACACATACAAATATTTGTAATTTTGTAAATAATTGTAAAATTACATTGGAATTGCCAAAATGAACTCTAGATGCTAGAAGAAAATGGAGTGAATGATTCTGAGTGAAAGAATATTTTCCATTTCAAACGCTATACTTCTCTAGACTTCAATCAAGTACGGGGATGTAAGAAAGGAAATGTTCAGGCCAGCAAAATCTCAAAAACTCTTATCTCCCAGATACCCTTTCTCAGCATGTAACTGGAGATTGTGTTCTACTGGGACCACGAGAAAATAGAAATGGAGCTAGGGAGCGCTCTTGCACACATACCGTTCCCCGCAGCCTGCATTGCCCGCGGGAAGAAGGAAGATGATTAGCAAGGGAGGATATTTTCACATAAGAATTTTATCTCCTGCTTTTAAGAAAAAGAATAAAGATCTCTCCCAGCCCCAGCAACAACGCACTAACCACAGCTTGCAGCCAGTGAAAAATCGCCACAACCTCAAATCTTTGTTCTTCTCCGATGAACTTTTGTTCAAAACAACCCTTCCCAGTTTCCTTCTAAAACCTAGTAAAAGCTGACCTCCCCTTGTTTTTCGGACTCACCTACAGTTTGCCATACTTTGCTTGTCCCAAATTGCGATTCTTCTGCTATTAGTGAATGAACTCATTTTGCTGGGAAAATAACTGGCCATTTTATTTTTCTGGTTAACATTTCCAATGTGCAAGAGTACACGAAGCAAGAGAAAAAAGTGGGATCAGGGAAATAGAGAATCCAATATAAGACAGGCTAATGGGAAGTCCTACAACAACAGTGTGGCATGCTTAGAGGCAACCAGTTCAGACTGGAACAAGGGCAGACAAGTGATCCAGGAAAAATATGTGCTACCTCATTCTCCAGGGTTAGCAATGGGAAAAAGAGGGTTGACAGGCAATGTATACAACACTCAGAAGGTATTGGAAGATAAAATTACATTTTCAAAAATAAGCTGATAAAGAATAGGAAATTATGCAAAGTTTTGGAATAATACTGAAAACAGTAAAAAATGATTTTGACCAAATGTTCCAATATAGTTATAGTAGGAGGGCAGGGGTAAAGGGAGAAGGGTTTAGGAAAGCTCATCATTCATAATAGAAACAGGAGTTAGTGTCTGCCCTTTGCCTATGAGTCTAGGTGTCTCTTATTCTCCCCACTGAGCAGATGTTTTTGGTCACAAGAGAACAAATATATTACACACTTATAATTTTCCCTGTTAAAGTGCCATTTGGGGAGCTAGAAGGGGTGTGAGCAGATAGAGAACAAACACGTGCAGGACCTTCGCAGTTGAGTGGTCCCGAAGCAGCGATGGCAGATCGGCTCCAATTTCAGGAAGGGTTCAAAGCGATTTTAAGTACCTGGGTTGTCCGGGTAAATCTTTTTCTTTGCATTTCTGAAGTCATGTAAATGAAGAGACAAAGGCTTTCGCTTTTAGATCCACCTGTCCGGTTTTGTGAACAATATTTTCTCATTTCCTTCCTTTTTATAACCCAACTTCCCATGGAACCTTGGTGTTTGGTGTCAGTTTCAGCCTTTCTGGGCCTCTTAGAGAGACAAAGGGACACAGAGAGACAGAGAGACAGAGAAAACGAGGTTGTAATAATGATTCCTTTGGGAGTATCAGAAAATACCCCCTAAGAGATAACATCTTTCCATTTGTAACATGAAAATTGGTGCATATTTATTTTAAGTAAATTGAACATTCAGTTGGAGAAAACAATTGTTCAGGTGGGATCTGAAAGCAAATCTCTTCCGAGTTTGGAAGAATAAGTCCAGCGTGTACTGAGAGAAGAAACTGCTTGTGGAAAGCATGTGTGCTGATGGAAAGCATGTGCAAATGCAGTGCTGGATGGCTATACATGCCCCGTGGTGCAGGAAATGATCACTCTATTATCTCTTTCTTTCTGACAGAAGCATGATTGAAACTCATCTTGATAATCTTGCCTCCACCAAAAAAAAAAAAAAAGTCATATTGGCATATATTTCAATGTTCACAATTGTGAAAGACAACACCACATGTTCTAAGGACTCAAATGTGGGTACAGGATTGGGTAAGCAGCTCAAGAGGGGTAGAAGAAGGTGCTGGTGAAACCAAGGTATGAAGCAAGTTGGGGGCCATAAGATATGTCTCAGTTTCTGGTTTGCATTTTGCAAGTTTCTATTGAAAATTCTCACAAGACAGTATCATGTCCAAACACCAAAGACCATCCTCCATTTGTTTCCTGTCTAAACCTCAAGCTTAATTTCTTTTTTTTTTAATTTTTTTTTAAGATTTTATTTATTTGTGAGAGAGAATAAGAGAGAGCATGAGAGGGAGGAGGGTCAGAGGGAGAAGCAGACTCCCTGCTGAGCAGGGAGCCCGATGCGGGACTCGATCCTGGGACTCCAGGATCATGACCTGAGCCGAAGGCAGTCGCTTAACCAACTGAGCCACCCAGGCGCCCAACCTCAAGCTTAATTTCTAATTATTTGCTGCACACACAACGCACTAGTACATGCTCCCAGAAAACACCACCAACCGGCATTTCCTCAGGCTTTTGCCAGCAGATGTGGTCTCATTCTGCAGATGAAAACTCCTGAGGGCATGATTTTAAGTGCTGGCTCACATGATACTTTCTCAGGGAATCTCTTCCTTGAATTCTGCACGCCCTTTAGCAGGTAGAATTGTTACATCTTCCTGTGTGTTCCAGCAGCGTCTGACATATTAGTGACATGACCTCATTTATCTCTGACCTACTCTTCTAGCTTGTGAGAGTGAGTAGGACAAGGGCTGGTACCAGGGTATCCACCTCTGCATGCTCAGTGACAGAGAAGTCCTTTTTGGTTGAATGTGTACATAAAGAAGTTTTATTCCTTAATTTCGATAACACATTGGTTCAGTCCACAAGTTCCCAAAGACACGGTAGGAAGATGGCATATGGCTTAATACATTTTTGTCATGAAAGGTACGCTCATATATCTTTTTTTTTTTTTTAAAGATTTTATTTATTTATTTGACAGAGAAAGAGACACAGCGAGAGAGGGAACACAAGCAGGGGGAGTGGGAGAGGGAGAAGCAGGCTTCCCGCCGAGCAGGGAGCCCGATGCGGGGCTCGATCCCAGGACCCTGGGATCATGACCTGAGCCGAAGGCAGACGCTTAACGACTGCGCCACCCAGGAGCCCGCTCATTTATCTTTTAATGTGCTCTGTTCACACACATACCTTAGTTTCCTGGAGAATGAGGAGAAGTTCCATCACATCCCAGAGAGACAATACAGGTGACGAGGGGGGCAATTTGGAGTATCTTACAGTTTAAGGAAGAGCCACTCAGGGGTATGTCTATAATTAAACTGAAATAAAAGAATCGCAAATCTGTGAATCTCACCTGTGTATTCATTTTGCCATGTATTCATTTTTTTTCTAGCTAGTTATGCTATTGAGATGAACACATCAGTTAAGCCCTGACCCTAATTTAGATACAGTGCTCCGTCCAGTGCTGCTTAGATCTACTCATAGGATTTGTTATCAAGTTCACGCCCCTCGGTGCTTCATGGCCGCATCCTTGCCATCACAAAAATCAAAGCAGCAGAGAGTCTGTGTAATGTTTAGCAGCCAGGGAGTCTTTTGTGTGAACACTTAGCTCCCACACTCTATCAGGAGCGGCTCAGAGCACTCTTCCTGTCCAGTCTCTGAGCTCATCTGCTGCAGAGATCCATATAAATCATGTCCAAAAGACAGGACGAGAGAGAAAAAGACAAATATTGAAGTCAGAGACAAATCCAGAGATTCAGAGGCTAAGATACACTCACTGGTAGTGTTTCAGCCCTAGATTATGTGTGAAGCCCCCTATGCCTTAAACAAGGAAGACAGGTTTCCAGAGGTACCTTTGGGAAACTTCTGATACAGAAATGGTCAAGTAGAGAAAGCTCCAGAAAGGAAGAACATCTCTTTCTGATCTGCAATTCTCTCTCACCTTCTCAATCTCCACTAAACTGTTTCATTTGTTGGTTCTGTAAATTGTGCTGGGCTCAGGCAGATTTATTCTCCAGGGGTCTCAAATGTCCGCATTTCATACCACTCCCTGTTCAGTCCTCAATTTTGTTCTTCATTCTAAAAAACTAACAAATGAAAAACCCTATTGCTCTTAATCAGCTGGGAAACTTATCTGACAAATGTCTTAAGTATGAAGATAGTCATCAGTGTCATGAGCCAACCCAGGTTAACTGCCCATGTGGAGCACACTGCAGGAGGAAGCCCACCAATGCTCACCATAACAACATTCCTCACTGGTGGACAGCTCAAGTGATGAAGAAATGGACCCTGAAAATAGCAGAGCAGGTCTTGCTCTCCCAAACCCACAAGCGCCCTCCAGGTAAGTACAAGCTACTATTTTTTTCCTATTCCCAGTGGGCCAGAGATAGTCACAGTGCTGGGGAAATGCCAGTTCATGGATTTAGGCACAGACCCATCTGGTTTAATTAATATATTGAGTATAGGGGCGCCTGGATGGCTCAGTCATTAAGCGTCTGACTTCGGCTCAGGTCATGATCCCAGGGTCCTGGGATCGAGCCCCACATCGGGCTCCCTGCTCAGCGGGAAGCCTGCTTCTCCCTCTCCCACTTCCCCTGCTTGTGTTCCCTCTCTTGCTGTGTCTCTCTCTGTGAAATAAATAAATAAAATCTTAAAAAAAAAGAGTATAAAGAAGCTCTTTGCTATACTTTGCCAGTAGTTCTCTCTGGGTGATAGGGAGGAAGGTTTTTACTCAGCTTGTGACTGGAAATAACTTCAGTTTTTTTGCAGCAGGGGCTCATATTCTGGGATTGAGGTAGGGGAGTTCATACTACCGATTGAGATTTCTTACCTCTGCATCTGATATATGTTAAGGGAAACTTTTCAACATGACCTGGGGTTCCTTATTGGTTATTCTTTGTGAACCTCAAGCTATGGGATCCTGCCCCACTGTTTAGAGGGGAAATATTCATGAGTGAGATTGGTAGAGGTGCATGAATCAGTTTTCCTTTGCATACTGAAGACGAACATCTTATTAAGACTTCCCTTTTAAAGTGTTTAGGAGAGGCTGATGACAGAGCTTTGGGACTCAATATTGGATTGAATATCACTGCAAAATATTAAGTATATACCAAAGTTTTAGAAGGGACAGTATTTCCAGTTAGCTGCCTCTGAGGATGACAGCAGGAATAGAGATTGAACTAACCCTTCGGAGCCGTTCCTTTCTGCGCAGGAAGTTGAGTGTGTCATTGACAAAATATATTCAGGTGCATTTCTGAGTTGAAAAGACTGAGAAACACATAGGTAAACGTGCCTGTTTTTATTTTTACTCATTAGCATAGATCACTGGGAAAGAACTTGGTGTAGTAACCCTGGATTAGGACTTGGTTCATTTTTTGTTCCATTTTGTTCATCTCCATCACTGGCTAGACAGTGATCTTGGTCATCAACTTGGACCCTCTGAGCCTCAGCTTCTTACACATTTCAGTGAAGATTTTAATTGCAAGATCATTTTTGAATAAATAAACAATCAAGATCCTCCCTTTCTGTCAGTTGAGAACTTTTCACGGAGAGAGAGAGAATTTTCTCATGGTTGAATTTCTGTTTAAACTTCACAGTGCACCTGAAATTGAACTTTCAGAAGTATCTCTCCATGAAAATCCCTTACTGGAGAAGGCTGCTTCATCCCCACCATGCCATACATGGCTGATATTTTTGAAGAGGGAGCTGGAATTTCTGGGGGTGAGTGAGCATCTTCCAACCTCAACCAGAGTAGGACTGGCTCTAGGAAAGAGTATTTGGGTGCATGAACAGTTTCCCCACTTGGATTCATGAGGCATGAGAAACCTGGCATATGAAGAGGTGACACTGGGCCCAGTTGAGTAGAGAGAAACATTTCCTCATGAAGACTAGGATAAGAATGGCAAATAGAATCTGCCAACTCTGGTCAGTTGCTGGTGGATTAATATCATTAATATCCTATTAATAAGTTTTGTCTGCACTTTGATGGAAAGAACAATTATTGTTGTCCACCATGACTATGTAAATAAAGGTACATGAGAAATGTGTTGGTCATTCCTGCATTAGGTTATGCCTGTATCCATTCTTAGAGTGGCCTGATGATACTGGAAAATATTGCATTTGAATTCCATCTCAGGATTGCCTAAACCACCAAAACAATTTCTCATGTTTAGCCTCAATCATAAGGAATTTAATGAAATCTTGGGAAAATACCTTCTTATTCTATAGAACATATGCATTTTTTACAGGTAACCCAAATTCTGGTTGGCTTGATATGTCTTTGTTTTGGAACAATTGTCTGCTCCGTGATCAATATGTCAGAATTTAAAGAAGACATTTTTTCATCATTTAAAGCAGGCTACCCATTCTGGGGAGCAGTGTTTGTGAGTAAATAACTACAATTGCTTCTGAAATAACACTGCACATAGCTTTTCTCTTGTCTAGGTCAGGTCTAACCAATTATTTATTCCAGTATTTAGAGTGTATAAACATATTGCAGTTTACAAAGCACTTGGGTTAAACATGTTAGCACACTTTTATCAGATGAGAAACCTAAGATTGATAAAAGTTAAATGAATTGCCCAAGGGACATTTAGCTAATAAAAAATGAATCTAAACTTTCAGAATCCAATTCCAGAAAAATATCCCTAACACTATTTATCAATCAAGTTATCTTCATAAAGGCAGGGGGAAGTGACTGAGGAGTGAGGAGAACAAGGTCAAACGAGGTTAAAGGACATCTGATGAACTGCTACTATGTCCTAGAAACTCTTTTAGGTGCTTTCTCATTGTATCTCCTTTAATCATTGTACTGTTTCTAAACTAGATGACTGAATGAGACACAAAAATATATAGCTTTATTGATGTGTAATTGACATGCAATAAATGGCACATATTTAAAGTCTATAATTTGACACATTTTGACACCTGTGTACACCTGTGAAAACATTATCAGATCAATATAATGAACATATCCATCACCTCCAAAAACTTCCTTGCACCCCTTTGTAATCCCTCCCTCTGTTCCTTCTCTTTCCATCCTTAAGCAATCACTGATCTGCTTTCCATCACTTTAGATGAGTTTGGATTTTCTAGGATTTTATATAAAGAGAATTATACAGCATATTCTCTCTACACTCTGTCTTCCTTCACTCAGCATAATTATTTTTGATTAATCCATGCTGGTTTTTGTATCAACATTTCATTCACAAGGACATACTTTAACTCTAAACAATATCTCATTGGCTTGGCACTCTGCTAAACACTCAGAACTTATCAGGTCACTTACCTGTTCACGACTCTCCTTGAACCTCTGCCATATTTTATTTGACCCTTCTCTCTATTGTCCTTCATTCCATACACTTAGCTTATTAGGTGTCTCTCAACCCATCATACACTCTGAAACTTTGAAATTGTTTTGAATTTGTGCTATCGATTTATATTTTCAATAAATCTCCCATGTACATTTTCGTAATTACTGTATGTCTATATGACATATGTCAGACTCGAGATATACATGCCACAAACACACGTTTCTTGCCCAAAGGAGCTGACACTCTAACACACAGGATGCCCATACAAATAAATAATTACAACAAATTAGAGTCATTTTATAACAGTCATGTAGCAGGTCTGCTGGACCTTGCTACTCTGAAAGTAACCCATGGATTGTCAGGGTCAGCATCACCTGGGAGGCTGGTAGAAATGAAGAATCTCAAGCCCCCTCCAGGATCAACTAAATAAAAGTCTTCATTTTGAAACAGACCCATAAATACAGAGAACAAACTGGTGGTTGCCAGAGGGGAAGAGGTTGGGGGGATGGGCAAAATGGATGAGGGGAGTGGGAGATACAAGTTTCCAGTTATGGAATGAATAAGTCAAAATGATAAAAGACACAACATAGGAAATATAGTCAATGGTGTTGTAATAGCGTTGTATGGGGTCAGATGGTAACCACATTTGTGGTGAGCATGGCGTAATGGATAGACTTGTGGGATTACTATGCGGTACACCTGAAACTAATGTAACATTGTGTGTCAACTATACTTCAATTAAAAAAAAGGAATCTGTATTTTAACAAGGCTGTCACATGATTCATATGCACATTTAACATTGAGAAGCACTCTATAGTAAATAAGAGTAAGAAAATAGTGAGCTTCTGGGGAATATTAATATATAGCTTTATAGAGCACCCACAACTTTACCTTATATTTGGAGGATTGGGCTGAAGGAGAAATAAAGGTCCAAGACTCACTGTGCTCTTCCCCCCTTCCTTTTGTACAGTTTGCTATTTCTGGATTTTTGCCATTTATGGCTGAAAAGAAACATGCTACTTATCTGGTGAGTTGCCATTCTGTCTTTATCCATCCTTGAGAAGATAAGAAAGATGGAATTTTAGGAGTCTTGAGAGAGACGTGTCATCATATCCCATATTATGAGTGAACGTGGATATGTGGGGTTTTTTTTCCAACCTATTATGTGTTGGATATAATCATTAAAAACATAATCATTAAAATATCAGCTGTCTTTTTTAGAAAACAATAAAGCATAATTACCTTGGCACTTGTTTAAAAAATATCCTCACACTGGACCTCGTCCTTGTAAGTACAATCACACAATCACATAGATGATTTGTTTCTGATTGAGGAGATTGTTTGAGGAGACATGATGTGTGTCCATGTGGGTCTTTCTGAACATAGTCCTAGCAAGAAGGTTATAGATGCTTATTAAACAATGAGTATGTTTCCAAGATTTCCTTGTTTTAATTTGCATTTTGAACCAATGCAAAGTTGACTGGGTGCAACCAGCCCTAAAAATGCAGAGAGGTCTATTGAATGCACTAGCAGGTGGAGGCTCAGGTCTGAGTGTTGTCCTTCATCATCAGGTGTGGGGAACCCTGGGGGCCAACACTGTCAGCAGCATCGCTGCTGGGATAGGAATCTTCATCCTGACGGTCAACCTGAAGAGGAGCTTGGTTTATATCTACAACTGCCAGGAAGCTTACAGAGAGGACTTCTGCTTTATGGCTTGTTTTTCCATGGTATGTATTTCTCGTGGGAAGGCTAAGATCTGGGTCCCACTCTAAGTAAGAGCCCTCTTTTCCTTTTCCGTGAACATCATCCTTTGCTGTAACCTCTATCCCATAATGTAGTGTTCTGGGGGTTCATGCACAGAGATGCTGGCTGCCACCCCCTCCCCAGCTGAATTCTGTGAGGTTGGAGTCCCCTGCCTCGAACAACTTTGTGGCTTTCTCGTGTGTGTGTCACTTCACTGGGACTGATCATGTAGGGGTGGGGGATGAAATGGTGATGAAATCAGGGGCTGCTATAAAGGAACACACTTTCAGGGTATCTACCTTGTGACTCTACTTGTCTTGTTGTTTATTGTTTGACAGGAAATCGTGACAATGATCTTGTTTCTCACCATTCTGGGATTTTGCAGTGCTGTGTCCCTCATAATCTATGGGGTTGGAGAAGTAGTCCAAGGGAACAAGGTAGGTAGAGGCCTGATACTCAATCCTGAATGACAAGCTGAAGAATTTGAGTTTCATCACTTAAAAATTCGGCTTGGATTTCATGGAACATTTCGCCCAGAAAATTTTTTGTCCATGTTTCAGTATTTTGGTTTCCAAATCTCTTACTTTAAAATCACAATTTCCACTCATCAGAGCACAAATCTCATGGTATAGCCCCATGAATGAGGATTAGAAAAGTGGAATTTTCATAATTTTAGAAAATGCAGATATGCTTCTAAGTGTGTTGAGCATGAGAGACAAATATGTAGGTAGCCTATGATGGAAACCCTCAGGCATCTGGGCTTATTTTCTCTTCCAGAATAGTTCCCTTATATTTGTTCCTGCTCTCTCCTTTTTCTTGGCTTTTACCTTCATACTTGCTCGGAAGCCTCAGTTTTCTTTCCTTCCTAATTCACGGCAACCAGCTGCATTTCCACTTGCCTTACCCATCCATTATACCTTTGATGTATGAAAAAGAATCAGCAATACTTGAAGTGTATACACTTATTCAAATCTTCCAGATGATACACACTCTCTCCATCTGTCCACTTGCCTGAAGCATTCAAGTCCGGTGGCCTTTTTATCACTTTCCTCCAAAGATAAATAAGACAGCAGATATACCCAAGTTCAGACACATAATAGTCTCACCAACCTGTTATTGACGGACATAATTTCTTCTGGGCCCACTGGCCAGCCAGACTGGCTTGGTTTGTTGGAGATGGAGGGAATAATTATGGTGTAATGAGGGAGAGTATGAGACTCAGAAAAGCAAAAAGAGATGAGCTAGGTCTCTCAAATGAGTCATCTAGTGATGGAAAATTCCTGGTGACTGATATCAAATCATTTTTCCCTCATCAGATTGCAGAAGATCGTCTTTATGAAGAATTAAATATATATTCACCAATTTACAGTGAGTTGGAAGACAAAGTGGAGGCATCTTCTCCCGCTGATTCATAAGAATCATGTCTTCAGAACATTCTGACTCACAGCAAAGGGTCTAGAACAAAATCTTTGTTTAAGGGGCTACTGGCAAAATTTCAATTCTGTCTGTGATCTGCCAGTTTTACATTAAGATTTATTCTCCAGAGGGTAATATTCTGTCTGTTGTTTCTGTTCACCTAAACTGCCCCCCCCCGCCCATTTGTGGATATGTGATAGACTCCTATTTTTCTTGTTTTCCATTGCTGTCTCGTACAGCAACTTTTGTGGGAAGTCAACATGTAATCAGCAAGCATTTGCTTTGTGCCTATAACCGAGCAAATAGAGGAAACAAGTGGAAGGCTGGTTGAGCACTGAGTTAAACTTTGACAGTTTTGGAACGCCTGGGTGGCTCAGTCAGTTAAGTGTCAGACTCGATTTTGGCTCAGGTTATGATGTCATGAGGCGTGGGATCAAGCCCCATGTCCGGCTCCTCGCTCAGTGGGGAGTCTGCTTGTGATTCTCTCTCTCTCCCTCTCCCTCTGTCCCATTTCCCACTCCTTCTCTCTCTCAATCTAATAAATAAATAAATAAAATCTAAAAAAAAAAAACCTTTGACGTTTTGATCATGTTTGGCTCTTAGCCCTTTTCAGAGTTCAAAAGAGCTACACATGTGCATGATATTTGGCCCCCTACTGGACTATAAGCATCTAGAGGGCAAAGCCTGTGCAGGAAACATATACTGAGGACAAATTAGGTGTTTGAAATTTCCCACACTTGTGTCTTTCACCTCGTGTTTCCCAGTTTCCCTCATCATGGGAGCTCAAAGTGTATTTACGAAGTGAATGGGTGAACATTCTGGGAGGGTATCCCACGAGGTCAGGTGAGAAGTAGAGTAGACAAGGAGAAAGAAATTACTCTGAAGTGAATTTGGAGGTGATAAGGAGACCAAATTGGCAGATATTTAGCATTAGGAGGATAGTCAGATGGAGATTTGAATAGAGTCCTGCAGGTCTGTGTTAGTCATTTTGGTGGATGTTTATCCTATCAGCTTAGCAATGGACGCTTCCTGCTTATGTGTGATCTTATATGGAGAATCCAACATGGAATGTTGAAGGATCATCAATCTTATGAAATGCATTGGAACCCCAAGCCTATTGCTTATTAGTTGTGGCAAGTTATTTAATTTTTTTACTTGATCTGGCTTTTCTCATCTGTGAAATTAAGTTATTAGGAATAATTTACCTGCCCAGGATATTGGAAATAATTTACCTGCCAGGATTTGTTGTGGGAACACACACACACACACACACACACACACACACTAAATTAAGACTAACTTTAATGGCCCCACCTTCTCATTTCACTTCAACTTTCTCTTTAATATGCTTCGTGCTTGACCATCTCACATCAGCACCCTGGCTTGCAATGTTCTGCCCTCTCTTTTGTGCTTGCTTGAATTTCGTCTTTCTTTAATCTCTTCCTTAAATCCCAGCTCATTCTTTAGGGTTTTCTAGTCAAGATTGTTCTTCTCTCTAGAAGATGAATTTTTCAAACCAAATACACACACACACAACTTACACTAAATGTAACTTTCCACATGCATACATTTTATATCCCCTTAATGATAATTTTTTCAAAGACACAAAGTCTCATAAAAATCTGTATTATTTCCTGAATCACCAGGACATTCACTGACATAATTTGTTCAATAATGTTTGCAGATTGATGAGTGGGCAGTGGGGAGTTTTACTAAGTTACTCAGCATCTGGTGAGGTGGGTGGGTGAAAACAGGAAAACGATACATGGAAAGATCATTTAATGAGGAATGTGAAATGAAAATAAATTAATGAAGACCTGACCTAAAAGGGAGTTAGTGGGAATGGAGAGAAATGGTCATATCTAAAACACTGAGTGAAAGAGAAATTGGTAGGGCGCCTGGGTGGCTCAGATGGTTAAGCGTCTGCCTTCGGCTCAGGTCATGATCTCAGGGTCCTGGGATCGAGTCCCGCATCGGGCTTCCTGCTCCTTGGGAGCCTGCTTCTCCCTCTGTCTCTCTCTCTCTCTCTGTCTCTCATGAATAAATAAATAAAAAAAAAATCTTTAAAAAAAAATTAAAAAAATTTAAAAAAAGAAAGAGAAATTGGTAGATCTTGTTAACAAGTTGAATTAAAGGATAAAGTTAGACAAGCCATTGGTCAAAGGAGAACACCTGCTAAGGTTGAAAGAACTGATAGGAAGTCAGAAATTTGAATTATTGAGAGAGGAGCACAGATAGACCTAAATTAAGCTCAGTCTCAGACTTTCATTTTTAGGTGACCGAAGAGAAATGCAATGGAGAGGCCTGACAGTGTCCAATACAGAGTTTTGGGAAAGATGAAATTTGGTGTCATTATGAGAGAGCTCATTATTAAATGAAGCAGTTTAACATTCTGAATTATTTTGAGATCAAAGGGAAGCCAAGTTAACCTTCACATACCTATAATCACAGGGAAAAAAAGAGGAAAAACAAACCTAGGGTAGAAGTTACGAGAATTATCAGAAAAGTGCACTGTGAAGCAGTAGACAGAGGGCAGCTCAAAGTAGAGAAAGGTCCAATAAAGAGAGAATAACTCACCATCAGACACAGCATCTGCTAGCATGGGCAAGAGAAAAGTCTACAAGAGAAGTCTTGCCCCCGGCGCGGGTGAGAGAGAAGTCTGCCTCCAGGGGAGGCATGGAGATGGGGCAGAGCCAACAGCAACGGCGAATGAATGGCAGAGGTGCAGAGAAATTTGAACCAGGGCATGGTGGTAAGTAAGTGAATAAAACATTTGCAGAGGCATTTAGTAAGAGACTATGTGATATGAGAAGTCAGAAAATAGATGGCGAGTAGCAAGTCATGAAGCAAAGTAAGCAAAATGTTTATGTTGCTGTTGCTGTTTTTGTTATTAAAAGGAGGAAAAAGTGGTTCACATCTTAGGGTAAGCAGACAAGGTCCTGTGGAAAGCCTGAAAAATCATCTTGGGGTAATATTCACAAGTCATTATAAAATAATTATGTTTTATGTACTCAGAGTGCCAAAATTAGAAAGCGACAGGAAGATATTAACTCCCCCAGACTATGAAAGTAATCGCATAACCACACACTTGGTATGCTTATCTAACCCAGTACCTCAGGTTTTCTACTTTCATTTTTCTTTTTCTTCCTTCCTTTCTTTTTTTTTTTTTTTAGATTTTTAAAAATTTATTTATTTGACAGAGAGAGAGGGAGAGAGACCACAAGCCGGGGGAGCGGGAGGTAGAGGGAGAGGGAGAAGCAGGCTCCCTGTTGAGCAGAGAGCCCAACACCCAGGACCCTGGGATCATGACCTGAGCCAAAGACAGATCCTTAACTGACTGAGCCACCTAGGCACTGCTCTACTTTCATTTTTCTGAAATAAAATTATGTTTCTCAAAATTTGATAGCAGCATAAAAATATACCCTTTGACTGTGTTGCTGCTAAGCGATATTCCCATTCTGGATCACATCACTTTTGTGGCATATACATTCCCATCAAACTCCTAAGGCTGGTCTACCAGGACCTCTAGAAATGCATCCAGGTTATCTTTACAACAGTACCATACATTAGCACTCTTTCTCCCACTCAATTCATATTTTAACCAAATTGTTGACTGTATCTTTCCTGGATACACAACACAATTTTTGTCTTATTCTGAGAGCTGTCCTGCCCCTGCCTGCCTTTTATCACGTGCCCACTTCAGGCATACACTGAGCACAGAACTGGCCTGTTTTTCACACATGCATTGCTTCAAATTAACTTTCTAAAAATTTCAACATAAAGGTCATCTTCTCCATGAAGACTGCCTGATAGCACACCTGTTCATCCAGCCTTCATTTCTTGCTCCATAACCACTTTACCCCATGATGCAGTATATGATCATTTATTGTTTGTGTACTTGTGATCTTCTTGATGTAGCCTCAATTACTAGTATTTGTGAAATAAACTGGAATACTTTAAGTTGATTTCCTGCCTGTGTTTGTGTTTGTGTATGAGGGTAAGGGTCTGACCAAGAGTAACAGAGAATCAAAGCATCAATTCAGTGATGCCCAAGACCAAGAACAGTTTGTGGAGTCCTCCTTTCTGATCAATGTTTTATCAAATGGAACAATCTATAAATAATCCTCTAGACAGAAAACAGTTTTAAGAGCAATTGTCAGCCACCTCTTGCCAATAAATGATGGGATAAAGTGTAAAAGAAACTGTGATCATCAATCTCATTTTACAGGTTGGTTCTGACCCTAATTTATTTGCTGTGTTATGTAAACTCAGAACAATCTTCTCCCTTTGTGGACCTCAGGTTCTCTGAAAATGAGCAGAAAGTTCTTGAAAATGCAACAGAAGATTTCCAACTGATCTTTCTGTTTCCATATTCCGTGCTTTTGGTAATCACAATGATTAAACTTATGGTTGGGATAGCAACAGCAATCAGAGCTATTTGATGCTGGTTGATGTATGGCCTAGTAAGGCACCTGGGACAATAATATTTGTTCTAACCTCCTCTGACAAAAGCAAACCAAAGGTTTCTTTCTGAAAATTGTCATAGAGATAAAATTTCCCAAATAATTCCTATTCTATGAAGTTTGAGTCCACCTACAAAAACACTGATTAAATAGGGTACTGTATTCATAAATTCAGCTTGATGTAGAGTGTTGAGGTGAATTTATATATGCAAGAGTGTGTAAATCCATTGATAGTCACTGTGTTTCATGAGCATTTTCCTCCCCTGGAAAACCTCTACTCGCTGTGCAGTTAGTGTGCTCAATGTCTCCCAAACAACTTCTCTCTGGGACACCTGCTCTCTGGGACACTCTGGGTTTTGGTGAACGACATTGAGGAAAAGGGATTGTTTTGAATGTGAGCTTTGGAATATAATATACTCAGAAGCAAATTGTAGTAGCTCTGTTAGATACTACCTCTCTCTGGGAAATTTTATCTTAGTTTATTTTTCTTATTTCTTAAATGGATTTATTAAATACAACTATTTCAAATTCATTGTGTATATTCAAAGATCCTGTAGCCAAGTGTCAGAATGATGTTTAGGACCTATTTTTGCATTCACAAATATTGACGTCTAATCATGAACCTGAAATTAGGAAAAGAGACACTGTCTCAACTTCTCAGAAGCCTTTGACAAAAATCACCTATACCTTGTCATTTCTAGTTGGAGAAAGTGGGTATGGGATCCTGGACTGGACCAGGGAAGATAATTATTAGCAGCCTTCACATAGAATATTTCTAGGTAAATTGAAATGCATGAAATGTATGTTAGAGGATGGTACTGTCTTAGCCCTAAACAGGCAGAGAAGTAGATGGGGAGAGGCCATAGAGAAACATGCTACCAGATCAGCTTTGGGAAACTTCTAAAAACATTTCTCTTGGGTGATGAGAAATATCTTAACACATACCATCAACCTATTAAGAATGAACTGCTAGGAAAACACTCACTAAATATAAAATCTTTTCTTGTGGTTATTGTTACACATTGGTTCTAAATGTCCCCAGTGATGGTGTTGAAGATAATTCTGTTTCCTGTGTGGGAAAATGTGACCTCGTAGATTATTCCAGAAAGAGGAACCTCTCTGCAAAACAACGTTATCTTTCTCGCCTCTCTTCCTTTATGTATTAAGATGCGTAATTTCTTTTGACAACTATGTGCTCTTTTTGTTGGGCTTCTTTCACTTAGCAAACTTATATTGATGGTCATCCATGTCTTTACATGTACTGAGTAGTATTTCATTGTATGGATTTACTACAATTTGTTAATCAATTTGCCTATTGGTGGGCATTTGGACTGTATCCAGGTTTGGTCTTTGACAAATTAAGCTATTATGAACTTTCATGTTCAAGCCTTTATATGGCCACGAACTTTAATTTCTCTTAGATAAATACCTAGAAGTGGAAAGGCTCAGTTCTATGAAAGATACTTTACATTTAAGAGACTGCCAAGTAGCTTCCAAAGTGATTGTACCATTTTACATCCCTCCCAGCAGTATATGAAAGACCCAGTTTCCCCACCTCAATGCCAGCACTTGGTATGGTCAGTCTTTTTCATTTTACCACACTAATAGATGTGAATTAATCTCATTGTGATTTTAACTTCTATTTTGAGCTCTTTTCATGCCATCACTTGTTTATTTGGTCAAGTATCTAGTCAAATCTTTTGTCTCCTTTTAAACTGAATTGCTTCTTTTCTAATTATTGAGTTGTGAGGTCTTTGTATAGTCTTCATTGAAGTCCTTTATTGGAAATATGATTTGAAACTCTTTACTCCTAGCCTTTTCTACATCAACATCTTTCAAATAACAGATGTTTTCATTTGAAGTCCAATTTACATTTTTAAAAGTGGATCATGCTTGCGCTTCTCCAAGCTCATCAGCAAAAGCAAGAGCAAGATTTTTCTCTAGCAAGTAAGAAAGCCTCTGCCAGTTTACAGGATATAGGAAAACCTGGGAATTCAAGTTTCACGACCATATCCCCATTCCAAGTCTCATCATCCCATTGTTTTCTTCACCAAGGTTTCTGGACAGTACAATAAAAGACTTATTAAAAATGCATATCTAGTGTCCTTTGCAGTTGTATTACTTTCAAACTTTAAAGTTTGTGCTTGATTTTCAACACAGTCTGCTTTATGGCTGCAGAATATATGTATTTGTAAGTGTTTTACGGGAAGCCTTGTGACTTCCATGGTGTGCATCGGGTTGATATTTAACTAACCTAAGAATTTTATTCATTTTCTTTAAGGTTTCTAATGAGGTTAATATCACCAGCCAATGCGACAATCCTTATCATTATCATCTTCCCATATTGCTCAAAGCGCTAAAACTGCTTAACTCAAAGCTTTCTCTTCTACATGGACTGCATTCCTACCCTCTTCTGGCTGGAGTCTCAGTGGTGACATTACAACATGCTAGAGATCATCATTATACTTTCCACTAATCTGGAATCTTTATGATTATGACTGTGTAGACACTCACTTCCAAAATCTGATAAAGAAGGTCTACTTCATAGAGCCACTTCTGGTTCCATTCTCCTCACTTCCTCTAAAAAGAGCATGTGAGATAAGGACTTGAGTGCAGATGGTTTATTGGGTGGTCAGCTCAGAAAGCTGTGAGAGGGAATGCGGAGAGTAAATGGGAAAGAAGGAAAGCCACAACAAGATGGTTAAATCCACCATTTTGGGCAACTGGGGTTCGATTACCCAAGTGCCTTCAAGAAGTGTGTAAAACACCTCCCAGAACTGTCAACTTAAAGTGCAAGAGGCTGAGACATTTAGCTATCTTTCTTTGAGTGCATAGGAACATTCAGTCTGCAGCATGTGCTAATCTTGTGCAATTTATATATCTTGCAAATATTACCTCCAAGTTGATGGCCTTTATTTTCCATCTGCATGGGTTTTTTTTTAAGGTACTAAATGCTGTTAAAAAAAAAAAAAAACCCTGGGCGCCTGGGTGGCTCAGTTGGTTAAGCGACTGCCTTCGGCTCAGGTCATGATCCCGGAGTCCTGGGATCGAGTCCTGCATCGGGCTCCCTGCTCAGCAGGGAGTCTGCTTCTCCCTCTGCCCCTCCCCCTCTCATGCTCTCTCTCTCTCTCTCTCTCTCTCTCTCTCTCTCATTCTCTCTCTCAAATAAATAAAAAATCTTTAAAAAAAAAAACCCAAACATTTATTTATTTATTTATTTAAATTAGAGAGAGAGAGAGAGAGCCCAGGTACACACGTGTGCCCTAGCTGGGGGAGGGGCTGGGGAGAGGGAAAGAGAAAGAATCCCAGGCAGGCTCCACACTCAAGGTGAAGCCTGCTGTGGGGCTTGATCTCAAAACCCTGAGATCATGACCTGAGCCAAAATCAAGAGTGGGTCACTTAACAGACTGAGCCACTCAGGTGCCCCTAAAAGAAACCCCTTTAAAATTGTATAATAAAAACTCACAGGTGTATCTGACTTCTTTTACTGGGTTTAATATTTTCAAACTTCATTCACTTTGATACATATATCAGTTCCTAATTTCTTTTTATGGCTGACTAATATTCTACTATATGGCTATGCCTCTTTCTGTTTATTCATTCCTCAGTTGATGGACACGAGTTTTTTCCACCTGTTGGCTGTTGTGAATAGTACTGCTATGAACATATGTATACAGTATTTGTTTGTAGTTCTTAAGGAAGCATATTATGTGATTCCATTGATATGAAGCCTTTAAAATAGACACACCTATACATGCAGAAAGCATATTAGTGGTTTCCAGGGATTGTGGGTAGGGGAGCAATGGACACAGGGTTTCCCTGTGGGGTGATGAAGAGTTCCTGGAACCAGACAGAGGTGATGGCTGCACAACACTGTGAATGTATTAAATTCTTCTGAATCATACACTTTAAAATGGTTAATGGCGGGGCGCCTGGGTGGCTCAGTCGTTAAGCGTCTGCCTTTGGCTCAGGTCATGATCCCAAGGTCCTGGGATCAAGCCCCGCATCGGGCTCCCTGCTCCGCAGGAGGCCTGCTTCTCCCTCTCCCACTCCCCCTGCTTATGTTCCCTCGCTCGCTGTGTCTCTGTCAAATAAATAAATAAAATCTTAAAAAAAAAATGGTTAATGGCTACTTTTGGAATTAAGAGATTCTCACTGGGCATTTAAGGTTACAGATAAGAGTGTAAAATGATAAGTAAGCATTTGAGTGTAGAGTCTGCATCCTGGAGTATGTGTCTAGATTTGGGGATAAAACGGTAGAAGCCACGTGCACCTAAATGCTAGTTACACTTATGTAACTGGATGTGATCAACCTAAAGGAAGAGTTTAAGAGAAAAGAGAAGATATTTCATTTGCAAGTTTTGATTACATGAAATTTTAAAGTGGGATAGAGACATCAATACAGAAAATGAGAGCTTGTGGTTCCCATATAAACCAAAATCTAGGTGACATATGAAAGGTATTCTTAAATTTTTTATTTAAAACATCTGTCTAAAAACCTGAGTTAGAAAATGACCTTCTCCAGCTTAAAGATTCTCTTTGTTTGGAGGCAGCCAAAGAATAAAGACCTGGCAATGGGCTGTGCCTACTAGGGCCCTCTCCAGTGCTGTGGGTGTCATATCTAGGGAGCCTTCTTGTGTTTTGAAACTTCTCTGTGTTTGTCACAGTCTGAGTATCTGGGCCAAGAAATCTTTAGCAGGATCTCCTGTGGGTTTTTCCTTATCTTTGTTTTAGGCCATGGTGCTCTCTGATAAATAGCTGCGATGTGTCCAGACTTCTAGTACAGTAGATAATTACTCATCTCTGTCACCTAGAATTAGACTCTGATAGCTTTATTCCACTCCCTCTTCCCCTTTTCACTCCTCTCTGTTTCCCTGGCTGAGATGCCACTTACTCTAGAACTTAGTGTTTCCCATTGAAATGGATAGATATTGAGGATAGTGCATTTTTTCTCTGCCTCTTCTTTATGTCTTTGCTTTAGATCTTTCTTAATTATATCCTACAGTAAAGCCAAAGTGTGGATGGATATTATCAGAGTTAATAAAAGTGGAGAATATATCTCTTTCTCTTGTTTTCATTGCTAATTTTATAGAACAAACATTCATTATCAGAATTTTATGAGCTCAAAAGGAAATGAGCACACTGTCAATTTTATGTATATAATATACATAATACAATATTTAAATAAAATATAATTATAAAAATATAGTCATATAATTATATATGTAATCTATAATTTATCTATCTATATCTATCTCTCTATATGTAATCTCCCCAATGGTCTCCTCAAATTCAAAACAAAAACTAAGAAACATACCATTGGCTTTCATTTAAGGACATTAAAGAAACTAAAGGTTAGAGAGGTTTTATTATTACCTCGGTTGCAGATTTAGTCACTGGTGTAATGTGAGTCTAACCCTGATATTTATATATCTGTGGCTATAATCTTACAATCTTCTCTCCCTTTTCCCAATTCCAAATGTTATTTACCAAGTTCAGGCAGCTGTTCATCCGGTGGTGCAGGTGGGTTGGTGAGGAGGTGGAAAAGGTGGGCAGTAAGCAGTGAGATTGAGAGAACTTGAGTTCATGGAAGGAAAATAGAATATTTTCACATCCTGGGAGACTAGAAAGAATTTAGTTTATCTACTGCCTGGTTTCCTAAGTATCCCCTTGCAGTAGACAATTGAAATTATTTGGAATTCTTCTGCACAGCAGGATTGTCTATCCCCCTTTATTTATTTACTCAATCATTTATTTATACCAGTATGGATATTTATTTTATATGTTGGATTCTAATCCAGCAATACTTTATCTTTTTTTGCTTAAAATGTTCCAGCTTTGGACATTATAAGCTCTTTCAATTGGCTCCTCTGTCCCTTTGACATACCCTTATCATTATGTTTCTTTTTAATTACTTTCTTACTTTTTGGCATGAAAAGATACTCCAGACTTATTTTGTCTATTTCTTACCCAAGACACTAGAATCTGCCATTTACTAAAGGTCTGGTTTCTTTTACTGGAGAACAGTATTTGAAGCAAAGATCTGTGAGTTAGGTGTGCTTGTTGCTAGTGGGGTGTTGTTTTTTTAAGGTTCTCTCAATGGAAAGAGCAAGGAGATATGTATGCATGTTGACCCCTGTAAACACATGTATCTATAAATATTCCTACATATATTCACATGTATCTATGTTAACTAAAATATGAGTTCATACTGATTCTTCCATCTCTAATAGATTGCCATGTGGATCATTATGGACTTCTTCCCTTGCTTGTCTATAATCTCTCATTTCAAGAGTGAGAAACATGGCTTCCACAATCCACCGTCCACTTACTTAGTTCTTCAATTCTAGTATATGTGTATAGTAGTTTCAGACTTGACTGACAAAATTAATGCATGCTGTAGACTGAATGTTTATGTCCCCTCAAAATTCATAAGTTGAAAACCTAATCTCCAACATGATGGTATTTGGAGATGTGATCTGTAGGAGGTGATTAGATCATGAGGGCAGAGCCCTCATGAATAAAATGAGTGCCTTTTATGAAAGAGACCCCAGAGGGCCACCTTGCCTCCTTTTGCCATCTGAAGGCTGGCTGCTATGAACCAGGAAGTAGGCCCCGACGAGACACCAAATCTGTCTACACCCTGATCTTAGATTTCCAAGGCTCCAAAACTGTGAGAAATAAATTTCTGTTATGCATGAGCAACTCAGTGTGTGGTGTTCTGTTATATAGAGTAGTCCAAACAGACGAAAACAAGACAGAGTTATTTAAAGAAGATTTTAAAATCAGTACAATAAATTCAAACCAACCAACAGAATAATAGAAGACACCAACATTCAATTCCAAAAGAGCTAATATAAATAATGATAAACATGTGAAAAGATGCTCACCACCATTTTAAACCCATAGAATGGGTACAAACTGGTCTCTTGTATATTACTTATTTTTAATATCTTATAAAACCAAGAATTGGACAGGATGTGAAGCAATAGTAACAGCAGTTGTCACATATTTCTTGGAGTAAGATAATTCAAACTGAGTTTAGAGAATAATTTAACAATATCCTATGGTAAGAGGTGTGCACAATTTAAGACATAAACCTTGAAAATTATTTCCCAGTATACAAAGACACATGCTCCAGGATGTTCTGAATTGGGTTTCTGCTGAAATAAAAATATTGCAGGAACTGTAGATTTTATCAACATGCAAGAAAGAAAATGTTTGTATTTACACAGTGGAATATGGTAAAATAATGAAAATGAATGAATAAAGGCACACATTATGATAGTGAGTGGAAAATGCTCTTTGAAGAAGATGAAGTAAACATGATATAGTTTTAAAACACAATCATATTAGTGAACGTGGTTACGGACAACTCTACTTTTGTCTGCCCATATGCTAACAGAATGCCCTCCCTTTCACAGACTTTCAAAACCAGTGAAAAATGTAAAGAGCAGAGCATTGAAAATCAATGTGGGAAAAATATGATTTTTATTTAATGTTATATTTTGTAGAAAAGTGGAATCAGTAAAAAAAAAAAACTCTTTTGATCTGATTTCTATCTCTTGATCTTCTGAAACAATTGGTTCTCTGATTTAAAAAAAAATTAAGTAATTAGCAAACCATAAAATAAATGGAATATCCTCCCTGATTTACAAACTGACTGATGGGACCCAGGGCTGTGGGTAAATATTTGAAAACAAGTCTTAGAAGACAGGGTAGAACATTACGAGTTACATCTCAAGCAAAATCATAATCATAATCATAATCAATGAAAGTAGTGGTTGAAGAGTTCTCCCGTGTAACCAAGAGAAAAGGGCTAATAAAAGGGTTGGTTAATAACTTTTTTTTTAAGTAGGCTCCATGCCCAGTGTGGAGCCCAGTACAGGGCTTGAACTCACAACCCCGAGATCAAGACCTGAGCTGAGATCAAAAGTAGGACACTTAACCTCCTGAGCCACCCAGGCACCCCAGTAAATTTTTTTGGTATAGCCAGTTGTAAAGTGGTTAGTGATTTTTTGTCCTGATGTTTGTTAACAAAATGTTAACTTGTGGAAATTCAAATTTATTCTTAGCTGCTGTTTGGCCTTTGGGATAAAAGTCAGAATCACTTGTCTTCATGTGACTGAGGTTTTGATAGGAAAACCCTTAAATATGGTACTTAAGAAAATAACCTGGGAGTGCAATCAAGATTTAAAAGCAAGTTTCTGTTAGTTGGTCCTTGGCTTCACTATCTCATGCGAGCACTGGTTTATTCACTGAAATTTCCTTGCAGCTGCCCTGTGGTAGGCAGGGTAGGATGACCCACAGGAAGTAATGATGACAACACAGCTGAAGGTGATTGTCCCACTACTCTTCAGATCAGATCAGACTCTTCGATGGAAATGGTTTTAAGGAATGATGGTCAAGAGGAGCTCTCACCTCCCATTTGGTGCAGTTCTAGAGGGATGCAAAGGTAGGAAGAGTTCATTTTCTATTCTCAGCTTCTAGGAAGAATTCTGGGTTGAGCTATTAGTGGGTGATATGTAGGAACATGGGTCAAAAGTGTCTAGTAAAAGCTGAGGTGAGAATGAAATTTGGGACGAGTTAGCCTGCTTTTGAAGGACAAGTTCTCATCTATGTGGGAGTGAATGTTCAGGCTGGGGAATTGTGCCCCCTTCAACAATTACTTCAAAGGAAAAATACTAACTAACTTCCAGAATAAATGGAATCTGAACTGGAGAAATTGAAGGAAAGGAAAGGGAAGAAGTGGCTGGCTAAAGATCAGATAAAGTCCTCCTTTCCTGGTAAATGGTTCTGTTGTGTATATTCATGTGCAGAAACATACCATGGCTTCACCCGTGACCTGATGTGAGAGGGAAACTCTGAAACTTGATCATGTAAGGAAACTTCTGGTCCATCCTTTATTCCCTGTCTTATGATAGAAATATTATTCTTTCAGGGTGTCTGGGTGACTCAGTCAGTTAAGCATCTGACTCTTGATCTCAGCTCAGGTCTTGATCTCAGGGTAGTGAGTTCAAGCCTTGTGTTGGGCTCCACACTGGGAATGGAGTGTACTTAAAAAAAAAAAAGAAAAAGAAATATTACTCTTTTTTGAGACATATAAGACACATGTCATATACTAACATGTTTTTTTTTTTTTTTAAAAGATTTTATTTATTTATTTATTTGAGAGAGAGAGAGAGAAACAGCATGAGAGGGGAGAGGGTCAGAGGGAGAAGCAGGCTCCCCGCTGAGCCGGGAGCCCGATGTGGGACTCGATCCCAGGACTCCGGGACCATGACCTGAGCCGAAGGCAGTCGCTTAACCAACTGAGCCACCCAGGCGCCCTATACTAACATGTTTTGACATTGCCCCATATCTATGGGTCTTAAAAACACACAAAAATTATCCGAGACCCGATGTAACCTAAGGTCACAAGTTTAGGTTTTATCTTCAGGATATTTTGCTTAGACCTGGATCCTGATCACTTAACAGATGGCTGTCAAAGCTCTGTCCACGTTGTTTTTCCCGGACAGAGGTAGTGATGTTATTGTTTGAGTCTATCTGTAATTAGCTCTGTTTGTGTGGGCAAATATGCAGGAATGACCTTTTTTTTTTTCCTTTAAGACTAAAGAATGAGACAGAAACTAGGAAATATAGACAAACCAGACTCACTATAGGTCACTTTAGAACTAAAGCAGAGCATATAAGGCAGTATGAACAAGGGTGCATCTGTGATTTATTACCACAGTAATGGTGCCTAACAAATAACCCCCTGAAACTTAATGGCTTAAAGCAATAAACATACATATTGCTGACAAGTCTGCACATGGGTGTTCATGGTTCTTCTGAAATTCCCTGGGATCACTCATGTGAGGGTCGATAATTGCTATCTGGTTAGGGATGACTTCAGCTGAGATGAGTGCTATAACTCTTCTCATTTCTGTATCTTTTATCCTCAAGCAAGGTGGCCCAGTTATGTTTTTTCAGCCATGACATGAGCTCAAGAGCTTGTGCTTTTAAAACATTTGCTGATATCTCACTGGCCAAAGTGAGTCACAAGGCCAAAATCAAAATTGAGGGGGACAGGAAATATATTCCACCTTTTAATGGGGGCAGCAGCAGTGTCATGAGGCACTGGTATGAATGCAGGGAAGGGTAAAGAATAAAAACTGTCATGCAACTAATGATGTAATGTATGGGGATTAACATAAGAATAAAAAAAAAGCTGTCATGCAACAAATCTATTTGCAAGGGTAGTATACAACAATTAAAGAGAACTCTGAAAACCATTTTGAGTTGGCCTGGCACATCAGAGCTTTTAATAAATCATCACTATGCTTGTGGTGTAGGGCAACATTAGCAAAGGCCAATTTGCTAGAGAAATTGAATTCTCATTTGTTCAAACACAGAAATGCTGACTGACATTGAAGAAGTGATAGAATCCCTTTATTTATTTTTATTTTTATTTTTATTTTTTAAGATTTTATTTATGTATTTGACAGAGAGAAAGCAAGAGAGGGGACACAAGCAGGGGGAGTGGGAGAGGGAGAAGCAGGCTCCCCGCTGAGCAGGGAGCCCGATGTGGGACTCGATCCCAGGACCCTGGGATCATGACTAGAATCCCTTTAAAACTAAGTTTTCTTACATGGAAAGTGAAGGTTCTCATTTTATGTAGTTTCTGTTCACATGCACTTATAAATTCATTATATAAATTAAAAACTTATTTTCTTTTACTGTATCGTAGGCTTCCAATTGACAGGAATTGTGCGTGTTTTGTTCATTGCTATATTCCTAGCAACAAAACTTATAACAGGGTCTGGCACATAGTAGACATTTAATCAATATTTGTTGACTGAATGAATGAATGGATATTACCCATATCCATAATATAATGACCAATGAATGATATTATAACAATGGCACTTATAGGACTCACTATAATGATTTGTTCATTTTCCATCAGTTTCTTTTCCTAGAAGATGTAAATGTAAGCATTCTGAATGCATATTTATCATATTAAATTTTAACAATAATACAATAAAAATAATAATGATGCTATCTATTATTTAGAATATACCAGGCACTCAGTTCCAAGTTTTACATGTACAAATCTGTTGAAATCATATAGACGTATGACAAGCAACAAGAGGCAAGTACCACAAGCACATCCTTTTATAATTTTATTATTTATTTATTAGGAGTTTATTTATTTATTTATTTTAGAGAGAGAGAGAGAATGCGGGGAGGGGCAGAGGGAGAGGATCTCAAGCAGATTCTGCACTAAATGTGGAGCCTGACGCCAAGCTCCATCTCATGACCTGAGCTGAAACCAGGAGTTGGATGCTCAACGGTCTGAGCCATCCAGCGCCTCCCCGACTTTTTATAATTTTAAAAACTAGGGCATGGAGATGGTAAAAGAGACCTGCCCCAGTTTACACAGTATGTGACTGGAATCATAACTCAGGCAATTTAACTTACCATCATACCAAACTGCCTCATTAATACCATTCTTCCAAAGGCCATTTTTCATGTCTATAAGAAAGGCGTTGAAGAATGAATCTGTGCTCTGTAAAATATTTACATTTATAGCACTAAAGACTGTGTTAATACATCAGAAGGAACAACTGCATGGTTTGGCCCGAATCCTCTACAGAAAAACATCATCCAAGTAGACCAAACAGACAACCTGAAGACCTTCCTGAAGGGGGAGCCCCAAATACTGTGGGTGAGTGAGCTTGACCCTTAAACATAGTATTTGGGGAGATAGCCATTTCCAGAGAGGAGAACAGTTGTCCTTTGTGGCTCCTGAGGTATGATTAACTGTGTCATAAACTGACCTCCATAAACCTTACAGTGGCAATAAATAAATTTTTTAAAAATCAGAGGTGCTGTAATCTGAAAGGAAAATGCATTTCTCTAGTGAGAGGGAAAAAGAAAATTATCATAAAACCTTTCTAAATAGCCTTGAACTTGAGAAAAGGCCATGGATTCCTAGGGGTTTCATCCTGGGGGCCCTTCTAAACTCAGGAGATGGGAAATAGCTCTGTGTAAAGACCACAAAATCATCTTCCTAGAAACCTGCGTGCTTCATACTCTGAGCATCCTCTTTTTCACTCCCCAGGTGGCTCAGATCCTGATTGGTCTGATGAAAGTATGCCTATTTGTTATAGGTCTGTGTTTTTATTCTTCTGACTTTTCCTTTTGGTGTTATCCCCTAACCATGGTCTCAGGATATCCTATATGGGGATCCTTATTTGTGAGTATGTGGAATATTTCAACTTCCTCAGTGGTAGAATTCTGCAAATATTTCTTCCAGCATTCCCTTTCAAAAACCAATGACTTGATCTGGGATTTTACTTCTTAGAGCAAAAGATGTGACCTAAATTCTTTGGGGTTCTGATGATCTCTGGTTTGGGGAAGTACAGGTGCAGGTTCACCAGGCTGAGTGGATTCTTCCATTTTTAGTTCTTTGCATCTGGAGCTGTGTCTATTGCTGCTGGAAGAAACATGACATTAAACCTGGTAAGTATTTCCCTGGGCCCAAAGCAACAAGCAGAATCACAAGTGCTCTATCTCAAGACAAAGGAAATAATCTCCAATTCTCTGAATCATTTGGGCTCTATGGGGGTCATGGCTAATTTTCCCACAAGGAAACTGAGGTTTGACTTAATTTTATCACCCCTATTTCTGACACTACATCCCTGGGATTAATTTATGAATACAGAATCCAATGCTTCAGCCCATGCTCCTCTTTCTTTCTTAAACTTAGGAAAATTATTTAAGAATGTGTCTCCAACCCCTTCAAAATAAGTGAATGTTTTTGTGTTTTCCAAAGGGAAGAAGAGCATGAAACAAAGGGACATAAGGGACACTGATCATTCTCCTCCAGATCAAAGGCGGCCTGGGAATGAACATGCTCAGTGCCGTGGTTGGGGGAATAGGGATAATCATGTTAACAGTAGAGCTGACTATGGTACATGGATCAGAAAAAAGGGTCTTATTCTTGTAAGTGTTTCTGAGCTGCTTTCATTTTCTGAAGTTATATTTATATTATCTAAATGTATATTAGTCTGAGATGACTGTCTTTCAGTTGATCCTGGCTTATCACCACAAACGAAGATCTGGCACTTGGATCTCATGGGGAGAATTTTCAGTCCCTTTTTGCTAGGACCTACCAGGACAGTTACCTTTTTTTCTCACATTCTTCACTGAACACAGCGATGTTAGAAAATTGATCATGAGGACCTTTCTTCAAAGTCTTCAGGTTCGAGTTGAGATGGCAGTGGGCTGCCATGCTGGCTCAGCAAACTGTGTCATTTGTAGGTGGGATGAGGAGAGTCAGGGCTCCAAGCCAAGATGCTCAGAGCCTTGGGGGTATATGTATGTGTAAGGAAAGAACAATGATAGCACTTTCGTAGACCTGGAGGTTCTCTCCTCTTTGGATGAGGAAAAAGTATAAATTCATCCAGGGAGGTTATTATAAGGAAAATAACTTGATAACTTGAAGTGGACAGCAGAGAGAATTTCTAAGCCAAGAAAACTAAGGAAATACATCTGCTTTAATCTGAATTTCCCCACACTTATGAAGTTCCAGAGTAGAACTCCTCTCAGCCATTTTAGGATTTTCTTTTCAATTTTTCTTTTTTGGTTTGTTAGGAGAGAGAACATACCTGTTTCTATAGTGGAGAAAGAGTCAGATTGGCATCAGAGAATCCAGGGCCAGGGGAAGTATCCATCTATTAATTATATTCCTTTCCTTTTTCCTCTTCTCTCTCCTGGTGGAATCTGCTTCTTTTTAGAGGGTATTTGAGACTGCGATATTAGTCCTCTCCCTGCTGGAAGTCAGCATCGCTATCTCTCTTTCTGTGTTTGGGTGCAAAGTGACCTGCTTTGTCACACAGGTGAGTGTTCAGGACCTGAGGGAGGGTTCACATTTGTCATGTGATGCTGAGTCTGTGTTCCTGTTTCTCTCATTGTGTCTCTTCTCTCTGAACCAATGAGAAGGATAGAGATGAAGAGTGAAGGAACGATCGTTGTGTATGCGACTCCTTCCTGAAATTGGAGGAGACAGCAGAACACAGAGAGAGCTATGGCAGATGTTTCTGGGAGCCTCATGTCTTGCTGGATATTGATTTTTATCTAGTGGGGATGTAAGGCCCTGAGGGAAGGGATATTTAACTCTCAGGTTCCAGGTTACAGAAAAGAAGTAGGGGTCCCCAGGATGAATTGAATCCCTCTAGCTGGAAGAGTATGTGAATAACAATATATATTATTCTCCAGCTCCACAGGTGGTGGTTATCCAGCCAACCAATGACAAGGTGCCCCCAGTAATGGCCCCTGATAAACATGTTTATGAGGACCTGGAGTTTTAACAGAATAGTTCCTGCTTTTAGAAAAATTATTCATTGGGTATCACTAGGTCAGTAATAACCTGCCTGCTGAAAAGTGTTCACATCTGTGCATGGGAACACTGTTACTGCAAAACCAAATAAAATACACTTTTCCCCCCTCTATTGATGCTGATTGTGATTTTGAATCCCATCCTCCCACATCGTCCCATAACCAATCATATGACTGGGATGCACAGTATCATTTCTCATGATAACTTTTAATGGAACTATACAGAAAAGTGAAAGATCATTGTAACAGCTGGCCAACTTTTTTAAAGTTTTTATTTTTAAGTAATCTCTACACCTAACATGGGGCTTGAACTTACAACCAGAGATCAAGAGTCACATGCTCTACCAATTGAGCGAGGCTGGTGCCCCCAATTTTTAGATGAATAGAAAGTGAACATCTTCATGTAACCAGCACTTGCATCAATGAGTAAACATTACCAAAGTTTCAGAAGACTGAATGCCCCCTTGCATTCACTCAGATCCCCAGGGTAACTGCAATCTTTGAATTTTACAAAATGGAATACTTTGATATGTATAACTGAGTATATATATTGGATATGACTCCTTTCTTTTAGCATGTTTGTGAACTTCATTCATGCTATTGCCAGTAACAATACTTATTCTTATTGCTGCAAGATATTCTATTGTAAGATTTATAGAACAATCTATCATCTAAGTATTGATGAATATTTGGGATGCTTCTACTTGGGATGAATAATACTGTGCATAAAAATGTATCTATACACTTTGGTACATGCATGTGTAAAATTCCACTGGGTATAGACATAGCAGTGGAATTGCTAGGTTATATCCAAAGTGCATATAACACGCACGTGCCTTCTCACAGTGCTTGAGTTCCAGTCGTTGCACATTTTCACCTTGACATTGTGTGATTTCCATTTTAACCATTTTGATGTAGTTGTATCAGACTGTAATATTTTTAATACTATTTATTTTTATAACAGCTTTAGATTTATTAAAACAAATTGAAAAGATAGTAAAGAGAGTTCCCATACACCCCAAATCAGTTGACATCTTACATTAGTGTAGAATGAACCATATTGATACATTATCATTAACTTAAGCATTATTATTATTCAGATTTCTTTAATTTTTAGCTAGTTCCCTTTTCCTGTTCTAAGATCCCACCCAAGACACCACATTTATTAGCTGTCATGTTTCCTCAGGCTCCTCAGGCTGTGACTATTTACGAGACTTCGTTTTTGGAATACTGGTCAAGTGTTTTGTAGAATGTCCCTCAACTGGAGTTTGCCTGATATTTTTCTCATGATTAGACTAGTGTTTTGAGTTTTGAGGAGGAAGAACTCAGAAGTAAAATATCATTCTTATCACATTCAATCAAGGGTATATACTATCAACATGACTTACACTGTTGATGTTGACTTTAATCACCTCACTGAGTACAGTTTTTCCAGTTTTTTTCCACTCTAAAGTTAGCTTTTTCATGACTTTTATACTGTAGTCTTTGGAAAGATGTCACTATACAGCTACTGTGTGCAGCCCAGCCTCAAGGAGTCAGGAGTTATGATCTACTGCTTTGAAAGTGCAGCAACTACATAAGTTATTAGATATTCTGCACTGGGGTTTTGTCTATTCTCTCCCACCTATTTATGCATTCAATTATTCATTTGTATAGATTCATGAATACTTATATATACTTTGGGTTATAATCGAATACTACTTTATTTTATTGCTCAAATTTTTTCTGATTTCATCACAGTGGCTCCTGCATCCCTTTTGTGTATCCCGTCATTGTGTCTCATTTTGAGCACTTCCTTGTTTTATTGCACTACCATATTCTCAGGCTCATCTTATGTGGTTCCTGCTCAAGTCTTGGAATCAGCCATTTCATCAGGCAGCCCTGTTTCCTTTTAGTGGAGAATGGTATTAGAAATCAAGATCTGGGCTCTAGGTGTGCTTGTTGCTATTAGGATGTCATTTCTTTCACGTTGTCTCAGCTAACAGAGCAAAGAAATATACATATGTCTACTAACTCATGTGTCTTAGTTGAACTGCCATAACAAAGTACTATAGACTGGGTAGCTTAAACGCATTTATTTCTCACAATACCAGAGGCTGGATGTCTGGGATCAGGGTACCAGCATGGTCAGGTTTTTTTCTGGCTTCCAGATAGCCATTTTCTGATTGTATCCTCAAATAATAGAGAATAAAGAGACGAATCAAGCTCTCTCATGTCTTTTATGTAAGGTACTAATTCCATCACGACAGATCCACCCTTTTACCTCATTCTCTCCCTAAGTCCCCATCTCCAAAAACCATCATTTTGGGGATTAGAGTTTCAACATATAAATTTCGGATGGAGGAGGACACAGACACTCAGTCCATAGCATCATGTTTATACAACTCTATAAAAGCTTCTATCTGTAGCCATCTGTTATAGTATATGTTACATCTGGTTTTGAAAAAAAAAATCACAAAAAGTGCTAAAAAAGACAAAAGAAAGCCCACAATTTTTATACATTTTAAAAACTATTCTGTGACCCTGTGGACTATTTAGAACTATTGAGAACATACTTTGTATGATTTCTATTCTTTTAAATTTGTTAAGTTGTGTTTCAACACATGAAGTAACCAACTGGTGAATATCCCATGTACATTTGAGAAAAATGTACTGTTGTTGGATGGAAAAGTCTATAACTGTCAATTAGATCAACCTGATTGATACTGCTGCTCTGGTCATCCATACCCTCACTGCTTCTCTGCCTGGCTGATATATCAGTTGCTGTCAAAGAGGTGTTGAGGTCTCCAAATATAATAGTATATTCGTCTATTTTTCCTCTTAGTTTCCTCCATCTTTTTCCTCAAATATTTTGGACCAGCCATAAGTGGCCATTGAACATTTCGAATACGGTTACTGAGACTAAGAAAATAGACTTAAAAATATTTTTATTTTAAATAATTTAAATTTAAATTGCCATATGTATCTAGTGGTTATTGTATTATATAGAACAAAAATGGAATTGTTTGATCTCATGGGACATAGTATTAATTTTACTGGACTTTGAAAATTGTTGGTTATATTATTCAAGAAGAATGGGGTAACATTTTGATTAGTTGTCAGTGGGCCAATTAAGCAACACAAGCTTTTATATATGAGCTTATTTATGTAAAATATCATCAGAAAAGCTTAATGTACTTAGAATGATAGAGTATAATTAATTAACCTAACACTATATTAATGAAATACTATAACCTATAGTATTTCATATAGTTAAAAGTATTTTTGCCTATATTTACTGTTTTCCTTGATGGATATCCCAATCTAAACTGAGTAAGCACGAGCTAGACCATTTGAGAGATAAATAAACCTAATGTTTAGTCACAGAAGATACACACCCAAAGACACAGAGTGTAAAAGTGATGGACCAAACTTGCAAAGTATTTTCACAATTAGTTCAGGAAACTACGTTTACCTCATTGTTTTTTCATCAAACGTTAAACCTCGGAACTTTACGTCACCCTACATTTCCTGTCTCCCACACAGTGCTGTTTAATGGACTGTGGCAAGAAGAGACACATGCTTCTTCCAGACCAAAGTACCTAATTGCCAAAGGTCCGACTTCTAACTTTTTCTTTCCCTACTTTGGCAAAATTAAAAAAAAACAAACAACTTTTTGAGATATCATTCTATTTGGTAGAACCCATATCAGTGTGGGTCTAAAGTGAATAGCCAACTAATAATGAACATGAAAAATAGGAAGTAAATGAATTTCTGATGTGTTAATCCATCAATATTTCTAGGTTAAGTTTTGTAACAGAGCATAAACCTAGCCTGTGATGACATCCAAACATAACAAAAAAAGTGGTGACAACCAAATTCTTAATATTATAAATGCCAGTTGCTATCTTTATAACTCTAAACCACACAGTTGTATCCTCACATATTGTATATTTGTATATATAAATATACACAGGTATATTTATGCCTCAGTGGTCCCAGTATGTGCTTCTTGCTATCACTGTGGATTCAAAATACAGAAGTGCAGCTTCATATTTGTTTGCTAGTATCTGTGGGATAACGTGAAGGTGTTTCTTCCTTACGTTCAAGTTCTCGATAGATTGAAGTTTGAGGAAACAAGTCTTGGTAAAGACCTTCAGAAGGTGTTTTCCAGCAAAACAATATAGAAATCTGTAAAAAACAAACAAACAAACAAACAAACAATGCTAAGGAATAATCTGTGAAGTCTGTAAAATAAGCCATTAAGAATAATATAATCCAAGTCCTCAATGATTTGTCTCCAAATATATACTATCTTACTCCAAAGATAAATTGTGTGTACTTTGGGCCCAGAGGAGCCTACTGGCTGCTCTCCAAAAAAGGTAGAGGGTGAGGTCAATTTCAATCATGACTAATACTACCCAATGATTCAACAAATGGTGTTGGGAAAACTGGACAACAACATGCAAAAGAATGAAACTGGACCACTTTCTTACACCATAGACAAAAATAAATTTTAAATGGATTAAAGACTTAAACATGAAACCATAAAAATCCTAGAGGAGAACACAGGCAACAACCTCTTCGACATTGACCGTAGTAACTTCTTTCTAGATATGTCTCCTGAGGCAAGGGAAACAAAAGCAAAAATGAACTATTGGGACCTCATCAAAAAAAAAAAAAAGCTTCTGCACAGTGAAGGAAATAATGAATAAAACTAAAAGTCAACCTACGGAATGGGAGAAGATATTTGCAAGTTACATATCTGATGAAGGGTTAGTATACAAAACATATAAAAAACTTATAAAACTCAACACCCCAAAACCAAATAATCCAATTAAAAATGGGCAGAAGACAGAAACAGAGATTTTTCCAAAGAAGACATACAGATGGCCAGCATACACATGAAAAGATGCTCAACATCACTGATCATCGGGGAAATGCAAATCAAAGCTACAGTGAGATATAACCTCACACCTGTCAGAATGGCTAAAATCAACAACACAGGAACAACAGGTGTTGGAGAGGATGTGAAGAAAAGAGAACTCTCCCCCTGCTGGTGGGAACGCAAACTGGTAAATGCATACTGGAAAATAGTATGGAGGTTCCTCAAAAAGTTAAAAATAGAACTACCCCGGGCGCCTGGGTGGCTCAGTTGGTTAAGCGACTGCCTTCAGCTCAGGTCATGATCCCAGGGTCCTGGGATCGAGTCCCGCATCGGGCTCCCTGCTCTGCGGGGAGATATCTCTCCCACTCCCCCTGCTTGTGTTCCCTCTCTCGCTGTGTCTCTCTCTGTCAAATAAATAAAGAAAATCTTTAAAAAAAAAAATAGAACTACCCAACGATTCAGCGATTACACTAATAGGTATTTACTGAAAGGATACAAAAATACTAATTCAAAGGGATACATGCACCTCAAATGTTTATAGCAACATTATCTACAGTAGCCAAATTATGGAAACAGCCCCAAGTGTCCATCAACTGATGAATGGATTAAGAAGATGTGGTGTATATATACAATGGAATATTAGCCATAAAAAAGAATGATATCTTGCCATTCACAACAATGTAGTTGGAGCTAGAGAGTATTATGTTAAGTGAAATAAGTCAGTAAGAGAAAGACAAAGATCATAGGATTTCACTCATATGTAGAATTTAAGTAACAAAACAAATGAACAGAGGGAAAAAAGAGAGAGAGAGGCAAACTAAGAAACAGACTCTTAACTATAGATGGTTACCAGAGGGGAGGTGGGTGGGGGGTAGGTGAAATAGGCGATGGGGACCAAGGAGTGCACTTGTTGTGCTGAGCACTGGGTGTTGTATGGAAGTGATGAATCACATATTGTACACCTGAAGCTAGTATTTTTAAAATTTTATTTACATTATATTTACAAACCCTTGTGTTGAGGGCTGACTTTCAATAGATCACAGCAAAGGAGCTGCTCTGCTACAAAGAAAACCCCCACCCAGAAGCAGGTTGTCTAAGAATGGTTTAGCACCAGGTTCCCCATGACGGTGCATTGTGCTACGGGCAAGGGGGTGGCCCCCTTTCTGGCCACACCCATTTCCCAGGATGAGTGGATCTCCACATCACCTGAAGCTAATATTACATTGTATGTTAACTAACTGTAATTTAAATAAAAAGTTAAAAAAAACTACCCAATGATTATTTTTTTCCAGGTATTTAGCCAGGTGAGTATCAGACTACCTGGCTTATTACTGTTTAGTTTTTAGGAAGATACAGGAAAATATAAGCATGCCCATTAAAATAATTCTTGAACAGAAATACGGAGATATAATAGAGCTTTTTGCCTTCTTTTATCATTTTGGTATGAAGACTGTCAGCCCAGCTAATATTGGGACATTTGTATATATGGTACATTGCTAATGGGCTGGAAAATAATGATAATAGAATGATAATCCAATAATTGGATAATCCAATTATCCAATCTGATAATAGAACGTAAATTTTTGAGTGTCTGAACACATTATGTGTGATTATGTATATAAAATTTTAAGTATTTTTGTATTTTGTATTTGTGATTTGATATCTGTCTCTTATAATGAATGATTATTTGATGAGAGAAAGTAATGTGAGGTTTTTTAAATAAAAGATGATTATTGTATTTTCATAATTTTTAAAACTAACCCATGGAGCTGTTACTATCATTTCCCCTCTCTTAACAGTATAATTTGTTTTTAACCTGGAAAATGGAGAGAAAATTGTGACTATATTTCCTGGCTCTCTTGCAGCTAAGTATGGGCAAAAATTTAAGTAGCCAGCAAATGTAAGAATAAATAGCATGTCTCATTTTGGAGTTACATACTTAAAAAGAAGGGTATGTATTCCCATTTCCCTTTTCCTTTCTGCTGGTTGGGATGTGGATGTGATAGTAGGAGCTGGATCCAGAGGTGAAAGCCATATTTTGAGAATAAGAGATTTACCTTTCCATCCCTGTTTTTGGTGAAAGCATATTGCTATAGAAAGCAAAGACCTGGCTTACAATAGCCAGGGAATATTTGAAATATAAAGCAATTCCAACACCACTATACCATCAGAGAGTAGGATACCAATACTGAGAAATACCTAAGAAAAGTATACTCTCCAGTGTCTACTCTATTGACAGACATGAAAATTAGTGTACAAAGAGCCAGAGAGGAAAATGAATAAGTTAATATCTCCCAGAGACATGAACTATGGTATAACTTAAGTATTTTATGCCATTTTGGGGGGCAGGGAATCTCCATAATTCCTGCCTTCAAAAATATTGTAATTGCCGGGCGCCTGGGTGGCTCAGTTGGTTAAGCGACTGCCTTCGGCTCAGGTCAGGATCCTGGAGTCCCGGGATCGAGTCCCGCGTCAGGCTCCCTGCTCAGCAGGGAGTCTGCTTCTCCCTCTGACCCTCCCCCCTCTCATGTGCTCTCTCTCATTCTCTCTCTCAAATGAATAAATAAAATCTTTAAAAAAAATATTGTAATTGTTATAGATTAGTGATTTCACATTTCTCTTTTTCTCCCCACATTGAAGTTTTATCATTATCTTTGGTCCATTCCACATATATATAATAGGTGTGAAGAGAGATGAGGCAAATAATTTGTCTTTCAGCCCGCATTGCAATGAGCTACTTCTGAATTTGTTGGAGAGAACTACAAATATACAAAGACTCCAGGGCAATAAATGGCTTGGATTATCGTCCTTTGTGAATTGGTGAGTGTATTTTAGGTGTGTGGAGGAAGGTAGATGTTTATATTTGGTGCCTATAGAGAGGAATGAGATTGAGAATGCTCATCTTCCTTTAATAATAGAAATTCTATCTACTTTAGCTAGATTTGAGCCTAACAGAATTCTGCAGCGTCCATTATAGCTCAGTGTGATTATGTGATACTGTTGGTCTAGTGGATACATTTCACTTCAAATCCATGACCTTACAAGAATAAATTGTCTCCCCCCTCTCTGTATCTTTTCTCACTGGATGCTGCACAAATATGAAGAACAGAGCTGAGGTGGGCAGAATATTATGGTGTTATTACTGTAATTATGTTATATCATATAACAAAAAAAGACAGTATTTGGATGAGCCTAATCTAATTATAGGAGTCTTTTAAAAACAGAGTGTTCTCTGGACGGTAGAAGAGGAAGTCAGGGAGATTAAAAGCATGAGAAATGTTTGACGAAGAGGAAGTTCTCTGTTGCCGAAATGGAGAGAACCACTTGAAAAGATCCAAGAGGGCTTCTAGGAGCTGAACATAAGTGACTCCTGGCCAACCATCTCGGTCCCATAATCATAAGCAACCAAATTCTGCCAACAACAACAATGAGCTAGCAGGCCATTCCAGAGTTTCCAGGGGGCTGGTGACTCCAGTACATGGACTTCAGCCTTATGAGATTCTGAGTAAAGCATCCAGTCGGGTCCACCCAGATTTCTGATCCACAGAGCTGTGAGGTAGTAAGTAGGTGGTAGGCATTGTTTTAAGTTGATATGCTTGTGGCAATTCGTCAGGCAACAACAAAAAGTTATCATGTGTTTTGGTACTGGAAATGGGGTAACAATACAATATTATTGCTATAAGTATATCTAGGATCTGTAAATAAATACCGAGGATACAGGAGTGGCTTTGGCATTAGGCAGTGGGATGAAACAAGGTTGAGAAAAATTTTGAGGGGCAAAATTTTCACGAACAAAACTTGGAGGAGCAACATTTTGAGGCACAGTATGGATAAAGCCTAAAATGTCTCAAACGGTTTGTTAGTGGAAATAAAGACACTGAGAATGCTATCAGTGTGGCTCAGAAAGAAGTGAGGACCATATTACCGGAAACTGGAGAGAGGGTCTTGTGGTGCAGCGGCAGAAATTTAACAGAATGTTCTCTGACAGTTATGTGGAAAGCATAACTAGTAAGTGATAAACTTGGATAACAAACTGAGAGTTCCAAAGCACTGAAGGAAAAGCCTGGCTTCTTCTTGCTTACAATAAAAGGTGGAAGAGAAGAAATTCTACTTATGTGTGACACCTTTTGCCATGCCCATGGGTCCATCCCACCCATGGTCTTCCTTTCCTGACTGACTGCCCTGAGGAATTCAGACTTGCTTAACTAGCCCTTAGAATCATAGAATCCAATGCTTGTGATAAATGTTATATACTTGAAATGAGGGCAGTTCTGATGCCATAAAACTTTCCATTTTCTGTTTGAATTAACTCTAACTGACACACAGCCGTGGTAGTAATTTCAACACACAAAAGAACCAGTTGATGAGGTTGGGGAAAGCAGGCCACTAGCTCTGTACTACCTGTAATTGTTACATGTCATAATAAAGCATAAAATTCTAACTATATTTGTGTTTCTTAGCTTATTTTATTTTCAGTTGTATATACCTGCAATTATATATTTCATCTCCTTCAGGTTTTTAAATTAATTATGCCTTGATTTTATTATTTTTTGAATGATAGATACTTTGTATATTCATCACACTAAAGAGTATATTTCATACAGTAAATTAATGGATGGATGGATGGATGGATGGATGGATGGATGGATGGATGGATGTTTGAATTCATGGATATATATCCCTCAGTGAGAGTTTATGTATGGACTAGAGAATTATACACTGTGTATTCCAAGTGTGCTCAACACACAACTAGTAGCTCCCAAGTTGTCCATAGAATCACTTATAGTTTATATTTTTGTTCATTTTACCAAAAAAAAAAGAGGTCACTGACAGCATCATCTAATGAAATTCTTCCAAGAATTGCACTTACCCAGTGAATATTCTTGTCATCCACATTATAGCTGAGCATGGAGAGAGGTAATGAAATTAAAATTTGCAGACAAGTTAGGATAATCAGGACAATCACAAGTTCCTGTTAAAGAAAATAAAATGTCATGCATTACCATATACCAATGATCATGACTCATCTTCCTCATGCTCAGATAACATTCAGTCTTCCCAGAATTCAGGAGGATAATACTTACAGTTGCAATTGATTTGACGCCCAAACAGAAAGTTTCCTCCTTGCAATCATAGCAGCAACTTTTTGTTAAATTGTATGACAGAATACAGATCCCAATAATCGAGACCAAGGTGCTGAGAATGTTAGCACCTAGATTCCCTCTCAGCTGAAAAAAAAGGAAATAACTAGCTTATAAGTTAAGGACCAGGGGTTTCTAGACCCTATAAATTGGGAGGAGAATTCTGACTTAACTTAGCCATGGGATCTACAGGCATTCATCATCCCTGGATTGCCAGTTCAGTTCAATGGCAAATCACAATTGGGAGAAGAAAAGTTGGAGAGGATTGATCTTTCTTAAACACATACCATGGATAGGATAAAAACATTGTGACATTTTAGCATCTCTAGTTTCTGACCCTGTATTAGCTCCTCCCTCCACCAAAAATAAAACTCTGCCTTGCTCAAGCCTAAGCCATGCTTTTATCTTTATTAACATTGCCCTACCCCATACCATAAAAAAGCTTTAATAGCTAGATAAATCTTTACTCATTCTTCTTATGGTGACAAGATATGGGGATCAGAATTTCTAAAATCCCAGGAGATCCAGGTTGTTTGTGTCTAGCTATAGGATGATCACATGATTCATTGGGCCAAATGGACAGTTACATGATGAAATGTACTATAAAATGATGAATCCCCTGGATGACTGGGCTTCACATGGGAAAGTCAAGAGTGTTATAAGTTCTGACAAATGGAAATGACAAATGGAAAACTTGTTAGCTTACCAGTGATTTTGTTTGCTTCTTGGCAGACACAACAGTCAGACTTCCAGACACGATAAACTGTTTATGAGATAAGAAAGATGTCTGCAGAGTAGCAGCTTCTTCCAACTCACCCTCCCACCCCATTGCCAGATGCATATCTCTCTTCCTATCTAGTGCCCCCCACCTCCCAGGCACCCCTTCAGAACTCAGAGGAAAGCAAATCATGAAAGTGTGTGCACTGCACAATTAAAGTACCATAATTATACTTTTATTCTTATGAATAGTAAAATTCCTTTAGCTAAATAAGAGAAGTGGACATAAAAACCACAGCAGAAAACTACTTATTCAATGTGGAGAAAATAAAATAAGTAGAGTAAATATAATTCAAAGACACACTTTGGGGTGCAGTAAAGGGGAAAACGTGAGCTCAGATTACATGGCATTTTTCTCAATGTATTTGGCCAAGAAGTGTGATGACTTAAGAAGAGTAACACTTCCCTACCCCCAGCATCTTCTCCGATCCAAATATTATTACATTTCAGAGACGCTTCATCCATGTGTCAAACCCAGGATTTTCTCCTTGAGCAAAACAGCAAGATTATACTGAATAGTATCATACTACACAGCAATGAATAGAGCTTAAGGAAAGTGTTACAGTAGAATATATATTAAAGTTCAGGTTGGAAATTCAATCTTAACTATCGTTGCAAGTATTCTAGAATTGGCAAGATGCCATACGAGTTGTGTGTTTAGCGGATGAATGAATGAATAAATGATTGGATAATTATAATTTTAGATGTGAGATACTCACAGACAATGCCCCCCAGAAAGAGAAGCCTGTGTAAATTGAGAAGAAAATGATTCTGTACATTTCAGAATTAGGAACAAGAAATCCAATTATCCCATAAAAGAAGCATTTCACACCAATCATAATCTGAATCACCTGGATAAGAGACAAAACAAACCAAATTACAAACCATCAAAATTAACAAAACAAAAATACATGTTTTAAAGACAAAGGTGAGCATTTTTCAGGAGAGAGAATCACCTGGTCCAAATATCCTGGTCATCCATAGGATTGACCACCTTGAATACTATTAAAAGATCTGCTAAGAAGAGTCAGATCCTGGAGATGTGCTTTTTTTTTTTTCCAGAGGCCAGCCCATATAGGTCAACTTTGCTTTCATAAGATACAGTCACAATGAAGCTCATCCAAGAGCTTCATTTGCAGTCTCCTCTTAATGCACCCCTCCCATGCCCATATAAACATGGTCCCTTGCTTTTAAGCAAAGTGTCTTTCTTCCACTCCACAGAATGATTGACACAGGTCATAACCTGGTGCCTCTATGACAACCACTTCATCAGCCAAAATAATCCTTCACCCTCAATATATCCCCCAGTTTCTCCTGGTTCAAAATTCTTTATTAGTGGTTTACTTACTTACCCCCAGCGCTTCTAGATTCCCCTTCAGGAATTTCTGCAGCTTGTCTAGTAGATGTTTCAGGGTACTAGATGTTTCTGTCTCTCCCAGTGGGGTACTTTGGTTTTGGTTTGGAGGAATGTCCACAGGCATCCTAACAGAATTCAAAGTTTTGTTCATTCTGTAATAGATGGTCGTCTGTTAATAGCATCATATATGCACCATCATATGCCAAATATTGTTAATCTTATAAATCTCAAGCCTGGTTTTGTGTTTGTTTTTGTTTTTGTTTTTGTTTTAAGTTGCATGTGGCCACAGACTTGTAAAAAAGTACCCACCATGAGAGTTGTGATATATTTATTTAGCCTTATCCATGGTGGAGTGAAAATAACCTGGGATTTAAAGGCAAATAGAGGGACACCTGGTGGCTCAACTGGTTGGGTGTCTGCCTTCAGCTCAGGTCATGATCCCAGGGTCCCGGGATGGAGTAGAGCTCCTTGCTCAGCAAGGAGCCTGCTTCTCCATCTGCCTGCCCCCGCCCCGTTTGTGCTCACTCTCTCTCTCTTACACAAGTAAATAAAATCTTTAAAAAAAAATAAAGACAAATAGATCTGAATTAAAGACATTTCCCTTTAATTTAATTAAATGTATCACATAATTTATCATCCATTCCAAGATAATTTTGAGGATGAAAGAGAATAGGAGTAGTATCCATAATTATTCTAGGGAAATAAGAGATAAAAGCCACCTTACCTTTAATTTCTGTGTGACAATGAATGCTATATTTAGTTCAAGCCCCAGGTTTGTCAACATAAAATACAATCATGCTTATGTCTCATATGTGTGACACTGGAAATGATGCATCCAATTTTCCTAGTATCATCAGAGATGTAAAAATGTAGCATAAATTCTCAATTATCTTCTTAAGAAGTTAGGATGTGCTTTGGCGCTTGTTGTCAAAAACAATCATGGATTTCCATAGTAGAGCAAACCCCAGAATGGCCACCCTTGAAAACTAACTCATTTTAACCTTTTTCCCCCCCAAAATATTAGCTTCTTATTTCTTTATCATCTTCTACTATATCAATTTTATGAATATTTGCTAACATTAAATTAAGTTTGGAAAATAGGGGCAGACTTTATTCCTTATTGCATTGGTATTTATGAATTCTATCACTCTCCCTATAATGTTTTAACTTAGTTTTGATTACACCTCATACAATTTCTTCTTATGTTTTCTCCTCCCATTATGCTAATTATATGGAATTAGACCCTTCATATAACTGCTTATGTATAAAATTCCTGTATCAAAGTGGAAACATAGTTTCTGACTCTTGAGATCCATGCCAAATTTCTTAAAAAAAAAAAAAGAGGTAGCAGTGTACTCTGGTCCAAATAATGTTTGTATGTGTAAATTTCTTTGCAGTTCTAATGAAAAGATTAAGATATTGTGATATGGAACTCTTATGGGACACTTAAGATTAATCCTAAGTATTCAGTTTTTCTATTCCCAATAGTTGCTTTCAATGAAGGAGTTGAAACAAGGAATTTATCTTATGTGATCACACTGGAGTGCTAACAAGAACATTTCTTTTTCTTTTTCTTTAGTGGATGAGTCTTTTCCACTAATATTTCATAAATAAAGAGTATCTCATCAATCAGTTATTATATCTTTTTAAAATGTGACCTTTATATCCAAAGATGGTAGATAACTTGCCTAAATTCACAGACATTTTACAGATGTGGGACCAAAGAGTCATAGGTCTGATAAGTAAAAATCTGCTCTTTAGATAAAGCCTGGCTCAGACTGACACACCCCTTATTTAGCCTCCTGAAGCCCACACATAACAGGTTTGAGTGTTTGAGGGAACCAGAGCTTTCAGTATAACTTTGTCGGGGGGAAAATAAACTGTTGACTCCAAAAAGTATCTTCTGTCACGCCTCACTGCAAATGCCATTATTTACTCATCCATTCACTCAACAAATATGTATTTTAGGTTCAAAATATTGACCATAATATTTACTGGGCACATTTTTACTCACTAAAATTCACTTTAATGATTTTTATTACAGATATGTTATTATATACTGTAATAGTCTGTCAAATCTTAAGCCTGTAGTGCAGCCTTTGACTGCTTCTTTAAGCTACCATTCAGCTGTTCAATATTTTGAGTAGGATTTTCACATTTACAGTCATCTTTCTAACAAATGCTGCTATTTCACCTCTGTTGCCTATTTAGAGAAGGACATTACAGTATTTCTTGGTTACTCCACAATACAAAAATTAGTCTTGTTTACCACATTGTCCTCACCTTAAATATTAACTTCAAAGCCCCATTACCCTTTATAAGTTAATACCACTTCAAACCCACCTAATCCTCTTCCTTATACCTCTACGAGATTAGTTACAAAACTCAAATGATTCTCACCGAGAATACTGTTGTGAACTTAGCTGGCTCACCATGTCCAGTCTTGACGTTCTGAATTGCACTTGCACATTATAAACAAAAAAGTTTCAATGTCACAATTCTAACCAAATTTTTCCCCTGTTATCTTAAACTGGCTCTGCTAGAAAATAGGGCTGGAGACTAACTTCCTTCTTAATGCTAAGCCTTACTATCTATCCACTGATGCGGAAAGTGCGCTTGCATAATCAGAAAGTCAGAAAGCAGGAATGAAGACAAGATCAAATGTGTCTAAGTCACTGAAACTTTCTACGTTATCTAGAAAAAAAAAATTCCTGAAATATTTGGCATTGAGTATCTACCGATGGAAAGAAAGGAAGAACTCTCTCTGCCTTGAGCCCACATTCTGTCCAGTCTCTTTCTGTCCAGGTTCTACATCTGTGCCTCTCAGAACATAGACAAAAGTACTTTCTGGTGCTCTGGATAATGGAAAAAAAAAAAAGTTCTACCTACCTAGGTTTATTCCACTGCAGGAATGTGGGAGTCTGTAGTCTTCTTAAGCTTATATCTCTTCTGTGACTATCAAAGACTGTACCAATATGTGGGGGAGGAAAATCTATGTTTTGACCTCTGTGTTTCCTCATTTGTTGTTATTTCCACACCTAGAACTCCAGATAAGCAGTTCTGGTATATTCAGACAAAGTTGATATACATCATGTTTTGTTGCACAAAATTAGAAGCATTATAACCATAATCCTCAATACCAACTGATGGTTTTATTTCCACACATTCTCTTTCCATTTCTTTCCATTAATCTGACAAAGACTGTATTTATTCTTTTAACTTACTAAATAAAATTATTTCCTTTGGAGCAATTTCTAGGAAATTCATATTTTCAACCAACTTCTCTTGGTCTTTGCTTTAGCATCTTATTAACTATACCTTCACTAAAATAAAATAAACATAAACAAAACAAAAAATAAATATATTTCCAATGATATTTAAATTTCAGGAATAGCTATCTGTCTATCTATCTATCTATCTAGCTATCTATCTATCTATCTATCTATCATCATCTATCTATCTCAATGATCAGGCTCAAATATACCAAGCAAAGTATTAACATATAACTGTATTAAGATGACATTACAATAAAAATCAACAAAATGGAGTAAACTTCGTTCAGAACAACCAAGGAAAAAAGAGAGAAGATAAAAGTTATCAATGTAAGGAATAAAAGAACGGATATCACTGCAGAATGCAGAGATTTTAAAAGGAAAATGAAGAAATACTGTGAACAAATTTATGAAATAAATTTAACATCTGGAAAGAAATAGAATTACTTGAAAGACACAAATTATCAACATTGACTCAAGAATAGATGATCTCCATAGTTTAATACCTTTTAAAGAAATTGAATGTATAGACAAAACCATTACAACAACAATAACAAAACCAACTCCATCTGGTTAGCCATATCACTGGCTAATTCCACCAAATATTTAAGGAAAAAAATAATTCAACATAATCCCTTCTATTTTATGAGGTTAGCATTACTCCAATACCAAAACAAGACAAAGATATCATAAGAACTACATAGCAATAACTTTCTTTTTTTTATTATGTTATGTTAGTCACCATACAGTACATCATTAGTTTTTGATGTAGTGTTCCATGATTCATTGTTTGCATATAAGACCCAGTGTTCCATGCAATACATGCTCTCCTTAGTACCCATCACTGGGCTAACCTATCACTCACCCCCATCCCCTCTGAAACCCTTAGTTTGTTTCCTGGAGTCCATAGTCTCTCATGGTTCATCTCCCCCTCTGATTTCCCCTCCTTCAGTTTTCCCTTCCTTCTCCTAATGTCCTCCATGCTATTCCTTATGTTCCACAAATAAGTGAAGCCATATGATAATTGACTTTCTCTGCTTAACTTATTTCACTTAGTATAATCTCCTCCAGTTCCATCCATGTTGATGCAAAAGTTGAGTATTCATTCTTTCTGATGGCTGAGTAATATTCCATTGTATATATGGACCACATCTTTATCCATTCATCTGTTGAAGGGCATCTCGGCTCCTTCCACAGGTTGACTATTGTGGACATTGCTGTTATGAACATTGGGGTGCATGTAGCCCTTCTTTTCACTACATCTGTATCTTTGGGGTAAATGCCCAGTAGTGCAATTGCTGGGTCATAGGGTAGCTCTATTTTTAAATTTTTGAGGAACTTCCACACTGTTTTCCAAAGTGGCTGTAACAACTTGCATTCCCGCCAACAGTGTAAGAGGGTTCCCCTTTCTCCACAGCCTCTCCAACATTTGTTGTTTCTTGCCTTGTCAATTTTTACCATTCTAACTGGTGTAAGGTTAGCAATAACTTTCAAGATAGATGCAAAAATCCTCAACAAAATGTTATCAAATCAAATCTAAAAGTATATCAAAGGATAACACACCACAACCAATGGGGTTTATTTCAAGAAAGCAACAATGGTTTAACAACAACAACAACAAAATCAATGTAAACAATTCATCATATTGACAGATTAAATACAAAAGCTCATATGATCTTCTCAATATACAGAAAATGTATTTGACAAAACTTATTTATTCATGATAAAGAAAAAACTCAAAAAACTAGGAATAGATGGGAATTCCTATTATCTGAAAAAAGCCATATACGAAGCCCTACCGTTACAACATACTCAATAGTGACCTACTGAATGTACTCCCCTGTCCCCCCAGTACTAGTATATCTGCCCTTCACACTCCTGTTCAACATCTACTGGAAGTCATAGCCAATGTAATATGGCAAGAAAAGAAAGAAAACATCTACAGTTTGGAAATTAAGAAATATAAATGTCCCTATTGAAGACATAATTGTATATGTAGAAAATCCCAAAGAATCTTTTTAAAAACCCAGTAGAGTAGAGTAGAGTAGAGTAGACTTTGCTTTCTGGAAGAAAAGCATTAAAATAAGAAATGAAGTTTAATTTGTTAGGCCACAATTGGATGTTTTTTCTATATTTTTTTTGTTCCCATAGACCAGAGTCTAGTGTCTAAGACAGTGCTAAGTGCCAATTAATATATTGTAGTTGACAACATGCTATCAAACTGTGACAACAGTTAAGTCAGAATCATACAGAAGATTGCCAGTTTCTGATCCCATTGCAGGTGGTACAGGCAGGATTACATTAAGCCATCTGCTAGTACCTTCTTAAATTTTGGTTAGGCATATACTAAGAGAGGCCATCTGTGTCTTTTGACTACAGATTACAAACTAATAGTGTTCCAGGCCTTTCAAAAAAGTCAAAATGTGATGATGACTGTTCCCTTTTCAAGTAGTGTGTGGGTTATTTCAGGCTGCATCAGGATCCGTGAAGCAACGGAGACCAAGGACCTGCAGGGATCGATCACTGAAAAAGCAGAACCTGTGTGCAGAAAGTGTGTGGATTTTCCTTTTTTTTTTTTTTTAGATTGTATTTATTTATTTGAGAGAATGAGAGAGAGTGAAAGAGAGAAAGCACCAGTGCAGGGGTGGGGGGTTGTGGACCGGGGAAGAGGGAGAAGCAGGCTCCCTGCTGGGCAGGGAGGTGGATGCAAGGCTCCATCCCAGGATCCTGGGATCATGACCTGAGCCAAAGAGAGATGCTTAGCCGACTGAGCCACCCAGGCACCCCTGTATTTTCCTGTTTTAAAACATCAGTCACACTTTACTCATTGGATTGGTTTTATAGGACCCTGAGATTAAAAGACCATAACTGACTTCATGATGTCAAATCTTCATGGTACAGATAACACTACAATGGAAAAATAAAAAGAAATGATGACTACTTCAAGGTGAAAGGATAAGAGCAGGGTTTATTTTATTCATTTATTTCATGGAAATTTGTACTCTTTAGGGAAAGTGGTCAGTAACAGCATGATCTACACAGCTGACCTATTGTACAACTCCCAGTATAGGGTTAGCATTATAGTCTGAAGTGAATGGCTTCTCAGAAACTGTGTAGGTGAGCAGTTCTGAACATACCCTCCAAGGCCAGACCAGAGTCCCAAAACACCTACAACCTTTCCGGTATGTTCCATTTTTTTCATATTGCAAAGGCTGTGAGATGATGTCAGTGCTGATGCTGATGAGTCATATGCTTCATTTATCATTTCCAAATGTGATCACAATTGGGGATAGAGTAGGAGACCATAGCAGAGTCAACATCAGCAAATCTGTAACTTTTTCTCCCCTTGAGAACACTGAAGAGTCTGTTTACTGTCTGATTATTAATTTACTCTCAATAATACAATTCGAGTAAATCCAGGAATAGTTCAAAAGTTGATACATCAAACAATTAAGTGGGTTGGAAAACCACCTCATCATAGTCATGATTAAGAGTGGCTATGGGGGGCGCCTGGGTGGCTCAGTTGGTTAAGTGACTGCCTTCGGCTCAGGTCAGGATCCTGGAGTCCCGGGATCGAGTCCCACGTCAGGCTCCCTGCTCAGCAGGGAGTCTGCCTCTCTCTCTGACCCTCCCCCCTCTCATGCTCTCTATCTCATTCTCTCTCTCAAATAAGTAAATAAAATCTTTAAAAAAAAAAAGAGTGGCTATGGGAAATCCATGCTCATTGGAGGATAAGTCGACAACCACTTGTGGAGGAAGAAAACACAGTAGGTGATATTTCATGATATCATATGACATTTCACTTGCCCATGGCCCTGGTTCTCTTAATGCACAGACCCTCCTTGGGGCCACTCTTCTCTTTCTGACATGAACATCTACATCCATCCAAGCAACCTTCCGCTAGTGCCCAGTCCAATCTTATGCATGTGGCTGCTGGTGGCAAAACGGAATGTGAGGGGCTCCTAACATGACAGAGGGTCTTGGATGTTTTGTATGTTTTGAATGGTTCAGTGAAACTTATAGAGGTAAATGTGAAAGTGGCACACATTCTAAGTCCTAAGAATGTGGATGCCATATTAACACATTCTAAGTCCTAGAACACATTCTAAGTCCTCTGGGTCACAGACACTCACTGAGGTCATATCACAGCAGACAGCACTGCATCCAAATGCAGACAGCAACACTGAGATGATGAGTCCCAGGATGAGGAGGATGAGCTTCATAAACATAATCCTCTGTAAATTAAAATCATGCAGGGAGAAAAGATGGAAGGACTGAGCAAGGGAACGCCTCCCATGGAGCCTGCATGTTCTCCTTCACAACTGATTGACAGATTGTCAATGGTAGTGAAATATCCCACTCTGGCTTCACCTTCAGATAAAATCTGGGCAGAGATGCACTTAATTACTCTAATTTACAGACTCCCAAATTTGCAATTTCATTCATTTATAATTTTCACACAAATGAAGTGAGATCTTGTTATTCACTTTTTTTTTCTTACATAACCAACTGATAAAAAGCCTGCGCATTTGCAAACCATGCTTTATTGAGATGTCTAAAAATTAGAATGTTTTAGGATCCTTTTATATCTCATAGTAATTTTCACCATATGATCAGTAGATCAGTGTCGGTTTTGTTAAATATATACTTTCTAGAAAGGATCCTGGACTTTGTCTATCATTGTGCTGAATGGACTAAACATCTAGACTTCTCTTTACCTTAGTGAAGACAGCAATTACAATCATTGAGTGAGTTCATTGGCACCCATTCTGATCTCATCTAAAACAAGGGTTTTATTTAGCTTCACCTGATGTGCTTAAGTCCTAACACCACCAATAGTTTATAGTTCAGAGATTTTATTCACTCAGGATCAAGACCCTGACTTTCTCAAGTGATTTGTAAGTTTTAAGTGGTGCCCACCTGTGATAAGAAAGACATTTGCAAGGAACTTTACATATGTGGATACATATCAGGAGATTTTTTTTTCACTGGATCTGTTAATATTTACAGTAATGAAATAATGAACTGATATGCTTGATAAGAAGTAATAGGATATGCTCACTTTGATTGCAAGGATTATTAGCGACATGCCTGTTAATATGGCATCCACAGTGTTTGCTCCAACACTGCCACGGATCTGAAAGAGAATCAGAAACAGAGTCCCCTCTCTCACGTTCTTGAACCTGGCAGGTGATTGTGCATTTTGTTTAAAATGCAAGTAAAATTGGAATTCCTAAAATGTATGCACAGGTTTGCTATCTACTACTGGTAATTTCTCATCTGAGCCGGACAGAGACAACATGAACTGTTGGGAGAGGGAAGAAATCATTCTGGGATCTCAACTCAAGGCAAAGTAAAACCTGGGAATCGGAGACAGCTTGATCATTTTAGAGATGAAGGTTGGTCTACGCTATGCCTCTTTTAATTTTCTGAAACTGTAGATAAACGCACCATCTGTTTTGTTGTCTTCTTTCCAGACACAGTAGACACAGTTCCAGATATGATTAACTGTGCAAAAGTGCCAAGAGATTAACTGATAAAGTGCAAAGAGTTAGTCTGCGAAAACATGATTCTGTCGTCGTTTTTCCTAACACCAAATACTTCTCAATACTTTCCCCCAAATTTTGTGCTTATAAATGATAACTATTAAGGATTTTACATATATTGTAAGTAATACAGAGGTCAAAGTGATTCCAATTTACTTACAAAAATTGGTCCCAAAAGGAAAATGAAGCTATATACACTGTTTTCTAGTGCTAGATGTAGTTCATGGAATGAAAGGAAGACCTCTACCATAATCCACAGGCAAATATTCATTAGGCTGATCATGATTTGGCTCACCTGGGAAATGAGAAAATGCCTCTGAGTTAGGAGGAATAAGTTTTATTCTTAGAATTATTTGCCCCACATTTGGAGGTTGTAAATGAGTCAGGATTCCTTTCATTTGGAGAATTCCATGATCAGTGCTTAAATTTTCATTCAGTGTTCCCGAATATAAAACAGTTTGGTGATTTGGCTAAATGGCATATGTGGTTTCTTATTTAAAAGTCCTATTTTCCTCTTGACATGGGAATTATTGTGACCATTCCAAACTCTTCTCCCAGGTAATCATGTAGCTTTCATCCAGAGCGAATTCAGGGGAATACGAGCCACCTCAAAATCCTTAGATGACCTTCATTAGTACTTGCCCCAAGAATAACTGGCTTCCCCTTTAAGAAATTCTGCAGATTGCCCTGTGCCTCCTGAGGGAAAGGCATTGGCCCAGACTGGCCCTGGTGGATGGCTGGATCTCTTTGTTGAAGATCCATTGTTGTGTCCCTTGATGCTGTTGGTCTTCACAACCTGTTGCTCCCCTCATTGGTGGTGCTGAGTCAACACATGGGAAGCACGTGCTGGCCAGAAAGATCAGATAAAAGGATTAGTCTCTTTGATTCCATGCAATAGTTAGTGTTCATATATATTTTAAAGTGAAACGTAGGTACTGTGCTAAATGTAAGAAATTAGGCCATGCAATTGTTTAAATTCTTGAGTGGGAAATCTGACATTGATTAAGTATTTAGCAATGTATCTCAGGCAGTTCAGAATGACATATTCTCTTTTATACTGAGTTCCAGAAAGGCTATGTAAGTAATGTAAATTTATGTTATAGGAAGCTGAGGATCTTAGCCTGAGTGCATGTGTCTTATGGATCCTTTTGTCTTGAAATAATGTTGACCATCTTGGTATTCCTGCCCCATGGAGAGACAACAAAGTATTTGTTACTTTGTTTCTTTGTTTTGCTATGTAGAATTCTTTCATTTACACCTCTGTTCCTGGGTAGTATCTGGCATAGTTATTTTTGTTTTGTCTCTGGGTTCAGGCTCCTTCGGAAGTTTAAGAACTAATAGCATTTGACTCAACAAGCCACAATGTAACATGCATGCTCTTAGACTCAGAGTTTGCTTCCTTTTCATACTCCTGACTAACTCACAAACTACACACCACTCACAGAAAGCCTGGAAGGGACCACATGTCTTTGCACTGGTGTGGCTGGGTAAGTGGTTTGGAACCACATCTGCCTGAGCCTACAAACCCTTGCTTTTCTACTCATGATCTGCCTACAGAAATGTTAAGCAAAATACCCACATATTAGGAATGCTTTTCTTCTCTGGACAGCAAGAAATCTTCTTTTTTTATTTGAACATATGGACCATCCTGAGTATAAACAAAAAATATCACCTTTTCTGGGCGCCTGGGTGGCTCAGTTGGTTAAGTGACTGCCTTCGGCTCAGGTCATGATCCTGGAGTCCCTGGATCGAGTCCCACATCGGGCTCCCTGCTCGGCAGGGAGTCTGCTTTGCCCTCTGACCCTCCCCCCTCTCATGTGCTCTCTCCCTCTCATTCTCTCTCTCTCAAATAAATAAATAAAATCTTTAAAAAAAAAAAAGTATCGCCTTTTCTGTCTTCATCAAAATGACAATAGATATACTCTATTTCGTGTACATTTCTCTTTGAAGTGAAATCATGGGAAACTTGGTATAGTCCATGGAGCTACAATTTCACTTTTCCTCTGGAATTCACTGTAAAATTTCTAGCTGTACAGTGTACAGGTATGTTCGAATTTACCAGGAAAATATATTAAAACAATAGCAATAAAAAAATATTTCTTCTATCTACCTTTGTGAAGTTCTGTAAAATGTGATGGTTGTTTTATAGAAATTAATGCCTTGTATTCTGAGAAGATTGACCAAAAAAAAAAAAAAAAAAAAAGGAAACATTATACAACTGAACCTTGAACAACAGAGTTTTGAACCTCGCAGGTCCACTTATATGTGGATGTTTACAGTACGATAGTACAGTACTAAAAATGTATTTTCTCTTCCTTATGATTTTCTTAGTAACATTTTCTTTAGTTTACTTTATTGTAAGAATATAGTATATAATACATGTAACATAAAATGTATGTGTTAATTGACTGTTTATGTTATTGGTAAGGCTTCCAGTCAACACTGGGCTATTAGCAGTTAAGTTTTGGGGGAGTCCAAAGTTATGCCCGATTTTCTACTGTGGGGAGGGTGCCCAGAATCCCCCTGTGTTGTTCAAAGGTCAACTGTAATTACTTTCAAATGGAAAATGGGAGGGAAGAAATCATGCACATTTGAAACCTAGTATTTAGATGTTGAATTTGCATAAAGATCCAAGTGGGAATAGAAGCATTTGTGTTTAATGCAGTCCAGTGATCCTTTATCTAGAATTGTTCTATGATATTCTGACTTGATTCAATGACAGTTTCAATGACAGTTACTGACACTGTCTTCTCATACTCAAAATCTCTATTTTTGTTATCAACAGAGGATCTACATTAGGTATGAAATATATGTGTATTTTTTCTTCTATCTTGATAATATTATAATCAGTATGATACTGCCCTTACTATCTAATTTACTTTTTAAAAAAATCTTTAATCCTGTTCCTTATTATTAATCATATCCGAAGCAAAAATGTCATGTTTCTCTGAACAAATTGTGATTCACTCTTCATAATGGTAAACTCAACATCCTAAAAAATATTTTTTCATTGATACCTGATTTACAAAGCAGTCTTTGGAACTGAGAGTCCACTCAATGCCATATACTTTTTCTCAACAAGAGTAATGCTTATGCAGAGAATATAATTCCAGATCAAGAACATCCTCCTTTTGGATCAAAGTTCTTTCATTGACCAAAAAAAAATGTCAAAGTAATCATTCATTACATAAAATTGAATAAAGCAGCACTAAAAAAACTAGCAAGCCAGATTTAGGGACCACTAGAAAGGTACTCTGTGTTGCAAATTCTAGATAGTATATGATTTTTAGGCCAATTGTTTTCTGTCTTTTGAAAATGACTACATGGCTGAGATCATTTCAAAGTGCAATCTGAAATAGTTCTATGGGCCTTTAAAACTGTAACATTAAGTTTGCTGCTAGAGAGTCAATCATTTTTTTTAATGGAAAAAAATCCCCTTAGACATTTATATCCTTCTCAAATAACTAGTTTTATAAAAAGTAGCTTTTATAAGATTATTCTACTGCTATGGTTTCCTCCCATGGAACAATTCCAGGAAAATTTGTATGAGTCTTAGGGACTGGCATGGAATTGACATGCCCTCTTACAGGCCAAAGGAATAGCCATGTACATAAGAACAAAAGAAGAATACAAAAATACATACCTCTGTCCCAAAACAACATTAAGTCTTAACTCGATATCCATTCAGGACCTGGGAACATCAGTACCTCAGAGTCGGTCTCAGAGTCTTTCCAAGGAAGTTCCCCCAAAGCAGCAAGCAGAATATGATCTGTGTCTCTATTGGGCACTGTAGGCTGTGGGAATTTGGTATATGTAGGTTTTGCTCAATAAGACAGAACTCCCTGTTGTATGAAGAGATAATGATACATCACCCTAAAAGGCATCTTTCTGCTCTTTCTTGCAGATGGGTTTCTATGATGGGGTAAAATGCATGATGTTGACAGAGATAATCATTTATCTCTGCTGTTCAGACAGCCACAGTGTTGAGTGCCAAAGCTTTGCACACTCTTTTCTCAGAGTGAGGGCAAATCTTAATTCCTATTTACCCACCACTCCCCAAAGACTTTGCTAATGAAGCATGTGCTTTCTGTTTGGGAAATATTTTGATTAATAATAAAACCTTCATTTGCCCATATAAATACTCACCTTTAATATAAAATATGGGATTTTTCTATAAATATGGGGTTTTTACTCTCTTGGCTCCCAAATTATACTTTGTGTGTTTTGCTAATAGCAGTTACTCTGCAGTGACATTAGCTTCCTTACTCCCATTTCTACTACTTGACAAATAATAATAGAAAAATAGCACACAATATTTATAGAGCCCATGTCAAGAAATCCAAAGATGAGAGTAATGTGCTATTTGTCCATATCTCTGGTATTATATTCTCCAGAAGTATAAGGAAGCTTTTGCATATTCTATAACCTTGGCTAAATTATCTTTTAATTTAGGAAGAAAGTAGAAATCTGTCATCCTATCCACCTTGTGATTCCTCTGAGTTCTTTTATGGTACTTGCCCATGGTTACCATCATGAATGATAGAAAATCTCTGTACCACCACCCCTGCCTTCCTTCAAGGCATAATAATTTGAGGTAAAGCTTCTAATAGGAAAAAAACGTGCTCTTTTCCTATTCTTGTGTCTGTCTACAACTGTGTAAAAGAAGGGTTAAATGTTCCTGTTCTTGTTAGTGTTTCAAATCCATCAAAAGGAATGCTCTGCCTTTTCTTCAGAAACTTGAGTGTCATCCTTGTGCAGAGGCCATGGAAGTCCATGGAAGTTGGAAGAGCATGAGACTCTTGATCTCAGGGTCTTGAGTTTGAGCCCCATGATGGGTGTAGAAATTACTTAAATAAATACAACTTTAAAAAAACTTAAGTAACTTAAAAAAATAAAATAAAATCATGTATAAAGAAAAGATTGAAGGATTGAACAAAGTGAGTTTCTGCCATTGACCCTGCTTGCTGTCCTTCACAAATGATTGACATTTCTCAATGGTGATGAAATATCCCACCCTGGCTTCCACTAAGATCAAATATAAGTCACTGTGTGGCATAATTAACCACTATATTATACAGATGTTCAAATTTGCAGTTGTATTCACACAATGACATGAGCTCCCATTATCTGTGTTTTTCCTGATATCCCTAACACCAAAACTGAAACATGAAAACTGCTGATTAGCAAACATTGCTTTATTGAAGCTTAGGTGATTTGGAATATCTTAACAACCTTTTTGTACTTCATAGCAATCTTGACTATGTCCTCAGTGTATCAGTACAGGATAGATGCCATGTGATGTCTGTAGAGAGAATCTTGAACTTTGTCATCATTCGGAAAGGAACAAAACATCTAGACTCTTCATTTTTTACCTAATGGAGACAGGAATTGAATTCACTGAATGAATTCATTGGCATCCATTCTTCTCTCACCTAAATAAAGGTTTTAGTTAGCTTCACCTGACCATGTTAAGACCATGTCTTCACATGACCAATAACTTACAGCATAAAGAAATGTATCCAATCAGGGTCAAAGCCCTTCTTCCTTCAAGTGGTCTTTCAGTGGTAATCTATGCATTTCTGCCACCTGCATTGAGAATAAATTCTGAAAGTCATTTTGTATATGTGGATAAAGATCAGGAGATCTTTTCACTAGATTTGGAAATCCTTACAACAATGAACAAATCATCTAGTATGTTTTGCGTGTCATAAATGAATCTGTCCAAACTGACAACAAACATTATTAGCCATACTTCTGCTAATATGGCACTCACAGTATTCATCCTAGGCCGAACATATCTGCAAGAGATTCAGAAAGTGTGTTCTTTTTTTCACATTCTTTAAACTGACAAATGATTATACATGTGTGTGCACTACATTTAAAATAAAAGTAAGTATCATGAATTGAAATTCATGAAAAGTTATGGAAGAATTTGCTATCCACTACTATGGAATTTTCCCATATAAGCCAGAAAAGAATTCTGGGGAAAGAATCATTCTGGAACCTCAATTCAGTCTCAACTCAAGAGACACCTGAGAAGTTGAAACAGCTTGATCATTTTGGAAACACAGGTTGGCCTATTCTGACTCTTAATTTTCTCAAAGCATAGAGAAATTGACCATCTTTTCTGTAATTTTCTCTCCAGACACAATAGAGTTCCAGATAGAATTAACCAGATATAATAATAGAGTTACATGATTTAATCTATGAATATACCATCTGGAGTCTTTTCTACTAGCACTGAATGGTTCTCAATATGCTTCCCCAAATTCTGTGCTCAAAAACAACATATGAAACAAATATTAGGAACATGTACATATTCTAACTACTAGAAAAATCAGAGTGATTCCAATTTACTTACAAAGACTGGTTCCCCAAGGAAAATGTAGGAATTTTCAATTGCAGGCAGAAAGGCAGAACACAGAAAGGAAGGCTTTGCCATAATCCACATGCAAATATTCATCAAGCCAATCATGATTTGGCTCACCTCGAAAATTAGACAGTGCCTCTGAGTCAGGAGGAATAAGCTCTTCTATTTGCAAATTAACTGCCTCATGTTTGGAGGATGCGAACAACTCAGGGCTCCTATAATTTGGAGAAATTCTTGTCTAAATGTCTAAATTTTAAATTCAGGGTTCTCAAATCCAGGACATTTCAGAGATTTGGCTAAATGGTATATATAGTTTCTTATTTAAAAGCCCACATTGTCCTCTTGATATGGGAATTATTGTGACTCCAGACTCTTCTGTTAGGTAATCCTGTAGCTCTGACCTAAAGCAAATTTAGGGGAATATGAACCACTGCAAAATCTTGAGGAGGCCTTCAATGCACTTACCCCAAGAATAACTGGCCCCCCCTTTAGGGAATTCTATAGGTTGCTCTGTGCCTCCTGAGGGAAAAGCATTGGCCCAGAGTGGGCCTGGTGGATAGCTGATCTCTTTATTGAAGATCCATTGTTGTGTCCCTTGACGCTGTTGGTGTTCACAACCTGGTGCTTCTCTTGCTAACAGAGGATATATTGGCCTGGAAGATCAGATGAAAGGATGAATCTCTGATTCCATACAAAGTTCCCTTCCATAAAGTTTCAGAGTAAAATGTGGGCACTGTGCCAAATGAAAGCTGTTAGACAATGTAATTGTTTTAACTCTTGGGCAGGAAAAATTGATATTAATAAGCATTTAACCTTGTATCTTGGCTACTTAAGAATGTTGTACCTTCCATCTTATTAAGGAGTGCCAGAAAGGCTATGTAAGTAACGTAAAGTTACTCTGATAGGAAACAGAAGGTTCTAGCCTGAGTGCTTGCTTGTACCATTTGGATACCCTGTCTTAAAAAGTGTTGAACATCCTAACAATGAGGCTGGAATGAAGATTAACCCTTAGTTTTAGTGTTCCCTCCCCATGAAGAGATAGTATTTAGTTTAGTTAGTTAGTGTGTTTGGCTACATTAGAGCTGTTTTTTATATACAAATTCCTAAGAAATATCCAACATGTTTGTTTTTGTTTTGTTCCTGGGTTCAGGCTCCTACTGAAGTTTAAGAACAAATAGCATTTTTCAAATAAGCCACATTGTAACATGTATGCTCAGAGTTGGTTTTTTTTTTCCTCTTCATATGTCTGACTAACCAGCTGCACAACATTTACAATTTACACAGCCCTGAAGGGACCGTATGTCCCCAGATTGGCATAACTGTGTGCATGGCTTGGCACCGCACCTGCCTGAGCCCAAACCCTGGCAGCTCCACTCTCATCATCTGCTTATAGAAATGTCAAATGAAACACTTATAGGGATGCCTGGGGGGCTCAGTCTGTTAAGCGTCTGCCTTCAGCTCAGGTCATGATCCCCGGGTCCTGAGATCGAGCCCCGCATCAGGCTCCCTGCTCAGAGGGGCATCTGCTTCTCCCTCTCCCTCTCCCCTCCCCTCCCTCCGCTTGTGAGAACTCACTCTCTTTCTCTCTCTCTCAAATAGATAAATAAAGTCATTTAAAAATTTTTTTAAAAATGAAACAGTTATTAGGAATCCTTTCCTTCTTGAAGACAAGAAATCTTCCTTTATTTGAACACATGGATCTTCCTGAGTATAAACAGAAGAGAGAATAATGTTTACATCTTCATCATGATGACAGTAGATATTCTGTCTCACATATGTATCCTTTTAGAAATGAGGCTATAAGGTACTTGATGTATTTATTGGAGCTTCAACTTCTAGAGTACACTATAAAAATTTTGAGAAGTATGCTATATGAAGAAAATATATAGAAACAATAAAGGAAACCAGAAATATTTTTTCTGACTCGATTATATACTGTAAAACCTGTTCATCCTTTTACAGAAATTAATACATCCCCCCCGCCCCAGGAGAAGGTCCAAGGGAAAAAAAAAATCACTATTGTTATTTTCAATGAGAAGAATGAGTAGGAAAGACAAGGCATGAACATGTGGAACCTTGTATGTAGGTGCTGAATTTGTATAAGGACCCAAGCGGGATAGAAGCATTGTGTTTAATGCAGACAAATAATCTTTTTTTTTTTTTTAAGATTTATTTATTTATTTGAGAGAGAAAGAGTAGGGGAGGGGCAGAGGGAGAGAATCTTCAAGGAGTTTCCCTGCTGAGAGCAGAGGCCAAGGCAGAGCTGATCTCACAACCCATGAGATCACGACCTGAGCGGAAACCAAAAGTTGGATGCTTAACTGACAGAGTCACCCAGGCGCCCCCCCCCCGCCCCCCGATAATCTTTTATACAGGATTGTCCCGTGCTGTCCTGGCTTATTCCAACTCTTCTCAGTGACAGTTACTGCACTCTGTATTCTCATACTCAAAATGCATTTTGTGTTTATTCTGTGTTTTGTTAGGAAATATTTTTCTTATATCTTCATAACACTGTAATTAGCTCAAAATTTTCTTCGCTACTGAATTTACTGTTTTTTTAAATCCTTCAATCCCTAGTTTCTCATCATCAAGTCATATCTGAGTCAAAAAATATCATGTCTCTCTGGAAAAATTGTGACTCATTCTTCATGATGATAAAATGCGTATTTTACAGTTTTTCTTTTATTGACTTCTGGTTGACAAAACACACTCTTTGGAAGTGAGAGCAAATCCTGTTTTCCTGCAATATCCTACTTCTCAACAAGAATAATGAGCACATGGAGAATATAATTCCATATCAAGTACATCTTCTTCAGGGATCGCAGTCCTTACATTGATTTAAAAATTTCAAAATAATTATTTGTTATATAAAATTGGATCAAGCAACACCAAGGGAACAAGTTAGCCAACCTTCGAGACGACCGAAAAAATACTCTGTGTTGCACATTCTGGATAGAATATGGGTTTTAGGAGAATTCTATCATGAGCTTTGAAAATGACTCCATGATTGCAATCATTTCAAAGCACAACTTACAAGTGTTCTAAGAGTCTATAAAATTGCAACATTAAAATTTGCAACCAGAGAGTCAGGTAATTTTTTTTATGGAAAAAGAAATGCCCTCTGACATTGATGGCCTTCTCCAATAACTAGTCCCATAACAAATAGCTTTTATAAGATTAATATTCTCCTATATTTTTTTTGCATGGGACAACTCAGGGAAAATTTATATGAGCCTTAGGCACTGGCCTAGACTGAGCAAACCCTCCAAGAATCTAAGGGAATAGCCACATATGTAAGAAAATAGGAGAAATACATACCTCTGTCCCCAAACATCATTCAATCTCTACTAGATGTTAGTGCAAGACCAGGAAATATCATTTTGTGAGAGTCTATTTCTGAAGCTTTCCTGAGAGGTTCCCTGAACTCAACAAGCAAGCATATGAGCTGCATCCCTACTGGGCAAGTTAGACCATGGGAATTGGGTGTACTGCACTGGGGTTTTACTCAGCAAGACAGAGCTCCCCGCTGTTTGAGGAGAAAAGGATGCACCACCCTTAAAGGCATCTTTCTGCAATGCGTTTCTTGCAGATGGTTTTCAGCCTGGCTGTTTCTTGGAACCTTAGCTATTTATGAGGGCCTAGAAATTTAATCTGTGCCTGTTAGACGTTTAATATATGTTTGTTTGTGTGTGATTTTATGACTGTCTATACATAAACGTGTAAAGAAGATTTCACAAGAGAATATATGTAAGATTTTCTACATGTATGAGGGATGATTGTTGTGTTTTCCAAAAATATAGTATTTAGCATACTTTTTAAAGACACTTCTATGAGGTTAAGGCTACATTTTCTCTCTTACTTCTTTAAAAAAAATCATCTGTATTTATCTGAGCAAACAGCTGTCGATTTGTGACTTTATTTTTCTTTCTTTTTTTAAATTTAATTTTATTTAAATTTGATTAATTAACATATAGTTGTGACTTTTTCTTTCTTTTTTTTTTTTTAAAGATTTTATTTATTTGACAGAGAGATACACAGTGAGAGGGGAACACAAGCAGGGGGAGTGGGAGAGGGAGAAGCAGGCTTCCTGCGAGCAGGGAGCCCGATGTGGGGCTAGATCCCAGGACTCCTGGATCAGGACCCGAGCCGAAAGCAGACGCTTAATGACTGAGCCACCCAGGCACCCCTGTTGTGATTTTATTTTTCAAGGCTATTTTCATCTCTGTGTGGCCAGATTCTAAGACCTTACCAAGTGAATTATAAGAAAAATTACTGTGAACCACTCCTGCCTGAATAACTCACTTAAAATAAATGTGTGTGTGTTTCTTTTTTCTTTTTCTGCTGCTAGAATGCCCATACAAGGGCTGGAACTGAAACAACATGCATAGATACAGACATGAAATTCACAGGCTGAAGAGAACAAGGCTGTTAAACCATCCCTGATTTTTTTTAAGACAAATCATATTTTTTTTCAATTTAATTTAACTTTATTATGTTATGTTAGTCACCATACAGCATCCCTGATTTTTTAAAGATATTTTCTTTTCGTAAGCTCAAAGGCCAACACTGCAAAAACCTGAAATGTTTGACATCTGAAACAATCCCCCTGCACCATCAGAAAGTGGGATACAAAAATCAAGCAACCCCCAAAGAGGGAAAACTCCTTGATGCCCAGAGGATAGTAAATAAAGGGCTATTTAATAAATGAGCAGAGGAGAAAGCCATGCTGTTGCTTGGGCTTCTCAGAATCAGATGATTCCTATGGATGGGTAACATTAAGGTTATAAATGACTTGTTTTTCAAAGTGGGGATTGTTACTATTATTATTATTATTATTTTAGTGCAAAAAGGTGCTTTTATTTTAGCACAGGGACCGGCCCCATGAGCAGAAAGAGCTGCAGGGGGATCGTGAGGTGCAACTGATTACATATGATTGTTATTATTTCTAACCTTCCTACCTTTTGGCTTTGAGTGGAAGCCAGTGCAGATAACAGGATTTCTACTTAGTAACTTCCTTTTTCTTTTTTTTTTGTAGTTTTTAATTTTATTATGTTATGTTAGTCACCATACAATACATCATTAGTTTTTGATGTAGTGATCGACGATCCATTGTTTTCGTATAACACCCAGTGCTCCATGTAGTATGTGCCCTCCTTAACACCCATCACTGGCCTAACCAATCCCCCCCACCCTCCCCTCTAAAACCCTGTTTGTTTCTCAGGTCCATAGTCTCTCATGGTTCATCTCTCCCTCCAATTCCTCCTGCCCATTTTTCCCTTCCTTCTCCTAATGTCCTCCATGTTATTCCTTATGTTCCACAAATAAGTGAAACCATATGATAATTGACTTTCTCTGCTTGACTTATTTCACTTAGCATAATCACCTCCAGTCCCATCCATGTTGATGTAAAAGTTGGGTATTCATCTTTTCTGATGGCTGAGTAATATTCCATTGTATATATGGACCACATCTTCTTTATCCATTCATCTGTTGAAGGGCATCTCGGCTCTTTCCACAGTTTGGCTACTGCGGACATTGCTGCTATGAACATTGGGGTGCATGCGGCCCTTCTTTTCACTACATCTGTGTCTTTGGGGTAAATACCCAGTAGTGCAATTGCTGGGTCATAGGGTAGCTCTATTTTTAACTTTCTGAGGAACCTCCCTACTGTTTTCCAAAGTGGCTGTACCAACTTGCATTCCCACCAACAGTGTAAGAGGGTTCCCCTTTCTCCACACCCTCTCCAACATTTGTTGTTTCTTTCCCTGTCCATTTTTGCCATTCTAACTGGTGTAAGGTGGTATCTCAGTGTGGTTTTGATTTGGATTTCCCTGATGGCTAATGATGATGAACATTTTTTTATGTGTCTGTTAGCCATTTGTATGTCTTCTTCAGAGAAGTGTCTGTTCATCTCTTCTGCCCACTTTTTGACTTGATTATTTGTTTTTTGGGTGTTGAGTTTGAGAAGTTCTTTATGGATCTTGGATACCAGCCCTTTATCTGTAGTGTCATTTGCAAATATCTTCTCCCATTCTGTGGGTTGCCTCTTTGTTTTGTTGACTGTTTCCTTTGCTGTGCAGAAGCTTTTTATCTTGATGAAGTCCCAAAAGTTCATGTTTGCTTTTGTTTCACTAGCTTTTGGAGATGTATCTTGAAAGAAGTTGCTGTGGCTGATGTCAAAGAGGTTACTGCCTATGTTCTCCTCTAGGATTTTGATGGATTCCTGTCTCACATTGAGGTCTTTCATCCACTTTGAGTTTATCTTTGTGAATGGTGTTAGAGAATGGTCGAGTTTCATTCTTCTGCATGTGGCTGTCCAATTTTCCCAGCACGATTTATTGAAGAGACTGTCTTTTTTCCATTGCATGTTTTTTCCTGCTTTGTCAAAGATTATTTGACCATAGAGTTGAGGGTCCATATCTGGGTTCTCTATTCTGTTCCATTGGTCTGTATGTCTGTTTTTGTGCCAGTACCATGCTGTCTTGGTGATCACTGCATTGTAATATAGCTTGAAATCGGGCAACGTGATGCCCCCAGCTTTGTTTTTCTTTTTCAACATTTCCTTGGTGATTCGGGGTCTTTTCTGATTCCATACAAATTTTAGGATTGTTTGTTCCAGCACTTGGAAAAATGTCATTGGAATTTTGATCGGGATGGCACTGAAGGTATAGATTGCTCTGGGTAGCATAGACATTTTAACAATGTTTATTCTTCCGATCCATGAGCATGGAATATTTTTCCATCTTTTTGTGTCTTCTTCAATTTCTTTCATGAGTGTTTTGTAGTTTCTAGAGTATAGATCCTTTAGCTCTTTGGTTAGGTTTATTCCGAAGTATCTTATGGTTTTTGGTGCTATTGTAAATGGAATCGTTTCTTTAATTTCTCTTTCTACAGTTGTGTTGTTAGTGTATAAGAAAGCAACTGATTTCTGTGCATTGATTTTGTATCCTGCCACATTGCTGAATTGCTGGATGAGTTCTAGTAATTTGGGGGTGGAGTCTTTTGGGTTTTCCACATAAAGTATCATGTCGTCTGTGAAAATAGAGAGTTTGACTTCTTCTTTGCCAATTTGAATACCTTTTATTTCTTTTTGTTGTCTGATTGCTGTTGCTAGGACTTCTGGTACTATGTTGAACAACAGTGGTGAGAGTGGGCATCCTTGTCGTGTTCCTGATCCTAAGGGAAAGGCTCTCAGCTTTTCCCCATTGAGGATGATATTTGCTGTGGGTTTTTCATAGATGGATTTTATGAGCTTGAGGAATGTTCCCTCTATCCCTATACTCTGGAGAGTTTTAATCAGGAAAGGATGTTGTATTTTGTCAAATGCTTTTTCTGCATCAATTGAGAGGACCATATGGTTCTTCTCCCTCCTCTTATTAATGTGTTCTATCACATTGATTGATTTGCGAATGTTGAACCATCCTTGCATCCCGGGGATAAATCCCACTTGGTCGTGGTGGATGATCCTTTTAATGTATTGTTGGATCCTATTAGCTAGGAATTTGTTGAGGATTTTGGAATCCATATTCATCAGGGATATCGGTCTGAAATTCTCCTTTTTGATGGGGTCTTTGCTTGGTTTGGGGATTAAGGTAATGCTGGCCTCATAGAATGAGTTTGGAAGGTTTCCTTCTGTTTCTATTTTTTGAAACAGCTTCAGTAGAATAGGTATTATTTCTTCTTTGAATGTTTGGTAGAATTCCCCAGGGAACCCATCAGGCCCTGGACTCTTGTTTTTTGGGAGGTTTTTGATCACCGCTTCAATCTCATTACTGGTTATTGGCCTATTCAGGTTGTCAATTTCTTCCTGTTTCAGTCTTGGCAGCTTATAGGTTTCCAGGAAGGCCTCCATTTCATCCAGAGTGCTCAGTTTATTGGCCTATAGTTGTTGATAATAATTTCTAATAATTGTTTCTATTTCCTTGGTGTTAGTCGTGATCTCTCCCCTTTCATTCATAATTTTATTAATTTGGGTCCTTTCTCTCTTCTTTTGGATAAGTCTGGCCAGTGGTTTATCAATCTTATTAATTCTTTCAAAGAACCAACTTCTAGTTTCGTTGATCTGATCTACTGTGTTTCTGGTTTCTAATTTATTGATTTCTGCTCTAATTTTAATTATTTCTCTTCTAATGCGTGGCTTAGACGTCATTTGTTGCTTTTTCTCTAGTTCTTTAAGGTGTAGAGTTAGTTGGTGAATTCAGGATTTTTCTATTTTTTTTTTGAGTGAGGCTTGGATGGCTATGTATTTCCCCCTTAGGACCGCCTTTGCAGTATCCCATAGGTTTTGGACCGATATGTTTTCGTTCTCATTGATTTCCATGAATTGTTTAAGTTCTTCTTTGATTTCTTGGTTGACCCAAACATTCTTAAGCAGAGTGGTCTTTAGCTTCCAAGTGTTTGAATTTCTGCCAAATTTTTTCTTGTGATTGAGTTCCAGTTTTAGAGCATTGTGGTCTGAGAATATGCAGGGAATAATCTCAATCTTTTGGCATCGGTTGAGACCTGATTTGTGACCCAGTATGTGGTCTATTCTGGAGAAAGTTCCATGTGCGCTTGAGAAGAATGAGTATTCTGTTGTTTTAGGATGGAATGTTCTGTAAATATCTATGCGGTCCATCTGGTCCAATGTATCATTCAAAGCTCTTGCTTCCTTGTTGATTTTCTGCTTAGATAGATGATCTGTCCATTGCTGAGAGTGGAGTATTGAGGTCTCCTACAATTAATGTATTGTTATCAATATGACTCTTTATTTTGGTTAACAGTTGGCTTATGCAGATGGCTGCTCCCATGTTGGGGGCATAGATATTTAAAATTGTTAGATCTTCTTGTTGGATAGACCCTTTAAGAATGGTATAGTGTCCTTCTGTGTCTCTTATTACAGATTTTAGTTTAAAATCTAATTTGTCTGATATAAGAATTGCTACTCCAGCTTTCTTTTGAGGTCTGCTGGCATGGAAGATGGATCTCCATCCATTCACTTTCAGTCTGGATGTATCTTTAGGTTCAAAATGAGTCTCTTGTAGACAGCATATGGATGGGTCCTGTCTTTTTATCCAATCTGCAACCCTGTGCCGTTTTATGGGAGCATTTAGGCCATTCACATTGAGAGTGATTATTGAAAGATATGAATTAATTGTCATCATGTTGCCTGTGAAGACGTTGTTTTTATAGATTGTCCCTGTAAATTTCTGTTGTAGATCACTCTTGGGGTCTTTCTCCTTTTATAGAACCGCCCTTAATATTTCTTGCAGGGCCGGCTTAGTGGTCACGTATTCTTTCAACTTCTGCCGGTCGTGGAAGCTCTGCATCTCTCCATCCATTCTAAATGACAGCCATGCCAGATAAAGTATTCTTGGCTGCATGTTCTTCTCATTTAGTACCCTGAATATGTCTTGCCAGGCCTTTCTGGCTTGCCAGGTCTCTGTGGATAGGTCTGACGTTATTCTGATGTTCCTCCCTCTGTACGTAAGGAATGTCTTCCCCCTAACTGCCCTTGAGATGGTTTCCTTGGTTCTAAGATTTGCAAGTTTTACTATTACATGCCGGGGTGTTGGCCTGTTTTCCTTGATCTTAGGAGGGGTTCTCTCTGCCTCTAGGACTCGAATATTTGTTTCATTCTCCAGATTAGGGAAGTTCTCAGCTACAATTTGCTCAAATACATCTTCTAGCCCTCTCTCTCTCCACTCCCTCTGGGAATCCAATTATTTTGACATTGGAATGCCTTGTGGTGTCACTTATTTCTCTGATTCTATTTTCATGGATTCTGAGTTGTTTTTCCCTGACCTCCTCTTTTCCCTTTTTATCTATTATATTGTCTTCCAGGTCGCTTATTCACTCTTCTGCCTCAGTTACCCTAGCTGTTAGATTATCTAGATTGGATTGGATCTCATTGATAGCATTTTTAAGTTCTGCCAATTCAGCTTTCATTTCTGCCCTTAGAGACTCTATGTTGCCATTCATTGATTTCTCCATTCTAGCCATTGTCTTCACAATTGCTAGCCTGAATTCCATCTCCGACATCTTGGTTATATCTGCATCCATTTGTAAATCTGCAGCATAAGTCATAATCTCTGAGTCTTTTCTGTTTTGGGGGCTCCTCCTCCTAGTCATTCTGTTGATGGGTGTTTGAGGGAATGTATAGAGTCCAAATTATTGACCAGAACCCAAGCAAGATGCACCTGTTTTCTTGGGACCTTAGGGTTGCTGGCTTCTTGTTTTCCCAGCCTGTCTTCTGGGGGAGGGGCCTGCCGTGCTGTTACTCAGGCAACCCTGTTTGGGCGGAGTTGCCCTGTGCCCCTGTGGTGGGGGATGGGTTCAGTGGGAATCAGTCTTTGGGGCTTTTGTTCTCTGGCGCCTTTCCCTGGTGGCTTTCCACGTCTCTTCCGCGAGTCAGAGCAGAAGATACCGTTTCCAACCCTCTGCCTCAGAGCAGAGAGACCTCAGTCTGTTCTTCAGTGAGCTCTCCAGGCCACACCGTCTCCGTTTCTGTCCGTGCTGCTATAAACTGCAGCGGCCTGGGTTGTGCGCCCCTCCGCAGTGCTCCCAGTCCTGCCTCCAGGCCGGGGCACGTCTCTGCCCTTTGTGCTTCTAAAACCGCCAGCCGCTCCCAGTTGGTGCGCGCGACTCCGCCGCTTGGGGTTCTGTCCCGGGGGCTGCAGTTCGCGTGCGTGTGACTCCGCTGCTCGGGGTTTCCACCTTGGAGGTTGCAGTTCACCGGTGCGACCCCGGGGCACCAGGTTTCCGTCTCGGAGGCTGCAGTTCACGTGTGCTTGACCGTCGTTCTGGGTTTCTGTCCGGGGGGCTGCGGTTCGCGTGCGTGTGACCCCGCCGGTCTGGTTTTCCACCCCGGGGGCTGCCCTAAAGTTCTTTCCCGTCGCTACCAGTCTGCGAGTCTGTGCCTGTCCGCAGCGCGCGTGGCTGTCACTCACTGACGGTGTAGGATCCCCACGTCCAGGCACCCTCCCGCTGCCATTTATCCTCTGATATCTGCCTGCGGAATCACGGCTCCCCGCTTCGTACCTCGAAACCAACCGCCTGCGATATTCTGTTTGTAGAGATCCAGATCTTCTTACATCTCAGGCTGGTTTCGCGGGTGCTCAGAGTGGTCTGGTAGATATCCAGCTCAATTCCGGGGACCAGTTGAACTAGGGTCCCCTACCCCTCCGCCATCTTTCCCCCCTCCTCTACTTAGTAACTTCTTAAATAACAAGTAAGTTCCAGAATTGTAGGGGGAAATGGCAAATCACTCAAAAATCCTGGACTTTGAGCCAAGTGTAACAAATGTATCAGACTTTTGTTTTCCAAGGATTTTCCACCTTGATGAGTGGGGAAGTATATTCAGTTTGGGGGAGGAAAGTTGAACATGACATTTGGGTAGCCAGAGAACACAATGTGACAAGAAATACTCTTTGTCTACCAATTTTCAATCTTGTCTGCATCCTTGAATAGCAGAACTCCTAGGTTTCACTTACAGAAACAACTGCCCAGGTAATGACTAAATTATGCAACTTCCCTTGCAATTGTGTGTGGTCGTATGACAAAGTTCTGGGCGTATGATGCAGACATAAAGGAAAGAACCAAAGCAGCAACTTCTACACAGAAAGAAAAGCCACACAATGCAGGAGGTTAAAGTTACATTACTAGGTGTGGGCTGCATACTTCTGAACTGTTACAGGAAAGGAAAATAAAATGACAACTTTAAGGCATTTTGGAGGTAGTCTGAGTTTACAGCATAATACCACAATAGTATCATCCATCTCTTCATGGGGTGATACTACCAATCATGCTTTGAGTTATTTAATGGAAGGACTGACTTTTGTCTCTTTGCCATGTTACACAGTGCATCACACAAGTAGGGATTCTGCGTATGTTAAATACACAAATCAATGAATCAATAAACTAACCAAAAAATAGAATTACTTGGTATCAACATGGGTGAAAGTTTCTGATTATCCTAGGCATTCATCAGTGTGCTGGAAAGTGTGGTCAGCCTATAGAGAGTGGTTCTCAGAAATTCTACACCACCTGTTTCATCTTTGTTCCACTCCAAAATTATGCAAATAACCACAGCGCAAATCACTAAATAATCAATTGCACCCTCATTCTCTCAAGAACTGCTACTTACCTGATCAATTTTCTCGCCATCCGCATTATAGGTGAGTATGGACAGGGAAAGCGTAATTGAAAATTGCAAACAGTTTAGTATCATCAGTATAACCACGAGACCCTGTTAAAGAGAATAAAATTCCATTGGGTTGGATTTTACTCCCATTGCCCTATGAAAACCTCTCTCCCAGAGCTCTCCCAGCTCAGGCCTTTGGAGGGGACCATCTTAGCATTACATAAAATGGTAACACCAGGTTGAATCTAAATTTCAAAATATAATGTGGTGGGGGGTGGGAGGGATGGGGTGGCTGGGTGATAGACATTGAGGAGGGTATGTGCTATGTGAGCGCTGTGAATTGTGTAAGACTGATGAATCATAGATCTGTACCTCTGAAATAAATAATACAGTATATGTTTAAAAAAGAAGAAGAAGAAGATAGCAGGAGGGGAAGAATGAAGGGGGGGAATCGGAGGGAGAGATGAACCATGAGAGACGATGGACTCTGAAAAACAAACTGAGGGTTCTAGAGGGGAGGGGTTGGGGGGATGGGTTAGCCTAGGGATGGGTATTAAAGAGGGCACGTTCTGCATGGAGCACTGGGTGTTATATGCAAATAATGAATCATGGAACACTACATCAAAAACTAATGATGTCATGTATGGCGATTAACATAACATAATTAAAAAAAATGCTAAAAATATATATATATAATGTGGTGTTTTTGAAGAAGAACTGAATTTCAGAAGAATAAAAAAAGCCAGCATTCCTATGAATTTTAACACAACAGTGACTGCATTTTTTTAAAAATTAGCCTTTCCTATGTCCACAATGATTATTTTATAAGTTGTTAGTATTTTAATATTGTTCATTCTCAGATAGTAGAAAAGATGCAATGTCTACAAGGGCAAGTCTTTTCAATGGATAGGGGATTCAAGGCGAAATGGTAGGGGATCCAAATCCTCCTCCTGAATCTGGTGCCCTAATTTTTTTTTTTTAAAGATTTTATTTATTTATTCATTAGAGACAGAGAGAGAGAGGCAGAGGGAGAAGCAGGCTCCCAAGGAGCAGGGAGCCCGATGCGGGACTCAATCCCAGGACCCTGAGATCATGACCTGAGCCGAAGGCAGACGCTTAACCATCTGAGCCACCCAGGCGCCCTCTGGTGCCCTAATTAAACCAGAAGTCTCTTAGAAGTCCAAGGTTCTTTTATAATAATTCATCCGAAAGATGTGAAATTGTCTGCAGGGCCAAGACGGCACTGGTTCTCAAAAATGATGCCAGTCCTTTTTAGCAGATGTGTGGTAACAAGCAACTGTGATCTTAATCTGCGTTTTCTTAGTGACCAGGGGCATCTTTCATGCGCTTATTTGCCATCTATCTTCTTTGTCCAAGTGTCTTTTCAATCTTTTCCCCATTTTTCCCAACTTTTATATAGAAATAATTAAAGGAAGTTACAGGCAGTTGCTAAGAGAGCACAAGGTGGTCCCATTTACCCTTATCCACTCTCCCAATGGCTGTATCCCATGTGTCTCTGGTGCAATATCAAAACCAGGAAATTAGCATTGGTATAATGTATTTGTGTGGTTCTGTGAGATTTTATAATATGCACAGATTTGTGATAACCACCACCACAAGTAAGGCACAGGATTATTCCATCTCCACAAAAATATCCCTCTTTCCTTCCGCCATCACTAACCCCTGTTCACTACTAATCTGTTCTCTATGTCTATAATATTGCCATTCCAAGAATGTCATGCGAATGGAATCATACAATACATGGTATTTTGAGATTGGCTTTTCACTCAGCATCCTGCTCTTGAGATCCAGAGAAGTTGTTTTTATGAATGAGTAGTTCGTTCCTTCTATTTGCTGAGTGGTATTCTGTTGTATGAGTGTATCATAGTTAAATCATTTCTCTCCAAGTCTCTAGAGAACGCTTGGTTGTTACCAGTTTTTGTATGTAGCTGCTATGAGCATATGAAGCTTCTATGAACAGCCAAGTACAGATTTTGTGCAGTTTTTATTTCTCTAAGATTCACGCTCAGGAGGGACACTGCTGGGTTGCATGTTAAGTGTATCTTTAGTTTTTTAGAATATTGACAAACTACTTTCCTGAGGGATATTTTCCAGAGTACCATTTTATCTCTCCACCGGCAATGCATTAAAAGATCCCGTTTTTCTGCATCCTTGACACCATTCAGTATTGTCACTATTTTTAAGTTTTATATATTGTGTTAGGGAGGTAGTCATACCTTGTCATGGTCTTAATGTACATTTACCTAAATAATAATCATGTTAAATGTCTTTTCTTGTGCCAATTTGACCTATGCATGTATTTTCTTCAGCAAAGTGTCTCTTCGTATCATTTGCCCACTTTTTAATTGGACTGTTGGTGTTTTACTCCTATGAATTCTTTATATATTCCAGATATATACTCCAGGTGCCAGTCCTTTGGTAGACATGTGTTTTGCAAACATTTTCTCCCAGTCAGTTTCTCTTTTCATTCTTATTTTATGAATTCAATTCCTATTTTGTTCATTTTTTTCCCCAAAATCATCTTTATCATTCTAAATGACCTCCTTTATCCCTAGTTGTATACTTTACTCTAAAATCTACTCTGATATTCACAGATCAACTTTCTTTTCATGATATGTCTTTTCTTCCCTCCTTTACTTCAAACATACCTATCTCTTTATATTTATAGTGTATTTCTTATAGGGAACACGGAGTTTGGTCTTTTTTTTTTTTTTTTAAATCCAATCTGTCCATCTCTGGCTTTTATTTAGGCTATTTATATTTATTGTGATCCCTTATATGGTTAACCTTAAGTCTTTCACTTTATTATATATTTTATATTTGTCTTATCTATTTTTTCCCCTTTCTCCACGTGCTGCCTTCTTTTGGATTAATTACATATTTTTGTGATCTCATGTTATCTCCTATTTTTGCTTATTAGATATAATTCTTTGTTGTGTTATTATCGTGGTTGCTTTAGGATTTATATTATATATGTATTTAAACAATCATAATCTATATTCAATTGATATTATAACACTTTATCTGTAATATAAGAACCCTATAATCATATATTTTCATTTCTACCCCCTTGGACTGGATGCTTTTGTTATTTTACACATGATTCATATGTATTTTTAAGTCCCCCAAATACATTGCTATCATTGGATGCATTTTCCTTCTTCTTGAAGAACTTAACACTTTTTTTGTAATGTAAGGCTCTGGTGATAAATTATTTTAACCTTTGCATGTCTTAAAACATGTTTATTGGGTCTTCATGTTGAAAGATATTTTCATTGGGCACGGAATTTGAGGGTGACAAATTTTTTTCTCTTAGTATTTTAAAATTTTGTTTCACTCTGTTCTCCTTTCTGTTGTTTCTGATATGAAATCTGTTGTCATTCTCTGTATGATATGTGTTTTTCTCCCCACCCTGGCTGCTTTTCAGATTTTCTTTCAATCATTGGTTTTGAGATATTTCACTATGATGTGTCTTGATATAGTTTGTTGGTTTGTTTATTTTCTTATGCTCAGAGTTCATTCAGCTTCTTGGATTCTGTGATTATACAAGTTTTAAGAAATTTCGGGAAAATTTATCCAATGTTTCTTCAAATATTTTTTCTGTCCCACATTCTCTTTCTGTGGGGACCCCAATTACATGTCTCTTCAATAACTTCAAGTTATTTCATTGGCCACTGATACTCTTTTAATATATTCATGTTTATTTTGTGCCTCTCTTTTTCACTTTGGAGAGTTTTTAGTATTATTTCTTCAAGGTCATTATTAGTCTTTTATTATAAGTATTTATTTTCTTGAATGTTTATTCTGTCATTAATCCTACCAGCCAGTTTTTCTTCTCAAACATCCAACAAGTAAGCTCCATGCCCAGTGTGGGGCCCAGTGTAGGGCTTGAACTCACAGCCTGAGCTGAGATCAAGAGTCAGATGCTCAACCAACTGTGACAGCCAGGCTCCCCAAACATGGCAGTTTTCTTCTCTAGAAGTTTGATGTGGGACTTTTTAAAAAAAATATTTTCCAGGTCTGTACCTAAATTTTGGAAGTATGGAATGCAGAATAAAGTAACTCTTAACATCATTGTCTGCTAATTCTAACATCTGTGCCTTTTCTGAGTCTGTTTTCAATTGATTTATCTTGTTATGGAACATGTTATTTTGTTTCTTTGTATGTATGGTAAATTTTTTATTAGATGTGAGACATTGTACTTTTATCATGTTAGATACAGGATATTTTTACAGGTTGGCAGGTTGAAACAGACACTGTACCTGGCCTTATGTGAATGTTGGGTACTGTTCCCTTTAATCGTTCGGGGTGATCCTTTCTCTGCCTTCAGGTATTCTTTCATGCACTGATAAGTACTGTATATGTCTGGAATTATCTCTGTTTGCAGATCTCTCTTCTCAAGTGCTCTGTCCTGCAAACTCTTGATGCCTTGGCTTCTCCTGAGGCTCAGCTTCCCCCATCTCCTCAACTCAGAGAGTTTTCCTGGTTCCACCTGGATTCTCTAACCCTGTGCTGTGGCCAGGAAATGCTTGCAAGTCAGTACGTGGGAGCAGTCATTAGGCTTGCTTCATTTGTATATCATCCTCAGGGATCGAATTCTTTGTTGCTGTCACTGTCCAGTGTCTTGAAAATCATTGTTTCTTATATTTCTTGAGTTTTGTTGGTGGTGTTTCAAGTGGAAAGAAGAACCCAATCCCCATTACTCCAACTGGTCCAGAAGCAATAATCCTCCAATCTTCTTGTTTTTGTTAAAAAAAAATTTCCCCAAGAGAAATTTTATATATTTAATTTATATATAATTTAATATAATTATATGTTACATATTATATAATTATAAAATTATAAATTATATAATTTATATGTAATTAATATATTTCATTATATAATTAAATAATATATATTTTTCTTCTTCTTCCTTAGATATTCAATCTCCCTTTCTTCCACATGGCCATATAGTGCAAGGTCTGCTTACCGGTACTGGTAATGTAGATAAAATATAAACCGTGAAGGCAATGTTTATTATTATTGATGGTTTTTAATTGTATAAGTAATGCATATTTATTATAGAAAAATTGTGGAAGAATTAATATAAAGCAGATAATGGAAATCACCACAGTCATGGACAAAGAAATAAATAACATTGGTCCATTTGTTTGCCATTTTTCATGAAGGTATCCAACTGGGATAAAGGAATATTGGGCTCTCTGCCCTGGTGATGTTCATATGGAATGGAAATATTCTGCCTCTTGTTAAAAAGACATCAAATTTAGCTAGAAATTATGAATAAACCTCAAGTGCAGGAACTTTTTTTTTTTTTTTTACGACTTGTGCTTATGCTATCTTAGCTCCTGATCCTGAGCCTCATAAGTTGTCAGGCTTTTCAGCATTCAGAAGAAAAATACTTACATGTGCAACTCATTTGATACCAGAACATAAATCTCTGTCACAATCCAGGAAGACGGTTTTTATTAAGTCGTTTGAGAGAATAAGTACCCCAATGCCCGACACAGATGTGCTGATGGTGTTAGCTCTCACATTTCCTCTCAGCTGAAATACAAAAAAAAGTTCATTCACCGAAAATATTCAGGACCCTTTACTTCCATATTCTTCTTAATAAAGATTTATGTATTTATTTTAGAGAAGGAGAGCGCGTGACTGGGTGGGGGTAGGGGCCGAGGGGGAGAGAGAGAGAGAGAGAGAATCTCAAACAGATTTTGTGCTGAGTGCGGAGCCCCATACGGGGCTCTTATCACACAACCTTGAGATCTGGGCCTGAGCCTAAATCCAGAATCAGACACTTCATGGACTGAGCCACCCAGGCACTCCTATTTCCATGTTCTTACAGGCTTCCATAAGCCTTTCCCAGGAGACATATTCGCTAAGCTTTCATAATACCTCTTCCTGCCAGTGAAATTAAATGGAAACCCACAATGGAGCAAAGGAAAGCTTGAGGCAATTGACAACTGAATAAAATGTGCCATAGGCAAAATCATCAGCTGTGGGCCTTTCTTATTTCCCTTCCCTGTGCTGGATGGGCCCAAATAGAGGTCTACTGCGATCAAGCCTAAGGCATTCATTTCTCTGTATCAACATCATTCATGACCATGAAGATTTGTATTCTGAAGCGCCAGGGCAATATAGCTTATCTAAACCTGAGAGGGCTTCTGATTATATCCAGACCTGGGGTGATCAGATGAATTAGTGGAAAGAAAAGACCTTTGTACTTGTCCTCAAAAGTACTGAAAACCACGGAACTTCTGGCCTGGCCCACTGGGCTTTGTATAGGGTATCAGAGTATTAGATGGCCACACACTATTCATAAATGAAGTATGAATTAACTGATACTTTACCAGAGCTTTTGTTCACTTCTTTGCAGACACAACTGTCACAGATCCGGAAATGATAAGCTGCTCATGGGAGAGAAAGGGGCATATGAGCACTGCTTCCTGGACATTTACTGTCCATCTCTAAAGGACCAACTTTATTCTTACTATTTTTTTCCTATGAAAATCCCTTCAAAACTTTGAGTAGAACAGATTATTGAATTGACTAAATTTTCCTGCTGTCTTCACATCCTTATGAAAATAACTGCCATATTTAAAGGTAAAAAATCTTTAAAGTAGAGGAGTGAAATCAAAGGAATCCTGTGAATGTTTTAATGGAAGGTGGAGAAAAATGAAAAAGAGAGCTGGATATAAAGTAAAGTTATTTTGAGGTTCAGACAAGGGACTATATGCACTCATACAACATGATATTCATCTCAATAATTTTGGCCAGGAAAACAGAGAAGTTGAAAGGAGTAATTCACCACCTCACCATTATCTTCAACACTTCAATACCCCTTGCACATTTGAAGATAAGTCTGTGGATGAACCAAGGATTATCTAATAACCCAACCCAATATAGTCTCCTAAAGCAAGTGAGCAGGAGTTCACTGTATGACTTTATGCTACACATCTAGAATTTAATAAGAATCCCCAACACATAGACCTTAAGTTTCATATTACAATGGAAGATCTAGAATGGCTGAGACTGAATATTGAATCTTCAATTAGCATGTTTGAAAACTCTGCAGTATTTGCAGGAGTCTAATGCACCACTGGATGATTGACTGAATGAAGAGTTAATTGACTATTAATTATTTTAGACACAAATCAGATGTACTCACAGATAAAGCTGCCCTTATGGGGAAGCCTATCTTAAATGAGAAGAAACTGATTTTGTGTATTGTGTAATGGAGAACCATAATTCCAATGATCCCATAGAAGATGAATATCACACCAATCATAATCTGAGCCACCTGGATAAAGACAGAATAGAATAAAATACAGACATGAGTGAACATTCCAAGAGAGAAGATTTCTTTGTTCAAACATAGAGGTCACCTATGGATCGAATCCTCAGATGTCACTAATTCTACCCCTGAAGCTAATAATACACTATATGTTAGCTAAATTGAATGTAAATAGAAAATTAAAATAGAGCGCTCTTAAGTAAAGCTCCCTCTAGTGGCAACCACTAAAATAGCATCACTGTGACCCCTTGTCCTTTTCCCTGGCATCACCTGGACAGGTATACACTGGTGTCCATCAAGGCCTCCTCCATGGGATTCCTAGGACTCCACTCTACCACCTCCCAGGCAACCCAGCTGCCACCACCACCCAAGATTAAACAAAACTTCCAGTCTCTCCTCACCAGAACTTCCACCTGGCTGAGGCTCACTTACCCCCAGTTGTTTGAGATTTTCCTTCGGGAATCTCTGCAGCTTGTTTGGTGTGTGTCCTGAGGTGTCAGATGTTACAGCCCTCCCTAACTGGGTACCTTGGTTTTCATTTGAGGAAATATCCACAGTTATCCCACTGGAACCCACAATTTCTCTCATTCTGTAAAGAAACCATCTGTTAACAGCATCAGATTCACTATTCACTATTCACTACTCACTATTCACAATGCTCTGTGCTCTTCTATGAGAAATATTAGTAGAAAAGTAGACACTAGTGTTCCTGTTTCTGCAGACTTTATAGCTCACAGATCAAAGGAGTCTTAAGCCAAGCCATGTTTGTCTATGATAGCAGATCCCAACACTACGCCCACACTAGGCCCCTAGTAGCAAAAGTAGGAAAAATAAAGGAGAAAGAAAATGATGGAGACTTAGAAATGTCATTTATCAGGTGTCTGGGAAATTTTCTAGGTTATAGAAATATGTCACTCTTGTGTCCAGGTTTGAAAAAGAGTTCTGTGTGGATTAGGTGGCAAGAGGGCCCAGAAAGAACTATTTCATGTTGTACCATGTATAATATAGTGCTTCCTTCTTTTTTTATAACCAAGGAATATTCTGTTGCAAGGATATATTACATTTTGTTTATCCACATCAGTTGATGGGCATTTTGGTTGTTTCCACTCTTAAGTCTATTAGGTCTGGTTGGTGTGTAGTGTGTTCAAGCCTTCTATATATTTTTTGATCTTATGCCTAGCTGTTCCGTCCATTATTGGACTGAGGCATTAAATCTCTGTGATTGTTGAATTATCTATTTCTCCCTTAATTTCTGTTTGTTTTGCTACCTGTATCTTAATGTTCTATTGTTAGGTGCATATATGTTTATAATTGTGTTTTCCTGGTGGACCCCTTTATCGCTATAAAATGCCCCCTCTTTATCTATACTAACATGTTCCTGCTTCTTTGCATGTCTCATAATTTTTTGTTAGAAAATGGGCATTTTGTATAATATACTGTAGCATTTCTGGGAACTGTACTGCTCCCAGGCTTTCTATTTTTATTTCTTTGTTTCCTTTTACATTCACTGGCTGGACTATTTTAGTAAGCTTATTTCTCCCCCTGGAGTGTGAAGCTTCATGTTTCTCCTCAGGGAACACAGCCTTGGGTATGCCCACAGTCACCTGGGATGACCGTGGTTTCCTCCTTTGAATGTTTTTTTCCCTGCCCTCAACCAGCTATTAATCTCCACTAATTGCAGGCTTATTGCTCTATTGTTTTCTTTTTTTTTAAGATTTTATTTATTTATTTGACAGAGAGAGAGACAGCGAGAGAGGGAACACAAGCAGGGGGAGTGGGAGAGGGAGAAGCAGGCTTCCCGCGGAGCAGGGAGCCCGATGCGGGGCTCGATCCCAGGACCCTGGGATCATGACCTGAGCCGAAGGCAGACGCTTAACGACTGAGCCACCCAATGACCTGAGCCAAAGGCAGATGCTTAAGGCCTGAGCCACCCGGCCCCCCCTGCTCTATTGTTTTCAACGGTGTCATTCCAGTGCCTTTTGAATTGCTTCACAAACATGCAATCAAGAGATAGTTAGCAGTCAGTGTTTAGAATTTGTTTTGGCCCCAGGCAGGCTTCTTCTGTTTCCATTTTTTCCTGTGAAGCTAGCCAGTGTATAGCTTAGCATATATCTCCAGTTAACCTATTGATGCCTTTCACTACAACCTACACTATTTTTTTTTTTTCAGTTCAAGTTTAATAGAAACAACAAAAGACAAAAAGTGATGCCCTACTACTGTACATAACAGTTGGCCTGCCCCATAACAGCTCAGGCCCTTCTCTCCAGAGGAAGAAAGGCTGGCCTCCCCAACCCCTGCAGGAAAGGCCTGTCCTGTCCCATACCACATCCGCACAGAGTCTAAAGTCTTATGTTCTAAGCATGACAATAGTACAAAAGAGATTTTGTTTTCATGGCCACCCACTGCAGCCCAGCCCTAAAATGACCCGGTGCTCACTTCTGCTTAGAGAAATATTCTTCGCTCTTCTGGACATCAGGCTTGATGGTATCACTGCCAGGCTTCCAGCCAGCTGGGCACACTTCCCTATGCTTGTCAGTAAACTGGAAGGCCTGAACCAGTCACAGAGTCTCATCCACAGAGCAGCCGACAGGAAGGTCATTTACCGTGATCTGCCTAAGGATACCTTTATCATCAATGATAAAGTGGCCCCTGAATGGGATGCCTTCATCAGCCTTTAAGACTCCATAGTCCTGAGCAATGGTACGCTTAGGGTCTGATTCCAAGGGAATGTTCGTAGGTCCCAATCCTCCTTGTTTCTTGGGTGTGTTGATCCATGCCAGATGACAGAAATGAGAATCCACGGAAGCACCAATCACTTGACAGTTGAGTTTCTTAAATTCTTCTGCCCTGTCACGGAAAGCAGTGATCTCCATGGGGCACACAAAGGTGAAGTCAAGAGGGTAAAAGAAGAACACAACGTATCTTCCTTTGTAGTCAGATGGGCTGAGGTCTTTGAACTGGCCACCTGGCATAACAACCGTGGCTTTGAAGTTGGGGGCAGGATGCCCAATTTTGGCATTTCCTGAAGACATCTTGCTATCGGCAGCTCTGAGAACAAAACCAATGAAGACAAGGCAGGAAGAAGACACCAACCTACACTTTTTGAGAGAACCTTTAGGCTTGAATTTCTCCACACTCTGTTTCAAAGGAAATAACTTCCTTTGGATTTGGAGACCTCTGTTCTATGGTCAGCTACTCCCCATTCCCAGGCAAAAAAAAAAAAAAATCTCTAAATCATAGCTCTGGTGCTGGGGTGTAGGAAAAATGACACACTTCGTTATGTGTGACGCTGCTACTTTAGGAGCTAAGTGCTCAGTGAAGGAGGGCAACAACCCAGGTCCCCTAGCTTGCCTCTCATGGTATGCAACCCAACTCATGAGCTGGAGGAGGGCAGTCAGGACCCAGTATTCTCAGCAGTGTTGTGCCCAAGGAAGAGCCACAAGTGGGGTTGAGAAGAAAGAAGGAGGCCATGTTTCAGGTACATTCACCTGGAACTTAGCCTCACAACAGGCAGTGGGGGCAGGGTGAGAAGTGTTGATGTCCTGCCCCTCTCAGAAAGACAGCCCTCTGAGTGGGAGCTGGGGGAAGGTTGAAGAAGCAGGTCTAGATTTAAATATCACAGATTCTTGCTTTTTTCCCCGTGTTTTACTTGATTTGCCTTCAATAAATATTATTCATTGACTTTATGACCTTTTATAGACACATGAAATGCTTTTTAAGAATTTTTACCAGTTTGCCTGAGGATAGCTCTGTAAACCTCCTCACACTCTCAGGCTGGAAGTAGAATCTCTAAACCACTTTTTAAGTAGGATTTTACTACCATTATGTATTTTGTTGATCTTATGTTTATGAAGCAGGAGAGCGAGATTCTTGTCTCATGGAGTCAAAGAATGAATCTTGTGGACAAAGGAGAGTGAGTAAAGTGAGAGAGTTTTGTTGAGCAAGGATGCAGATAAAGCTCTCAGGAGTGAGAGGGTTCCCCACTGGGTTGCCAACATGGGCCTCCACTGATGGTCTTTTATTTAGAACAGACCACAGAGCCTGTGGCCTTAACATTCTTGTGACGTCTTGGTTTGAGGAAGGACTGGTGATAACATCTTTAATGGCTTACCTCTTCTTTGGGGTCTGTTTACAATGTGACTGCCATTAAATATAACCCACCTTTGACGCCCAGGGCAGGATTGGCTGGTTTGTTCCCTTATTTCTGGTTTCCTTACCCCTCAGCATTTCTGGGATTTTCAGTGAGCCTGATCACATAGCCCCTACATGAGCCTAGTCATGTAGTTCCCTACCTATCCCTCCCTATCTGGCCTCTCTTGTCTCTTACTCATTTATACTATGGCAATATTTGTTAAATACTAATAACATGCTATTACTCTTGGTATATTTTATATTAAATCTCATTAAATTCATTAAGTGAATTCAATTCATTGAATCTCAACAATCCTACTTTGTAACTTTTAATCAAATTTTTGCTTTTCTTATTGAGTAAACGTGCACCCTGAGGTACAGACAAGTAACACATACCATGTCACAAAACTAATATGAGATGAGCATAGCCCTCTGGCTCTAGCGTCCACATCCTTAAGCATTGTTCTAAAAATAAACCTTGTCGTGCACAGCTCTCCAGTTTTGTTGAGTGAAACTTGGAGGACACATTCCCAAGTAAGGAATTAATGAAATAGTAGAAGAATCATATTTTGGGTCTTTAAACTTCTTGTCAATTTTTCTAAAGGAAAGGAGTAAAGAAAGATTAAGGAAAGATGAGGTGAGGAGGAAGGAAGGAAGGAGGGAGGGAGGGAAGGCGGGAAGAAGGATGGAGGACGGACTGTGCTCATCACTCTGGTGCTAACATTGTCTGGTTCTATGTATTTCACTGCAGCCTCAGAGAAAAGTTAAGATGTGAAGACAATTTGAGACACTCTATATTTTAACTAATCTAAAGCAAGCAAGATTGTCTACGTTCTGAATTCACTTTTGATAAAAGGAACAGAGTAGAGCAATTTAGCCCACTGAAGGGTCTGGGGGTACACTTCTCACTGTTTGCTTGCTTGCTTCTGGATCTAATGGGAGATTTTTATCACCTCCCAGGAGCACTTCTCTCTGCTGACTTCATTCATCATTCATTTGCTCCACATGCACAACCAGACTTCTAATAATTGTCAGAATTGATCTCGATCATTCTGTACATCACAGTAATTAAAACGGCTCCTTAGCATTGAAGGACTCGGAGTCTAGTTCTGTTCCTTCTTTCCCCCTGCCTGGGAAAGAATGCTTGAATGATAAAAACACTAATTCTCCCCAGTTTGTGGTCCAAAAATATGTTACTGGAGCAATGCCACCTTCTTCTGCCACCCCTGCAGAGTGTACAGTTACTCAAAGTCTATTTCCTACTCAGTAGTCCGATGAGATGAAAACTTGCCCATAATCAATTTTATTACAGATAGCCCTACTGGGGGCTCCAGGGTGGCTTAGTCAGTTCAGTATCTGCCTTCAGCTCAGGTCATGATCCTGGGTCCTGGGGTGGAGCACTGAGCACCTATCAGGCTCCCTGCTCAGCGGGGAGCCTGCTTCTCCCTCTCTCTCTGCCACCCCCCCTCCCCTTGTGCTCTCTGGCTCTCTCTATCTCTCTGTCAAATAAATAAATAAAATGTTTAAAACAAATAGCCCTACTGCAAGGATCCCCTGGGAAACATAGCCAAAAGAAAGCTTATTTATGATAAAGGGCAATTCCCTCAGGAAAGCGGGAGTAAGGATACAGGGAAGGGAGGCAGGGGAGCAGAGAGGGGAAATACAGAGGCTCAGAGCACATCTCAGAGCTAGCCCCTGCTACAGGAAGCAGGCATGGTTACCCCAGAGCCCCACCCTGCCCAGTGTCTATCTCCAGAGTCAGGGGTCTGTTTCCACATCCCAGAATTTACCCAAGGACCCCCTCAGAGGCCCCAGATCATGAAGAAAAGTGAAAAGTGGTGTGTACCTGGTTTGTTCCAGCACACAGAGGTGGGGGTCCATGGTCTCCTGGACTGTTGCTTCTCTTCCAGGTCTGGCACAGACTGAGCCACCACGTTGGGGAAAAGATCTACACTCTGATCTCTCTGAAACTCCTCATTTGCTGTACTTCCACATCAAGGGGTTCTGATGTGTTTAGGCAAATGCTGCTAACGGTTGATACTTATCAAACTTTGCTGCTCATAATTAGGAGCGTTCTAGCCTATTCCTTATTCTAGCTGATAGCTCTATTTGCCACTCCCTCTAATTCTGTGCCCCTCCAGTTTGCTGACTAAAGTTCTCTTCATTGTCCCATCATCAGTTCATTAAAATGGGTCCCTCTTCAGTAATCTCAGCCTCTTTCTGTGCCTCAGGTAGACCACTTCCTCAGACACACCTGAGGAGGACCAAGGTGCGGGTGAGTGTTGACAACAGTAGTTGTCGGCTTGGCCCCATGTCTCCTTTCTGTGCTGCAGAAGGAATTTACAGAAGTAAATATGGACAGATGGAATGGTAGAAACTCTTAGTGAAATAGGTTTTGTGCTGAGAACTTTAGGAACAATATCTCCTCAAATCCCTACAAGAAGACGCTGAGGTACAGTTGACTCTTGAACTGCATGGGTCCACTTATACACAGATTTGGGTTTTTTTACAAATACAGTACAGTACTAAAAGTGAATTTTCTCTTCCTTAGGATTTTCTGAACATTTTCTTTTCTCGAGCTTACTTTATAAGACTACAGTATATAATACGTATAACATACAAAATATGTGTTAATCAACTGTTTATGTTAGTAAGGCTTCTGGTCAACTGTAGACTATTAGTAGTTAAGTTTTGGGGGAGTCAAAAGTTATACTTGGGTTTTTGACTGTGGGGGGGATCAATGCCCCTAACCTGTATTGTCCAAAGATCAACTGTATTATATTCCTGATTTTATACTTGAGAGTGCTGGGATTTAGAGAAAAATGGTTTCCTTTTTCGGAGCAGAGAGTTACTAATGATTGGTCTTTGGGCTCAACTCATTCTGTTTTTATTGTCTTTTTAAATATTTATTTTTATTTGTTTTTTTAAAAAGATTTTATTTATTTATTTGAGAGAGAGAGAGCAAGTGAGCGAGTAAGGGAGGGGCAGAGGGAGAGGGGAGAGAGAGTCCCAAGCAGACTCTGCACTGAGTGGAGAACCTGACATGGGGCTTGATCCCATGATCATGAAATCATGACCTGAGCCAAAACCAAGAGTCAGATGCTCAACCGACTGAACCACCCAGGCACCCCTGTCTTTTTTTATTTTTTAAACTAAGTATGAGTTACATCTTTCCTCCTTCTCTCCCTCGCTTCCTTCCTTCCTCCCTCCCTTGCTTCCTTCCTTCCTTCTTTCCTTCCTTCCTTCCTTCCTTCTCTCCTCCTCCTCCTTTTCTCCATCGCCCCTCTCATTTTTGCATGCATAGGAATTTTTAGTTTAAAAATAGACATCATAGTTTTCTGTATTCTATATTCTGTTATGTTCTCATGGCTGTTGGTTTCTGGTAGTAGAGAGCAATTGCAATCACATGGACTCAAATGTTGGACACTATCTTTTCTGTAATATGCAGAAGTTTATATTTATTCTCACCATTTTTCCCCTGGCTACCTTACGGGTCTCCTCTCCATCTGTGTTCTTCAGTGGTCAACCAATCATTTGGAAAGAGAGTATAAATTCAGCTCAAGTTGTATGAAGCTTGAGAAACTCATGCAATAAAAGAATCAGCAATCTAACAGTCCTTACCAGAAACAGTTCTGCCTTTCAATGATAGACAACCCTTCAATATTGCCTGAGATCTCCTGACTTCTTGTCTATTTCTGAAGGAACAGTCATCGGATATAGTCCCCCTCAGCACTCCATAAATTCCCATTTTTTTCTTCCTTGTATATTGCGTATTTTCTAATGCAAAATTTGTTACCATCCATCTCTTTGTTTCTCTGTACATAATTTTTTTCCTCTGGCAACTGTTAAGATTTTCTGATTTGGGGCTTTCAAAAAATTAATTGTTATAGGCCTTGATGTGGTCACCTGTACGTTTTATCCTGCTTGGGCTATCTTGCATTGAGTCAGTGGGCTCCTGGTTTTCACCAACTTTAGAAAGTTTTCTGCTAGGACACCTGGGTGGCTCAGTCAGTTAAGCGTCTGCCTTCAGCTCAGGTCCTGATCCCAGGGTCCTGGGATTGAGTCCTGTGCTGGGCTCCTTGCTCAAGGGGAGCCTGCTTCACCCTCTGCCTGCCGTTCCCCCTGCTGGTACTCTCTCTCTCTCTCTCTCTGACAAATAAATAAATAAAATAAAATAAAAAAGTTTTCTCCCATAATTTTTTCAGTATTTTTCTGTTCTTTACCCTCATTTGATCTTCTTTTGTGACTTCTTATGTGTCAAATTGCCTGGTGTTCTTTCACAAATTACTGAAGTGCTGATTATTTATTTATTTATTTTTAAGGTTTTATTTTTGAAGGAGGGAAGGGCAGAGAGAGAGAGAGAATCTCAAGCAGATTCCCCGCTGAGGGCAGAGCCTGATGCGGGGCTTGATCTCACAACTCTGAGATCATGACTTGAGCTGAAACCAAGAATCAGGAGGCCTAACCGATTGAGCCACCCAGGCACTCCAGAGTTGATTATTTATTTTAAAACATTTTCTCTCTGTGCTTCAGGTTGTGTATTTTCTGTTGTTATGCCATCTCATTCACTAACCTTTCCCTCTGCTATGTGTAATCTGCTCTTAATCCCCTCTGTTGAAGTTCTCATTCCCAATACTGTTATGTTTTATCTCCAGAAGTTTCATTTTTAAAAAAATATATATATTTCATTTTAATATTCCTTATGGTCATGTTTATGTTAATCTTTGAGCATATTTATAATAGCTGCTTGAAGTCTTTGTCACATAATGACATCATCTCTTTCATTTATGGGTCCATTTCAGTGAATTAACTTTTTCTAGTTATAGGTCACAACTTCCATTTTTGTGTCATGTCTGGAAAATTTGAATTTTTGATTGGATAGTGAATATTGTGCATGCTTCTTGGAGTGACCATATTTTGTTTCCTTCTTTTACATAATGTTGGTCCTTGTTGCCTTGGGCATTTGTATTATGTATAGATCAGCTTGATATTTTCAGTTTGTTTTTATGCTTAGTTAGTATGGATCTCAAGTAGCCTTATGCTGGTAAACTTTATCCCTTTTACTAAGGCATGATCTTTTTGTGGTCTCTGCTAAATGTGCTGAATGAGTACAAAGGACCACCACTGCAGGTCAAGTGTCCCTCCCCCTTAGATGAGCTCTAGGAATCACTGGGTTTACTGGTTTCAACTTGTCCTTTGTCCAGAATTGAGGAGTGTTGCACTGTACTTCATGATTTACCATACAACAAAGACGGAGGGACTCCTAAGCAGATTTCTAGAATGTATTTTCCACCTAGCTTCCTCTTTTCCTGAGCTTTTCCCTGCCATTTCTAAATCACACAGGCCTCCGTGAACTAAGGTCTCTGTCTTTTCAAATCAATAAAGAAGCTATGCTTTCATTTGATCTTGCCTTCTCCACTGGGGACTGGACTATTCCTCCAGGCATAAAGCCTGAGTGTAGGGCTCATCTTATTTGTTTTCATTCTCTCAGAAATGAAATCCCTGTGCTCTCTGTTATACAGTGTCTGGAAAGAATTTTTTCAAAAATTCTACCCATTTTCCTATTTGTTCTATTAGGAGAGCAATCCAGGTGTCTGTTACTCTATAAAGTCTGGTTTCATATTGGTTTTATTTTCTTATTTTCTATGGAGGCTGAATATCTATTTTTCATGTGCTTATTGGACACTTAAACTTTTGCTAGTGTCTATTTAAGTCTTATCTATTTTCCCCATTGTTTTGTCTCCTTGACTTACTGATTTGTAGGAGACACTTATGCATGTGGAAGTAAGTCTTTTGCTGATTATAATTGTGACAGATATCTTCTATCATTTGATAGCTTGCCCTTTACATAACTTCATGATAACTTTGGTGAAGAAATTTATATCTAATCCAGGCAATTCACATTGATATTGTGGTACTATCTAATTCCCAGAACTACTCAAATTTTATTAATAGTCAAACACTTTCCTTTATAGCAAAATGAACCAGTAAGGAATCATACACCTATTTAGTTCCCTATCTCTTTGGTCCCCTCAGTCTGGAATAGTTTTGTATTTTCTTTGCTATGATTTTGATGGTTTTGAAGATTCCAAGCTAGCTGTTTTATAGAATGTTTCTCAATGTGGAGTTGTCTGAGGTCTCATCGTGATAGAATGAGGGTATGCATTAGGGCAAGGATAGGACAAAAGGGTGGTGGGGTTTTTCTGTTGCATCTTTTGGATGGTGCATGCTTTTGATTCATCACTTTACTGATGATGCTCTGAATTTTCCTTTAATGTTTACTTCTATATTTACTCTGATGATGTTTATCAAAGGGCAGTAAATTTTACTTTAAAATGTGGTATGTAATCTTTTATGAATGGACCCTTTCAAATGTTATGACAGCTAATCTGTAGCAGGGATTTAGATGGGAAAACATGTGGGTTTGGTAGACTGACCTAAAAACAGCAAATGTTCATGCCCAAATGGAATGTTCCTTCTGAAGCAAAGTAATTTCCCTCATCTAGAAATCTTGTTGGGCTCTATTCACGTAGTCACCAGCAAGAAATCTGAATTTGAGTGAGTTCTTGATCAGAAACAACAATTAAAATATTTATAAAATGCAATTGTGCAGGCATTCCTCCTCTGTCCTCATGATCCAACTGCTCAGATAATACTAGAGGTGTATCTGCAACCAGAACACAGACTGGGACCTTGAGAAAAAATCAAATAGGTCTACCCAGAGAAGACCCCCTGAGTTTGGGTCTTATAAACTGCCTGAGGGAATTTCTCTTTGGAATCCATTTGCTAGACAACTGGCTTGTTACTGAGTTGATTAAAGCTGCTTCTACAAAGAAAGGGAGGAAATATTTGATGATTTCAGGGATGCCTTGGTGGCTCAGTCGGTTAAGCTTCTGCCTTTGACTCAGGTCATGATCCCAGGATCCTGGGATTGAGTCCCATATTGGACTCCTTGATCAATGGGGAGCCTGCTTCTCCCTCTGCCTGCTGCTCCCCCTGCTTGTGTTATCTCTCTTTGACAAATAAATAAATAAAATATATATTTTTAAAGATTTTATTTATTTATTTGACAGAGAGAGAGATAGCAAGAGCAGGAACACAAGCAGGGGGAGTGGGAGAGGGAGAAGCAGGCTTCCCGCTGAGCAGGGAGCCCGATGTGGGACTCGATCCCAGGACCCTGGGATCATGACCTGAGCCGAAGGCAGACGCTTAACGACTGAGCCACCCAGGTGCCCACAAATAAATAAATAAAATACTAAAAAAGAGAAATATTTGATGATTTCAGACAGACAGAGAGGAAGCAGCACAGAAAAGCTCATTCATAATGTGATCAGGTTGCTTCATAACATAGGCAAGGGACAAGCCCTCTGAGAACCTCCTTGTCCCACTCTTCTGATCTGAATCCTAAAATTCTCTCCTATTGATGGAAAAGCAGGTCACATAGTTTACTGATGGGAATTCCTGGGTTAATGACTGCACTGCCGTCTGGAGGACAATAAAATCTGGATGGAGTCAGATGGAGTATTTCAGAGGTGATAGTAACTTATTTAGCAGTAGAAGACAAGTCTGGCTCATGCCTCACAGGGGTGTGTGGGGTGGGAGCGGGGCTTAGCAGGAAGGCTTTCTAGTTGATCAGGAATATTGGCCCCAGATGGCTAGACAATAAGGATCATTCCCATGTGAGGCACTCAGTTATAGAAATTTGTAGAAATTTAGAGGAAGAATTGGTTTGGTTCATTTAGGTGCAACCCCCAAAGAAAATAAAATGAAACAACAAAAGCAGCTTCTGGCTCAGAAGATTAGAATACAGGGGTTGATGCCTTAGTCTAATGCAGAGATTCATAAAATGAAAAGGCTATGGGTGCTCAGTCATGCACCAATAGCCAGAGAGATGATACATTCCCCTCTCGTGTAATAAAAAAGCAAGTGCACTGCGTTGGACCCCTCCGGGTAGTCCCCAAGAGCTAAGAATGACTGACACCTATTCTACTCTTGACTTCCCTGTCTTATAAAAGGAGCAGCCTGATAATGTAAAATTAATGAGTGGGAACAATGAACTCTTGATCAGTTTAGATACTGAGGATATATTGATGCTGGTCAGGTGTATATTTTAATGCTACTTATGGAAAATAATGTTACACTGACCAACCGTATTTCTCATCAACCTCAGAGCAGTGCTTGCCTGTGAAAGTGGAATGAACAATTGAAACATCTGTTATGCAAAATGTTTTCCTTATTGTTCTACTTTTGCAGAGAGATTTTCATGGTTGGGAGAAGATCTTGTTTTCAACTATATTTCTCCAACAGGAGTAAAATATGACATGCCCTCCTTAGAACATCAGGAAAGGTAAGACCCGAGACAAATGACAGGTTATTGCCAGCCATGATTTTCTCCCTCAGGTTCATTGGGTGTTCCTTACATGTAGATTCTTCTCCAGAAAAATAACTGGGGGTTTTGAGAAGGTTGCCAGGGATTATGTCATTGTTGATGAGGCCAAAATGGAGTTCTAAAAGACTGAGAGAATTCTTAAGACAATGTAACTTCTGCAAGGAATATTCCTTATATTCTTCTCATGTCATGATTCTTCTGTGGACAAATTGGCTTCTGATTCTCAAAATGTCAATTTTTCCAATACTGATATTTTCCCTCATGTAACCCATTATTGACTTCTTGGACACCTGGTAGACAGAGGGAGGGAAATATGTGTCAGGCTCTGGGGATAAACATTTGTAGGTTGTGATAAAGGTCTGAATGTTTCAAAATAAAAGATAAAAGACTATCTCACAGAGAGTCCACGTCTTAACCCATCTTAACACCTTATCAGGAGGAAGTAGAGGCTGGAGGGTGCCTGTGAGTATGTTGCATAATTATTTCTTTACACAACAAGGGAACTCAGTTTTGAAGAAAAAACCTAGTGTAATGAGAGAAATATCCAGCTGCCTCATCATATAGTGCCCCAAAGAACCCAGTGTACTGCTTCCTAGGGAAAGTTCTGTGATAGGATTGAAACCAATGCCTTACAGAGCTATCATCCAAAGACCCTGGTGGAATGGGATGTTTATGGGACAGGCATGAATCCCTTTCCTGTTGTCCTACACATATGGCAAATCTTCTCCATTTGTTCCTGTTAGAAAATAAGTTTAGCCCCAGGTCAATTTCTGAGGCTTATCCAAATTCTCTTTTTTGAGCTGCGATTTTGAAATTTTGTCCAATAGGGGATATCTCTTAGGAACAGATTATTCCTTTAAGTAAAGATTACTGCATTGAGAGCATTAATTGAGAAGGCTAAACCCCTTTCTGAAACATTTCTAATTTTGTAGAGAACATTAATGTTACTATCTTGCTGCAGATTTAATGTTGCAAGTTTAAAGCTACAACCAATCCTTCTAGACTATGTTTTAAAAAGATCTCAGTTACTTAATTCCAATTAGCATTAGAGCTTTTCCACAAAAATAATAGAAAACTGGTAAAGATACTTGCCTCACAGCTGTTTTGGTAACCAATATAAGCATCCCAGGGGATCTTCCCAAGAGAAGTATGAATCTCAGGGGTGCTTACGTTGGTTAGCTAATGTGCGATTTTCCCTTTTACAGTCTTCCTCAATATTTGTAGAAAGATAACTAAGTTTGGAATTCTTGTACTGATTTAAGACCTTTCATCTAAGAGGGAGGCCAAATTCAAAAATTAGTTTCTGTAAGATTCTGGAATGTTCCTTCTGAAGCAAAGTAATTTCCCTCATCTAGAAATCTTTTGGGGCTCTATTCACGTAGTCACCAGCAAGAAATCTGAATTTGAGTGGGTTCTTGATCAGAAACAACCATTAAAAATATTTATAAAAAGCAATTGTGCAGGCATTGTATATTTTCTGTATATTTTCACTACGCTTGTTGTAGAGTAAGATTGTTCTAATAATTGTGTGTGGCAATTGTGGAATTAGTGCAAGAGAATGAAAAGAATACAAACTTTACACCCAGAAACCTCTGGTCAAGTTCTGCAAAAGGGAACAGCAAAATCCTGTCTGTTGCTTCATTGTTGAATTGTGAATTGTGTATATTTTATTCAAACTGTTCTGTTTGAGAATACAAAAAGGAAGGATTTTAAAAACTTGAGCACACAATTGGATGTGTGGCAGCTTACTAACAAGGGTAGGAGCAAAGACAGAATATCAGTATACAACCACTCCTAACTGCCATTACAGCAACCTGCTGAACATCCTGAGGAAACAGTAGGTAACAAAGAGGATTATTCAAACTTGCAGTTTTATCAGTGTAAGGAAGGAAAAATTCTTCCTCTACCCTTCAGATTCTTCCAGCTGGACTAAGAATGCAATCTACATGAGACAGATCAACAGGAGGAAAAAACCCAAATTTTTACTGCGTGCACATGGAGGTTTGATAATAAAATTGAGACCTAAAGAAATGACCAAGGAAGGCAGTTTTTATACTTTTTAGACAAACAGACAATAAATCTTTGAGGAATTGACATGAGGAAAAAAATTGAACTTTGCAAGCTTCAATTAGTAAGAAATTCTAAACATAATTTGGGCTAGGGTAGTAAATTAGTAAAAAGTAACAAGTGTTGTTTTTATAGCCTTCCTGGCTCTAAATTTTCTACCTCTGGTGATAACCATGACTCTGTCCCTCTTGGTATGAGAGGGTACCTTTTACATGAGAGATTTATTTCCTGCTTTCAAGGGCAACAGAGGAGGGTCTGAGTGTCCTTCTTGCATGGGCTGTCTCTTAAGTACTTTTATTTAAAATAATGTATTGGGGTGCCTGGGTGGCTCTGTTGGTTAAGCGTCTGACTCTTGATTTCAGCTCAGGTCATGAGATTGAGCCCCATGTCAGGCTCCACGCTCAGCCTGGGATTCTCTCTCACCCTCTTGCTCTGCCCCTCCTCTCCTCCCGCACCCCCCACCCACTCGTGCTCTCTCTCTCTCAAAAAATCAATCAATCAAACAATATGTCAAAGTGGTGCATTTTGGGGCAGCCTACCCTTGGTCTCTATATCAGCTATGAGGTGGTACATACCAGATAAATTAACTGATGAGGTGGTACATAGTAGATAAAGATGCTTATCGTGTTGATAAGGAAAAAGGACATTGGTAAAACAATTGTTTTTGCCTTAGCTGGCAAGCAACAGCCTTAAGAACTTATGATCTTTGTTTATCAGTCAGATTAATGAGAACTGTAGGGGTTCAGAACTAGTCACCTCAAGATGTCCATTCTGGCATGCGGACTATTTCAAGCTGTGAACAAGCAAGGCCCAAATCACTCAGAAAAAAAATTCTGACCTTCACCTTAACTACCTGAATTTAGATAGAAGACTTGCTCCAGGAAGAAAGCTATCACCATAGATAACTACAGTGTAATATGAGCTAGGGGTGGTGTACAGAGAGAAATTTAGCAAAGTCTGTTTGTTGAAATCCCTCTATGTCCCATTGCTTCTGTGTGGCCTAGTAAACTTTTTTTTTCTTTTCTTTTTCTTTTTACCAGACATTTACTCCTTTACATCTTCCTGTGAATTACTTTACTTCCCTTTGGAATCTGAGACCCCATACCCCTCTCCTGAAGTTTAGGATGGCATATATACCTCATTCTGTCTGACTGTCTTTGGAATTTCCATGTCTCTGGATTTCCTGTACATATGTAATTAAATTTTATTTTCTCCTGTTCATCTGTTTCACATCAATTTAATTCATAGACCAGCCAGAAGAATCTTGAAGGATAGGGAAAAATTTTCCTCCCAACAGAACTTTGTAGTTATATGTTTAGTTTCCTTCCTTTCAACATTAATGGAGAACTTTTCCTATTGCATTTGGGAGAAACTGCCATTTTTCTAGTTGACACAAAGGAACTACATTATCTACTTCTTATTCCTGCTATTTTGTCACTAGATCTTTGGAATACAGAGATTTCTTTAGCAGAGTTCCCTAAAACTCATAGACCTTGCTGCTTTCTAAAACTACTTCTGTCATTTAGGCCCTCTGAATAATCTTAATTTAGGCCCCCTTAATAACTCTATCCCTGTTAGGTCTATTAGGTCGAGATATTCTTTGTAAATGGAATATCACCATTTTTCATGGCTCAGGTGGATTATTTTTAGATATCTCAGAATGTATATCAGAAGAAAGGGTATATTTCTCTATAGGATCTTCCAGCTCTAGATTCTAGATTACTTGTAATCCAGTTTTGTCTAATCTACTAGAAAAGTCCTTACTACATTATGCATTACAAGAAATACTGGTACAGACTGTTGAACCATTAAAAGTTACCATGGATCCTAAAAACCAACTAACAACAAAATTGGATTCCTTCAGTAACCCAAAACAAGAAGCCACATCTGGTTTAGAATGAATTGCATAGGATCTAAAACAAAGAAGGTTGAACATATCTCAGAAAAGGCTGTTTAATACCCCTGTCCACTAGCAAAGACACCTCATGGATAAAACTGCTCTTGCTCAGGATCTCATAGCTGTGAATAAGATTATCTCTTGCATTTTAATAAATGATTTCCAGCCAGAAAACTATTCTTGCCTCCTATTTCTTCAGATCCTATTTATTTCATAGTGGTAGAGCTCCACTCTACTGCCATTAGAATTCCTGTGTGGTGTGTGAAAAGTTTGCTTTCACTTGGGAAAAGCAAAACTCCACCTAGGCAGCCATACCTCAGGGCACCTGCACACACCTCTCAGGTTGTAAATCAAGACTTGAACCATAATTTGAGGTAAATTCTACTCTTTTTCAATATATGGGTGATTTAATCTTTTGCTCATCCTCCAGAAAATTGTCACTAGAAGGCTCTCTATCTTCATCTAAAACTTGCCCCAAAAGTTTATTCCAAATATACAAACTTTCTAATATTAGACTTATTTGGGGCATGGCATCTCCAAGACAAGCAGATATCAACAGACCATTAATGGGGCATCTACTTTTTCTCAACCAACTTCCAAGAAAGAGCATAGGGTGTTTTGGATGGCCATAGGATATTGTCATCTGTAGGTCCCACATTTCTCTGAAATAGTCTCCACTATTCCCTGGCCAAAACTGAGGTCCTCAAATTCTTCCCTAAGATTCCTCTCCTGATGCTACTTCTCTGCCTATTTCAGGACTGCTGTAATGGTGAATAAAAACATTTAGAATTTTCCCTGTTGCCAAATGGAAATAGACCTCTCTCTTCCCCACTACCATCTCTTTTTTAAATCATGTCCTTGAGAAACCTAGTATTTGTGAATCCTTTCTATGTTCCTTTGATATGTACGTGAAATTTTTTTTGGCTAAATAGACCTCTTGCCAGCATTACAACTCAAGAATGCTTTTCTTAAGGGCCTAGAGCCCTTAATGTAAACAATAAGAAAGATAGCATCACCATTTCTTTGTCACTGTGGGAGTTTGGCTTAGTACCTTGCTCCCAACTGTAACCATCTGTTTGTCATAGGGATACCAGGTGCTTTATTATTCCTTCACACAAAGACACCTAGCACAGATGGTTATTCCTGGGCTAGATAAATTTAGGTTGAAATATAAAAGAATGTACGTGCTATCAAGTGGTCCGCCATGAGGTCAATTGCCATTATTCTTGGGAACATGTATCTAAAGGATTGTATCTACTTAGCTGTCTAAAAATCCCTTTTGAGGATTAGCTATTGCTTGTTGAGGAATATAATTAAAAACAAAATCTACTCCCAACCCAGAAAAATCCACAAAGGAAAAAGAGAAACAAAACCTTTTCATCATTGAGTAAGCATTAAGCCAGAAGGTGATGTGATTAATAAATTTCTCTGGAGTTCCTGTCAATCATATAAGTCATGTCACATTTATATGACAATGTAGGCCCTACAACAATTTTTACATCTTCCCAAATAATGTTTCTCAGATGCAAGATGCAAAGACACACATGGTCATCATCTAGTCCGTCAGGAGGCAGTTTTGCAACCTAGTGAGAGCTGCCTGTTGGAGCTGGACTCCTACCCTCCACAGAAACTGGGAGGTAGGGGCACTGTCTTGATGACTATATTTCAAAGAGATGGTCCCAGGTCATTGAGAAGGACATTCCTGGGTCTTAAAACTATCAAGAGATGTATTTAGCTTTTCAAGATGATGCTGGAAGGCTGGGTACAGGGACCCAGATTGGGTCCTGCAAGACCAGCCAAGAAGGTCTTTGGCTTCTCGAAGGGTGGAAATCAAATGTGAGCCAGCAGGAAGTGACCACAGAGTTTACTGATGATGTAGAGAGAACAGATAAAGAGCACATCCAGGACACTCAGAAGGAAAAGAAGCATGAGCCTCATCTTTCTTAAGGGTCTGGGGTTTCTTATTGAGGATGGAGGTCTGGTGTACATTTCCTTTCAGGCATCCAGGAACTGGTTGGAACAAAGATGAGGGCCCAGGTGTCATTCCTTAGAGCTAGGGGGTCTTGGCATTGAGACGTTTAATGCCAGTAGTCTGGAATACACATATGGCTTTGTCTGGTCATTCCTTAGATGTAATCTATTCTAGAGAAATCATTAACTCCTTGTCCCTTACCAGAAGGACATATGTTATTTGCATTCTGAGGCATGTACAGAGTGGGGTGGAGGTGCAGGTCCTAGCAAGAATAGAAGCAGGGAAAGGAGCAAAAAAGGAGATTTCCCTGTCTCAAAAAGATGTACATATATTTCAAAAAGACATAGAAAGAATTTACCAGTTTTCTAAAGTGAATATTACAAGAAAGGGAGGGAGAGGGAAGTCTTTTCCCTCATTTTCAAAAGGGCAAATTAATCCTTCTATTTTAACTTGTATTTGCTCTTACAGATGTACTTGGTACACTGGCTCTTATGCTTATTCAAGGTAACATTGAAAAATGTGTGAAGGGGAGTGGGAGATATAGGCTTCCAGTTCTGGTATGAATAAGTCACAGTGGTGAAAGGCACAGCATAGGGAATATAGTCAATGGTGTTATAATTATGTATTGTGACAGGTTGTAGCCATGCATGTGGTCAGCACTGCCTAACATTATAGGGGCCAAAGTCAGGTCACCCCCAAAATGTACCACAATTTTTTACACTTAGCATTATATAGTAAAAATCCTTCCAAGTGTCTTCTAATCATCACTTTTACATTTGCACAATATTTGATAAAAAGGCTAATGGTATAATTTATTGAGCATTCTCAAGATGCCGTATATTTAAGCGATGTTTTTGTTATTGTAAATAAATATCCATTTAACATTAATATTTATAAAATTTCCTTTTGTGGGATTATTGCATCAAAGCATAAGGATTATATAGCATGTGTTACATGCCAAAATGTTTTCTCTGTTTTGTCACTAGAAATACCTGGATTATCAGGTTATGACACCCTCCCTGAAACACTTCTCTTCTAAAGATTAAATCAAATATTTACAAAATATTTCAAGCTAAATATAAAAAGTAGTAGCAATTTTTTTTTCTTTTTCTGGCAGTGACATCCTAAAAATTTAAGATTTCCTTTATTGGGATGCCTTGGTGGCTCAGTCGGTAAAGCGGCTGCCTTCGGCTCAGGTCATGATGAGATCGAGCCCCGCATCGGGCTCCTTGCTCAGTGGAGAGCCTGCTTCTCCCTCTCCCTCTGCCTGCCTGCCACGCCCCCTGCTTGTGCTCTCTCTCTCTCTGTCAAATAAATAAATAAAATCTTAAAAAAAAAAAAGATTTCCTTTATCTTTGTTTCTTTAGCATCTAGACCATCGCTTGGCATCTCAGTGGGAGAATAAGCTTTACTTTTTAAATGAATTAATGATAGACAATGAAAGGAAGATTAGAATCTATTGTTGAAATTCAATAACAAAAACAAGTAACGTTTTTATGGGTAAAATAGGAATTCTGATGCAAAGGACAGACAGAATTAAGGATGACGCACTTTGCTCTAGAAAATTCCTGAATTACTTTTGACCATAAAGTGTACATTTGCCTCTGTGAAATACTTTCTCTCTGTGTATTCAGAGTTCAAGAAAATGGCATATTCAGCTTTTGGTGAAGAAGAAAATTTTATTTTCCCAAACTCTAATTTTAAAATAAACACTGCCCAGACTCAAGCACAGAATCATTGCCAAATTCTATCAGAATATATGAAACCGAAAATGTGCTGCACCCACCTTGATGTCTCTCTGAGGCTGCTGGGGTTTTAAGTAGCAAGCTATCCCGGTTTGCGACCTTATGTTTCATCTCTCTCACGGAGTTGCCCCCCTGCTTTCTGTCCTGGAGAAGGATGGTTACGGTAGAATCGTTACTCTAAACTTCTTTATTTTCAACTTCGGCTTACATATAAGGGCAGTAGAGATAAGCTAACCTTAGTAGTATTGGAAGATAATCAACAATCTACCAAGCTCAGAAACAGATATTTTAACAGCTTCCTGAACTCTTCTGATGGTACATATTCCATCGTATTTGTTTTCACTTGATTCTTTTATTTAGACTCAAACTCCCTGAATGACATTTATATTAACAGTTCTGTTCTAGTTCTTGTGATGTTTTCAAGGTGCCCCTATCAAAAAAGGTGACTTCAAACCCTGGCTTCTTCCCTGTGCCACACCTTTTTCCTCCTTGCTGAGAGTATACTTTTGAAAGGTTAAGATGTTTGCTTTCCCTTATCTCAAACATCAGAGAGAGGTATCATCAATGGCACTCAATTTCTTCTTCCAGTCCTTACACGACCCAAGGATCTACTTACTATCTGTATTTTAGAGTTTTTTTTAAAAAAGGAAACTGAGAATTGATCCAAGATCACACAAGCAGTAATTAGTCAAACGAGGTCTGTCAAAACGCATGGCTGTGTTGTCAGGGTTAATTTCAGCAAGCCTATAACCAGCTGAGCCATTTAGCAGGAGTACCTGCAGGCGCTGACCCTTAGGTCAAGGCATGAACACATTGATTCATTGTGTCGCTTTGTAACCATGGCTCTGAGGAGTTTCTGGGTGACTTGTGCCTGCTTGTCAGCATTATTTATTGATAACAGTATGACTAGTGATTTGCACATGGCTTCAGGGAGACCACAGAATGTGTGCTATTGGGGCTGGTTACATAACATGCCCACAGGAACAAGCCAGGTATAAGAAGTCCAACCACCACTATAATTTGGGGCTCCTTGGTTCTGAGGGATTCTGTTGGGATTCCCTATCAAAAACAGAATGTGCATTCCAGAGGAAAGGGGAAGGCAATTGGAACTCAAGCCTGGCATTATGGACCCCTGCTGCGAGGCACTTTTTTTTTTTTTTTAAGATTTATTTATTTATTTGAGAGAGGGAGAATGAGAGAGAGAAAGTACATGAGAGGGGGGAGGGCTAGAGGGAGAAGCAGGCTCCTCGCTGAGCAGGGAGCCCGATGCAGGACTAAATCCAGGGACTCCAGGATCATGACCTGAGCCGAAGGCAGTCACTTAACCAACTGAGCCACCCAGGCGCCCTGCGAGGCACTTTTTAGCTGGAACATATATCCTTAGTTTAATGCTATTGCGATATTGTGTCCTATCCCTGCAATAGATCCTAAAGTTGTATGCAGAGTCCTGTTGGGTCCTATGAGTCTTCTTTAGAAATTAAACCCTAACTGCTTGTGTTGGAACATTTGGCATCAGAAGTAACATTGCATTAAAGACCCAGATTCATCTTTAACTAAAAATATTGCTAAGGATTTATTTATAGATAAAAAGGATGCTTTTGATAAAGGAGATGCAGAGGTGGTTACTGAACCACTATGGCATGAAGTAGCACAGGCTTTAAAATCCGTTACTGATCATAGAACTTCCTGGGATAATGTGGAAATGATAGATCTTAGGATCTAGCAAAATGGATGCGTAAGAAACTGCAAAAAAAGTGGCAAGTCAGCTAAAAATTCCTTTTTGCGTTCCTGCTTAACAAAAGCAAAAGTGAGCTTTTCCCTTTTTGGCCAGCAGGAGGAGTGCCAGCCAAAGGAACCCGGACAACTCACACGGCTAAATTGTCTCCATCTATTAAGTGCCTGGGTGGCTCAGTCGTTAAGCGTCTGCCTTCTGCTCAGGTCATGATCCCAGGTCCTGGGATCGAGCCCCGCATCGGGCTCCCTGCTCCGCGGGAAGCCTGCGTCTCCCTCTGCCACTCCCCCCTGCTTGTGTTCCTTCTCTCGCTGTGTCTCTGTCAAATAAATAAATAAAATCTTAAAAAAAAAAAAAAAAGACAGCTCTTGAGAATTTAGTTTAGAATGGATTAAGGGAGAGGTGCATCCTATACACTCAAAAAGGGGCATGTGCTCTGCTCATGATGGTCAACAGCTACTGAAGCCATAGAAACACTGCAGAAGCTGGTGGCATCGGAAAGGCTCCACAAAGACTCTATGAAACGAGCTCCCAAGTGGGATGCCCCTCGCCTAGGTTATGACTGATACCGTGATAAAAGACGTCCCACCAGAATGAGCATCTTATTTGACTTTGCCGTTGTGACCTCAGGAAGATGGAAGATGGCAGTCTTGAGGCATATTTTCCTGTAGCTTTCTTTCCTTCTAATGTTTTTTCTGGCTTTGGTATCAGGGTAATCCTGGCAAATGGAATGAGTTGAGAGTGTCCCCTCCTTTCTTTTGTGAAGAAGTTTGTCATGGATTGTTATTATTTTGTCTTTAATTATCTGATAGATATATTCACCAGTGAAGCTATTTGGTTCTGAGCTTCTCTCGGTGGCAAAGTGTTTGAATATTATTTCGTTTTCACTTGTTATAGATACATTCATGTTTTCTAATTCTTCTGTGATCAGTTTTGGTAACTTAAGTCTATTTTATAATTTCATTTATTTGTATAAATTGCTGGCATAAAATTGTCCAGAATTATATTTAATGCCCTTGTAATGCTTTTAATTTTTGTGGAGTTGGTGGTGGTCTTCCCTCTTCCATGGCTGATTTTGATAATGTGTGTCTTCTCTCTCATTTTCGTTTGGTCTGTCTAGCTGAAGTCATCAATTTTGCTGGAATTTTCAAAGAACCAACTTTTGGTTTCATTGATTTTTCTTTTATTTTTCTGTTTTCTGTTCCTTGATTTTTCACCCTAGACTTAATTATTTCTTTATTTCTGCTTACTTTTTTTCTGGTTTCATAGGAAGGGGCTTAGGTTATTGATTTGAGACCTTTTTGTTTCTGACATAAGCACTTAAAGCTATAAATTTTCTTCTAGGCCCAGCAGTAGCCATCTCCCATACATTTTGATATATTTTCTTTTTCATTTAACTTAAAATATTTTGGGGGCACCTGGGTGGCTCAGTCGTTAAGCGTCTGGCTTTGGCTCAGGTCATGATCCCAGGGTTCTGGGATCGAGTCCCGCATCGGGCTCCCTGCTCAGCCGGGAGCCTGCTTCTCCCTCTCCCTCTGCCTCTCTCCCTGCTCATGCTCTCTCTGTATCTCTCTCTCTCTCTGTATCTCTGTGTCTCAAATGAATAAATAAAATATTTTTTTAAAAAGTTAATTGTCTTTTTATCATTTTGGTGAATATTTTTCTGGTTTTCTCTGATAAGTTGTTAAGGTTTTGTCCAAAAGAGACTTTAAATGTGTATTATTCGAATTGACCTCTCTTTAAATTTCTGGCATTTGCTTTACTATTCAGAACACTTTTTATTCCAGGGGCACCTGGGTGGCTCAGTCATTAAGTGTCTGCCTTCGGCTCAGGTCATGATCCCAGGGTCCTGGGATCAAAGGAGCCCCACATCAGGCTCCCTGCTCAGCAGGAACACTCCCTCTGCTTGTGTTCCCTCTCTTTCTGTGTCTCTCTCTGCCAACTAAATAAATAAAATCCTTAATTTAAAATATTTTCCAATTTCTTTTTTTTATTTTTTTGACCCATTGTCAATTGAGAAGTGAGTGATTTAAATTTACAGTTATGTGGGGATTCTACAATGTAGTTCTGCTATTGATATCTCATTCAATTCTGTTTTGTTCAGAGAACTTACTTTATAGTATTTCAATCTTTTAAAATGTATTGTCTTTTAAGTTCTAGCATGCGATTGGTATTTGTTTTCTGTCACTGTAGAAAAAATACATTATTACCAATTTCATGGTTTAACACAATCCAAACGGATCATCTCACAGTTTCCTTGGGTCCAGAGTTGAGCATGGTGGGATGGGGTTCTCCGTCCAGGGTCTCAAATGGCTAAAGTCAAGTGTTGGCCAGAGATGCTGTATCATCTGGGGCGTGGGAGCATCTTCCAAGCTCATTCAGGGTGTTGACAGAGTTTAGCTCCTAACGACGCTGGGAATGAAGTCCCATCGTCTTGTTGGTCAACTGTGGGCCTCTTGGAGGTCATCTGCCATTCACTGCCACATGGCTCTCTCCAAGACATGGCAGCTGCCCCATCATGGCCAAGAGGAGAATGTCTCTGCTGCTTTGCTCTCTGATTTCCTCAGTCCCTGACCTCTAGACCCAGATTTAAGGGGCTTGTGTGATGAGGTCAGGGCTGCTCAGACAATCTCCCCTTGACTAACCCCAAATCAACTCCTAGTAATATTAATTATACCCTTGAAATCCCTTTTGCCATATAGCATAGTTCTGGGAGTGATATTTCATGATATTCACTAGTTTCACTCAAAACCCATTCACAGAATGGGTGGAGGGTTTTAATAATATAATACAATATAATATATAATTATATATTATAATATTATATTAATATTATTTCTTAATGCATATTATATTTTGTTAAGATTTTATATATATATGCAACAGGTAAGTTGGTTAATAGTTTTTGAGTCTTTTATTTTCTTCTTGATTTTCTGTCTAGTTTTTCTATCAGTGATTGAGGATAAAATATTAAAAGCCAATATTGCTGAATTCTCCTTTCAATTCTATCAGTTTTTGCTTCCTATATTTGGGGAGCTCTGCTATTAAGTACACATTTATTTAAACTTATTTCTTCCTGCTCTGTTGACACTTTCATCATTATAAAATATCCCTCTTTCTCTCTAGCAATGTCTCATATTAGGTATATTTTATTTCATATGAATATAGCCACTCTAGTACCCTTATGGTTATGGTTTGTGTCCTTTTTTTTTTTAAGATTTTATTTATTTATTTATTTGACAGAGAGATAGAGAGAGAGCACAAGTAAGCAGAGTGGCAGGCAGAGGGAGAGGGAGAAGCAGACTCTCCGCTGAGCAGGGAGCCGGACGTGGGGCTCGATCCCAGGATCCCAGGATCATGACTTGAGCCGAAGGCAGCCGCTTAACTGACAGCCACCCAGGTGCCCCTGTGTCTTTTTTTAAATTAACATATAATGTATTATTTGTTTCAGGGGTACAGGTCTGTGATTCATCAGTCTTACACAATTCACAGTGCTCACCATAGCACATACCCTCCTCGGTGTCCATCACGCAGCCACCCTAGCCCTCCCCACCACCCTACTCCATCAACCCTCAGTTTGTTTCCTGAGGTTAAGAGTCTCTTATGGTTTGTCTCCCTCTCTGGTTTCATCTTGTTTCATTTTTTCCCTCCCTCCCCCTATGATCTTCTGGCTTGTTTCTCAAATTCCTCATATCAGTGAGATCATATGATAATTGTCTTCCTCTGATTGACCTATTTCGCTTAGCATAATACCGTCTAGTTCCATCCACATCATTGCAAATGGCAAGATTTCATTTTTGATGGCTGCATAATATTCCATTGTGTATATATACCACATCTTCTTTATCCATTCATCTGTTGGTGGACATCTAGGCTCTTTCCATAGTTTGGCCATTGTGGACATTGCTGCTATAAACATTGGGGTGCACATACCCCTTCAGATCACTACATTTGTATCTTTGGGGTAAATACCCAGTAGTGCAATTGCTGGGTCGTAGGGTAGCTCTATTTTCAACTTTTTGAGGAATCTCCATACTGTGTTCCAGAGTGACTGCACCAGCTTGCATTCCCACCAACAGTGTAGGAAGTTTCCCCTTTCTCCACATCCCCGCCAACATCTGTTGTTTCCTGACTTGTTAATTTTAGCCATTCTGACTGGTGTGAGGTGGTATCTCATTGAGGTTTGATTTGGATTTCCCTGATGCCGAGTGATGTTGAGCAATTTTTCACGTGTCTGTTGGCCATTTGGATGTCTTCTTTGCAGAAATGTCTGTTCACATCTTCTGCCCGTTTCTTGATTGGATTATTTGTTCTTTGGGTGTTGAGTTTGATAAGTTCTTTATAGATTTTGGTTACCAGCCCTTTATCTGGTATGTCATTTGTAGATGCAAATAATAAAAATTTCTGAACGGTGCATTGTCCCCCCTCACTGATGACATGTGCAGACAAGTTTGCGGGTATGATTTCATGCTGTCAAATTAGCTGCCTGCAGGGAAATTCTCAGGGATACTGAATTATTACTCTGGCTGGTCTTTTCTATTTATTTGGGGGGAAAGTGTTTCTCTTAATCACCACTGGATGTCAGTAGAGTTGCGTGTGGCAGAAGCTCTGAACCGGGCCAGTACTTAAAAAAATAAGACAAATAAAATAAAATCTTCCTTTGTAGCAAAGGGAAGAGAAAATAAATGACTATGGTCTAAGATTCTCTATTTAAAGCACTATACAGACTCTCCTGAAGAAATGAAGGATTTTATGAGATTAATCAGTTTCTAAATCCCAGAGGTAGATTGAGATTAAAATTGATTAGAGGATCAAGTTGATGTAGGGGAGTTGGAGGGGAGATGAAAGAAAATAAAACTCAAGTTAACTGAGCATCTTCTATGTGCTAGATATAATGGTAAGCACTTCACACATGTGTTTTCAATACATCTTCGTATCTCAAGGTAGAGAGCAGTCTCATTGCACTCATGCTAGAGGGGCATTGCTACTTAGCAGTTATGTTGAACGTCTGATGCGAACTGACTTTGAGTGTTGCCTAAAGAGCTGCCCGCCTTTTCTGAGAAAGGAGTCAAAGCTAGGAGAGGCCCAGGAGGAGCTCCAGCACTAGACGTTTTACTGGTTAATCATGATGGAAGTGGTGGACACGGTGGAGTCAACCGACTGTGTGTGGAAGGAGAGTGGCCCCATGTAGTTGACAGCACGACTGGGAGAGTTTCCATTGGGGTGTTCTCCAAGGAAGGAATCATTCTCTCTCTCTCTCTCTCTCTCTCTCCCTCTCTCTCTCTCTCTCTCACACACACACACACACACACACACACGTATCCCCTACATTCTTTTAGGCAGAGAAGGGTGTTTTTTATTCTGTGCTCGAATAGCACTTAGTGCCCTGTATGATGCTTCTGTACCTTTTTTTGTCATCGGTTTTCCCCAATCGGTTCCGAATTCCCTGAAGCCAAGGAGTGTATCTTATTCACCTTTGTAACCCTGGCATCCAGCATAGTGTCTGGTACCCCCAAATTCCCATAAATGTTGAATATCCATAATAAGCAAATAAATAAGAGAAATGGTGTACATATGTGGGTGTAGGGAGGAAGGGCAGAAGAAAGGGAGAAGACAATGAGAGAGTTTGAAGAAAGAGCTGAAAGCAAAAGGCAATATTCTACTCTCAGAATGAAAAAATAGAATGGGGAAACTGAGCATCAGATCTGACACAGTGGGTATGACCCCTGACATAGTGGGTCAGGGCAGGGAAAACATGAGAAAATCTGTCAAAGAAATGGAGCTTATATGAAATTAGCAGAAGTCTTGAAAGACCAGCGTGTGTGTGTGTGTGTGTGTATGTGTGTGTGTGTGTGTGTGTGTTGAGGCTTAACATTTACACTGGAACAATTGTTCTTTCTTATTTTGAAATCAGAAAAAAATATGAACTGGCTATCTCTTAATAAATATTTTAGTTAGCCTTTGTTTGCTTGTTTTGTTTGAATAGTTGATGAGGGAGGAGGGAGTTCAAATTTAGGTTTATATCTATCATTGTTGACTTACTCTGTATTTAAAAGGAAAAGTAAAAAATGAGTTTCCAAAAATATGTAATGATGATTTTGTGATATTTATAATAAGAAATATATATTTAGTCTTCCTTCCAGTTCCTGGCACAAATCTGGAATTTCCTAAGTGATAGAGCAGTAAAGATGTATTTTTTTATGTTAATGAGTTGACTTTGGGAAAGCCCTCAGGGAACCTAAGGATAGGTAGGGGAACCTCCCCAAGCAGAGGAACCAACCTTATGATTAGAGGATTGGAACTTTCAGGCCACCCACCCCCAGACATCTGGAAAGGAGAGAGGGGCTAAAAATTGAGTTTAATCACCAAAGGCTGATGATTTAATCAATTGTGCATATGTAACAGAGCTCCATAAACCGCCAAAAGGATAGGATTGGGATAGCTTCTTGGTAAACCCAGGGAGATTCAGGGACTGTGGTGTTCCACACCCCTTCCCATTCCTTGACCTCTGTTTCTCTTCCATATGGCTCTTCTGGAGTTGTATCCTTTTATAATAAACTGGTAATCTAGTAAATGAACTGTTTCTCTGAGTTCTGTGAGCCACTGTAGCAAATTAATTGAACCAAGGAGGGGGTCTTGAGAACTCCATCTGTAGCCACTGAGCCCTTTGATGCTATCTCCAGGTAGATAGATAGTGTCAGCATTGAGTTAACTGCTTGGTGGTGTCGAAAAACACACACATCATAGTAATCCAATAAAGATTTTATTTTGGGGCACCTGGGTGGCTCAGATGGTTAAGCGTCTGCCTTCGGCTCAGGTCATGATCCCAGGGTCCTGGGATCGAGTCCCACATCGGGCTCCCTGCTCCTTGGGAGCCTGCTTCTCCCTCTGCCTCTCTCTCTCCCTCTGTCTCTCATGAATAAATAAATAAAATCTTTTAAAAAAAAGATTTTATTTTGAAGCCAATTACTTACACAGCTCCTGAGCCTTAATTGTAGGGGGCTTGTCTGCATGCTGTAATGAGGATAACCATGTGATGCAGCACTAGTGTCTACCATAGAAGAGTCTGAACACCACCATTACTCAGTTAACTCCTGTTGACAATTAAGGAGGACAAGAAAGAGTTGTCTCTTCTACTTCACCATGACCCCTGAATACACAATTCTGTCTAGTTTCTTGGGAAATGTCTATTTGGCAGTCTAGGCAATGGTAATTTACACATTTACACTTTTCCTAATGGCAAATCAAGAGACCCCCATTGAACACATATATTCAATAACAAGAAAACAAAGATATATAATTTTTCCTACATCTTGTTTATTAAATAATTTAGATAGCACAAGCTGAATATTGCTACAATTTGTGTCAAAGAAAAACAGAATTTTATGAAATTTAATGAAACATGTTATGTTTTTGTGGTCTTTTAAATTACAGCATCCTTTTAAAGATACATATTTTCAATGTTCATTATATAAAAGCCTACATTTCAGAGAATTCAAACTTTGCTTTCTTGAGTTTCTTTGGTTGGTTTTTATATATCATCAAAAAACCAAATTTCTGACGAATAATTTCCCCTAGGAAGTCAATAGTTCTTCATATCCAGGGTCAGAAAATGCTTTTGCGAGTATGCTGGATTTATTCTTGTAACTCTGAGGCAGGAAAAGCACACTCTAAAAGAAACAAAATATGTTAGTTTCTTCAGATGCTTGTTCTTCATATGTTAGTTCTTCAGATTTTACTCGGGTACACGCTTGATGCCATTTCCTCCATCTTTGTGTATATATATACATTGTATACAAGATGAGTATAGTATGTCATTAAGTTCTTTAAATAAATGCTGCTCATTAGCTCAATATTCATTCTGCTTTCTGTAAAGTCTGTGGTGGTGTTAGAGTGCTGTCCCATGGAATTTGAAACAACTATTTTTTAAAAATATCTTTTAGGTGAAAAAAGAATTTTAAGATCACAGGAAGGCAACACCAGAGCATTAAGGACATTTATCGAATCCAGTCATGTGTGCAAATGCCCTTGACCAAGTCAAGGCTGTTAGAGAGGCTAGGGCTGTGGTAGAAAGTGTTCCTGTCTGGAAAAGACACAAACCAAGTTCTGGGGACCTGACTGAGCACAAACTCATACACAATGTTGGGTAAGCCATTTAACTTCCAGGTTTCTGCATTTACAAAATAGAAAGATTGAACCAGTCGATTTCCAGGTTCAACCATCCCATTTGGTTAACCCTCAGCCGGTCAGCTACTCAATTGCCATCTGCTTTCCTCATGAGTCTTCCACCCCCATCAAGCCGTCTCCCATGTATATCTCGTGACCGACAACTGCCGACCCTTCTGCCACTCTTGCTGACATCGCTCAACACAGCCCAGAACTGGAGATACACCTGGCAGGATTCAGGGAGGCCGGACAGCACACTCACCCCAGTGAAGTCGGAGTAAGCCTGTTTCCACCAAACCACAGCAGCAAGCACGGCCACGCAGAACTCCAGCACCGTGCAAATCAGCATCACAGACAGAGTTCCCTGAAATTCAGGAAATACAGGTTGGCGGTGCTTGAGTCAACCGATGCCTTCATGCCTTGTTCAGTGTTGACGGTAGAGGTGAAGACCGCCTCAACCATCAGAGGATGAAGGAAGAACATCCTCAGCAAGAGAACAATGCTCCTTCCTAGCCTAGCAATTGGCTTCATTTAATCCCTTTGCTTATTTATTCCCTTGAGAGGGGGGATGAGCAGAACTACATCAGCTACACATAACCCACTTTGTACATTGTTTCCTATCCCGCTGAGACATAGCAACATCCGATTACATTGTTCACTCAGTGAGTGACACAGTAATGCCCAGGACTGAGATGGGGACAGCCTCCATTCTGGCCTCACCTCTGCCACTTAGTAGCTGTGTGAGCCTGAAGTCTCCACATTTATCAAATGTACAGTGAGATTTCCTTCTCAGAGATACCTGAGAATCAATGAGGTTTTGACCTCACTGGTGCAAGCCCTTTGTAAAAGGCTTTCTTAGCCTTTCTTGATGTCGGTAAGAGAAAGAAAATCAAAGCAATAAACATAGCATAAACAAAGCTGCCTCCATTACTAACAACCCACACCAACTCAAAAAAGATATTATGCCAAGAGACTAGGTTCTACCATTTCTGTCCCGAGTCATCCTTCACGCAGACCCAGCAACCTGATAGACCAGGAGAGACAATGTGATTGCACAAACCTCTAGTCTATTTAGGTACAGTTCAAGAGGAAATACAACTTGTTTACATTAATTAGAAACTGTCCCAGCAAGCATGTGCAGTATACTCCCTTTGTTTATAAAGCAAAATTACCCCTCAGGAATTCATACTTTATCCGTTCCACAAATCCTTCCCAAACTTCTCTCCAGAATTTTTCCCAAGGTGGGGCTGCCTCCCCCATGTGTTGGTTTATGCCAATTACTATCAACCTCATTTGCATGTACCTTTTCTCATTATAATATCATGAACCTGGAGAGAAGTGCCTGGGGCCAGGTCCACAAGGAGTGGCGGGCAAGTGCATGCTTGACCAGCTCTGTTAGCATCTGACCATTCTCCACCTGTGGCCTTGATGTAACTCACTTTTGTGGTTGTGGGACAACAGATACTCCGCAGCCTCTTTATTCTTATGTGCCCGTGTCTTTCCCAGTGTTTTCTAACCATACACATACCCTTTAATGCTCCAACCGAAGACATTATTTCTATTAGCCAAACTTCATTGCTTTCTTTTTTCCAATAATGACAATCATAATCAGTTCCCATTCTCCATCTTCCTACATCTCTTATTTCCCAATTTGATAAGTCCCACTGCTGGAAGTTTTCACAAACAACAATGATGCTGCCTTCTCCCCTGATCAATCCTGTTCATCACTGTGGTCCCCAGAAGTAGAAGAAGCCCTCACCTCTGAGGTCATATTTCCTACTTTCCACTTCTCAGTGCTGGGCCCAGTGTCCACTCAGACTGAGTTAACACCGCATCACACATACTTTTCATGTTTCTTGACCACTTGGGCCTTCCTGCTGTCTTTGTCTTTCTTAGGTTACCATTCCATGTGCCAAGATTTTTGGTTGGACAAACTCCTATTTTATACCTCTAACAACAGAATTACTTTGATTATTAAGAAAATCTATCAACAGTAAGTTTTTGTTTTTCATCATCAACTTGATTTGACATTTACTCTTCCATTCCATCTCACTGGTACATAACTCCAGAACCTAGCCCCTTCATCTCAGTCAAGCAGTCCCCTGCTGTTCGCATAGCCCTGGCCCTCCCCCAGATGCCCAAACCAGAAAGAATTAGACAGATCTTCAAAATAAGGGATAACAAAAGTCAAGGATTTCAGAAACCTCGTAAGATTGGAAAACCTGTCTAAAAATACCTACAGCCAAAGTGGTTTTGGCCATGAAACAGTCATCCTTAGCATATGGGTGCATATAATGGAAAAGTGAATACCCTTCAGGTACTTTGTCCTCTCTGTTCAAGTCACACTTCCAAAAGGCAAGATCCAAAGCAGCCAGGCTGACAGAGAGGAGAATAAAACCCACAAGAGCACATAGAGAGCTCAGAATATTTGCAGCCACACTGCTCTGAGCCTGAAAGACAAAGGCTGCGTAAGAATCACTGTCAATGAGCAACACATACCTCTTATCCCTCTTTGCCAAGGCACTGCAAAAAATTTATTTTCTTATCTGTGTCCCTCAGGGGATCTAGCATTGGTAGACTTAAACCAGGATGTCTCCCCAGTACTTAGCAACATCTCTGAACCTAGAAAGTAAATCTTGGCTAAGTGAATGAATATATGAAATGTTTCTCCCTAGGCAGGACTTCAGTAGGTGGCAGAGAATATTGCTCTTCTAAATTCTTTATTCGGGACTGAGAGCAGGGCTCCATGAGGCCGTGCCTGCAGAATCTCCAGAAGAGTACGACCAAAGGCAGTTATGGTTTCTCTCTCCCCCGACTCATTCAGAAACCCCTTGAGGAAGCCATCGGCCACACAGAAGAGGCAGATGAAACAAGCTACTCCTCCTTGCACACGACCCTCTTAAATGCACACACACTCCCAAAGATGAGTGTGGGAACATAGTCCTCAGGCTTAGGTGAGCACTGGAGTGGACAGGCTCTGGTGGGCACAGGCAGGGCTCCATATGAATGAATGTAGCCAGGCCCAAGGATGGTATAATATGCTAGCAGCAGTGTGAGGTAAAAGATCAGACTGGATGTCAGGAAACTGAGGTCCCAGTGGTAGCTTTGCCTGAGACCCTCTCCATTTTCTGGAGTGCTCAGTTCTCTAATTTCACTTCCCTCTCTGGGTTTCATTTCTACATTTATAGGGTGAGTGAGGGGAATAAATAAAATAATCTCAGAAATGTGTTCCCTTCTACCCCAATTCACAGAAGGGGGAATTGATCTAGGATTATCCTGAAAGTTCTATTTATGGGTAAGTGTAGTTCAGGGCACACCCAATAGCCATAAATTAGAATATTACATAATCCCACCCAGGTTGCTCCTCCTTTAGGGGCTCAGCAGTTGGAGCTTTGGGGGCACGGTAGAGAATAGGCAGGGTATTTTTCTCCTCCTAACCCCAGTTTCCTAAAATAATGACTAAAGTGTATGCTCCTGGGCCTCCTGATAGCCAGCAGCAGTCATGATTTCCAGAGGATATATTTCTTAGAATGATTTAGCTTTGTTCTGGGACAGCATTCTTCCCCAGCCCAAAAGGGCTGGTATAATGTGTGACCACAGTAGAATTCACTAAAGGATAGATGACTCTGGTGAGCCTGAGCATATCCCAAACCCACACCCCATATATCCTTGAGTTTGCTGCCCTATTCACTCTGGTATTGTTCTTCTCTGGGGTAAGAACAACATAAGCTTCCCCCCAAAAATCTAGAAATATTATTCTTGTATTGTGCTACCCAATGTGGTTGTCACTAGCCCCATGGGCTACCTACTCATATTTAACGCAAACTCAAGTAAAATTTAAAATTCAGTTTCTCAATTTCATTAGCCACATTTCAAGTTATCAGTTGCAACATGTGACCACCAGCCCGGGCAGCCTGACTAACGGATTCTCTATCGTCACAGGAAGTTCTACTGGACAGCGCTGATCTAGAAGTTTAGAGGCTAGTTGAGGGTTCCAAATGATCAATCTCTAAATTCTGATAAAAAAAGAGATAGATTGACATTATCCTTGAGCACTCTCTCTAATTTCCTGCCGTCTTCAGGAAATATTTGTAAGCAGAACTTCCAAATTGCATTTCTGTGCTACTGTATTATATGGCATTCTCACCCATGACCCTCAACATCAAACTACTTGAGGGACCTAGGATTGAGTGAAGACTTAGTGAATATTTACAGATTAGAAATCTCCCTATAATGCAGCTTTCCTCTCCCTGCCACTCCCAATTCTGGTTTTCCTAGAAGAGTTAAATGCAGGTAAAGTTGTTTTCTTAACCAATACCAATGACTAATGACAACTTTTAGGACCTGAGAGTTCATATTCAAATCCAAGAAAAGTATTAATTTTTAGATCAGATAGATAAAAGAATGAGGGATAAGTGTGCACATAAATAACATTTTGACTGGGTTTTCTCAAGGGTTTGGACAGATGGGCTTACACAGTGAATCCACAACAAATAGATCTCTTTATAACATTGTCTCCTTCTTTGTTGTTGAAGATCTAAAACTGAAGGCCAGTTACCATTAAAAGGACATTATAAGGAGGCAGACGTTTTCTAGAATAGATTCCTGGGCACTGATCTAGGGCATAGTACAACACCCTGATGAAGAGTATGACTTAGGGTACATGGTTGGAGGAATGTGCACTGGGCAGGAATATCGATGAGCCAGGCTCAGTTCCTGACTCTGCCAAATATCTGCTCTGAAACTTAGTTTCCAACTCTGCAAGGTAGAGAGATTGACCTTGAAGAGTTATTCAGTTTCATTTCGATCCATGAGTTGGGGGTTTTGGTCCTCATACTCACCAAAGGTTTAGTTGACTTTTTCTCCATGATGATTGATAGAATGCCAGAAATGACAAACTTTCAGAAAGGAGAGACAATGGTGAGGTCAGTTTCTATGTACAGGTGAAGCTACAATGTTATTATCATGGTGTTTATGGAAAACTCCTATGGAAACAGTCCTGGGAAACCTTTGATCAACAATGTAAGACCCAATGAATTATATTGATATGACTCTTTTACCCACAGAGTATTCAGAAAAGCATGAACAAAGGCAGATATAAGTAGGAATCTATCCCAGTAAACAAAATGAGGGCCTTAAGAGCCAGGAAAGAAGGTGTTTTTTAAATGACAGAAGAAAGTTTTGGAGTTAGACATTATGTAGAGAAAAATATGAAAGCAATGGTATGGAACAAGAAAAGAGTGGGGGCAGTTAACAGATACGGGAGGACAGAGACATATATTTTAAGTTGGTGGTTCCCCAGCTTAGGGTGGAGTGGCGGCTGAGATCAGACAGAAGACAAGGCTGGATGCAGTGAATCATTAATGCTGTGATCCGAAAGTCAAAGATACTACTTCACAATATTCATAACCTAATAGATTTGGGACAGCGAAGTAATAGAAAATCCTTTAACAATGGGGAAAAAAATGGGACAAAACAGAAAGAAGAGAGAAGTTGTAGATCCTACAGCCCCAACATTAAGTACTTCAGGTCTGCCTAAATAAAGCCTGGGTCTTCAAAATTGGACAAGGTGCTTCTACCAATGTGGGCTATGCTTCATGACTTGCTCTCAAAGAGCAGAGTATGGAAAGAGGAAGAAAGGGGAACCTGCCGACTCTACCTCAGCCTCAGGGTCAAGGTTAACGTCATCAGTGACAAATCACGTTGATAGCATATGCCCTTGTAGGACACCTCACCTCTCTCCCTTCCACATGAAAATCCATCGCAATTAGTCTGAACATGAGAAAAAAAATATCAGGGGAACCCAATTTAGGAACATGTTAGAATTCAAAAACTCCTGACCAGTGCTACTCAACATCCTCAAGGACAAGTCTGAGAAAGTATAGAGGAGCCGAAGGAGACACAATGATTAACGTAATGTAGTATCTTTGATGGGATCTTGGAACAGATAACAGGACAAACTTGTGAAATCCTCAAGGATTTCTTCCCACCTCTCCTCCCCCAATCTCCCCCCAACCCCCCGTCCTCCTAAGGATCTCTACTCACACACAAGACTCCTATGAGTGGGTAAGCAGCCTTCAACAGGGTAAATTGTGGAGAGGAAGGAACAGATACCAAAGTAATTCCCAAACTCAACACCATCAGCCCACACAGGATCTGGATGGTCTGTTGGAAGAAGAAGGGAGATGGAGGATTAAAATCAGCGTTTGGAAAGGCAAGGCATCTTTATCTCTCCCAGAGTGCTCGCACACTATCACTCTCTGCAGGACCCCAGCAAGGATGCAGACATTGAAAAGCTCTAGAGTGGGAACCCTGCAAAGATGTTTGGAGGAGATGCTGCTGAGCCAAACACAACTACCATCTCGGGACACCTGGCAAGTGCTCAGCAAGTCTTCAGGCATCTCTGCCTCTCCACCCTTGTCTGGCTCCCTGCTCCCTGAGAGACTGTTTCCCCCAGCTCTCTGATTCCGTTGCTACTAACTCTCCTTCTACCTCTTATAGAACAGGGGACATCTGAAAGCCCTCACACTGCCTTAGCCCTGGTTGTGACGACATGCGTCCTTACATCCCACAGACACTGCTGGACACCACAGAGAGCCTGGCCCTCTGGCCAGCTCCTTGACCCCTCCAGTGCATGTCCCTATAGCTGAGGATCTTGGTTTCCAAGTGGCCAAGTTTTCCTCCTTGACAACCACCTCAGATATTTATGGCTCTGTTAACATTTACCAAGCCAAAGTTTTCCAAACATTATGTCCACGAGCCTTGTAGTAATCCACAGGATCGTATAATCCGCGAGGCAATCGCTCCCACTGGATTCTGCAAACTTAGATCATATAAGTGCAGAAACAATTCCAGGAGGCAGAGCTCTGTAGTTCCCTCCCAGTCCTAGATATACCCCTCCCTCCCTCCCCATTTCGCTCCACAGAGCTTCTTTAATAAATCATGCACAAGAGGAGAGAAGCCGGCAAAAGGCAAATATCTCTGTTCTCAAAAGGGAAGGAGAAAAAAGGGGAAGGAGGTTTGTTTTTCTTATAATTTGTGGTGAGGAAAAAATTCCCTTCAAAAAAAAAATCAGTCCGATTATTAAGCATGCAGTTGGTGAACACAGAAAAAAAAGTACCTAAAATATGTAATTATTTGCCATTACTTTTGTAAAAAAAAATAGATGTACAGCTTTTTGTACATCAATTATTCCTCAATAAGGTGGTTTTTTAAAAAAGAAAATGTTGAGAAGCGTGCTGTTGCAAGAATACAGAAACATCAATAAAAAGTCAATTCTCAGATTCAGAATAGGAGAAATACACTTTTCATATCATCTTATGTCTGGGGAAGGTTCATATGGCCCTCTAGGGGGCTTCCACTGGTCTGTGCATCAACCTGGAGTTCCTCTGGCAAAACTTAAGAGCCTCCATACTCAACAATGTAGTCCCAAGACTTCAGTTCCTTTCCTGCGCCCCCTCCCCATCCCAGTCCAGCAAGTTCTGAATTGGACTTACCCCAAGAACTTTGACATCTGCCTTTAGATGTTTCTCTAGGCTGTCTTGCCTCTGGTTGGTGGGTTTGGGTTCCTCTGTTTGGGGGAAGTTGATGCCATTTGGTGTCAGAACTATGATGGTCTGCTTGGCCATGGTTGTGATTTGATGGTGCCGCCAACCCTGGAAGGGAAAATAAATTCAGCTCTTAAAAAGTATAGAGCTCTTGAGTCTCCCGAAACTGGGAGCCAGTATTCTCCCATTAGTTCTGACTTAACCTATCCTTTCAGGAAGGAAACTGATAGCATGGAGCTGTGAAAACCACAAAAATTTGGTATCATGAATATTTTTTTGCATAGCATTTGGCACAGTTCATTCATTATAGATAAGAGACACTTCACAGGGAAGCAGCAACACCAATCGTGAGAGGTCTCAATGTCCAGAAGCAAATGGTGACAAAAACTTGCAATATGTAGAAATCTCTCTTTCCTCTAGTTCTACCCACAACAATTGAATTGCCAAATAGTCAGTGAATTACACCCTCAAACTTCCCAACCAGTCATGAGATGCAGTAAGGGTTCTCTTTGTCAAAGTTTTCCTATTCAGGTTCTGCACATCTCACACTAACTCTGTTCATTTTTTAGTCCAATAATAATACTTACCAGGACTAACCTTAGGTATTTTTTATCGTATTTTACTGGACATTATCCTGTAATGCCTTTTTTCTTTTTTTTAAAGTAAGCTCTACACCCAATATGGGACTTGAATTCACAACCCTGAGATCAAGAGTCACATGTTCTACTGACTGAGCCTGCCAGGCGACCCCATCCTATGGCGCCTTTAATCTTACAACAACCCTGTATGTTAGTTAGTTCTTTAGTTAGCAAAGCCATGTCATATTTAGGGAAACTCAGAATTAAAAAGTTTATTATGAATGGAAATAATACTCACTTTGCATATACACATGGCAAAGAGTTAATGCTGAAGAAATACTTGCAGTTATAATGATTACTCAGGCACGTTCACACAAGTGGGGAGCTGTAGGACCGGGGCTGGACCCCAGCTCTCTCTGAGTCTGGAGCCTTTGCACAAGTCATCAGAGCATGCGACCTCTTCGTCCGCCCCCCCCACCCCCCCGCCCCCCCAGCAGCAGCAGCCTGTGCCTGTGTTGATTCAGTTTGGAGAAGCAGCAGCGTGCAGAAGTATTGGGAACAGGACCTGGAGTCATGAAACCCAGGTTCAAGGCCTGGCCCTCTGCTTGCCTCAAGGACCAATACCTGCGATGTTAGTGGTATTAGCTGTATTAGCTGTATTAGCGGCGAGCTCAGCTTGGATCTCTGTTTGGGGCACCATTCGCAGCCCAGGGACTGTCCAGTTTGCACAGGGCCCAAGAACATCTAAAGAAGTAAGAACTGTGCTCCCATTAATCACATGACCTCAGGTAAAGGACTCATCAAGGAGACACAGAAAACAGCAGAAAGAGTGAAACCAGATACTCCTTCTCTGCTCACTCTATTTCCAAAATACTCTGGTGCCTCTTAACTTCTTTCCATGAGCTTCCAACCAAATATCCCCTCTCAGGGAGGCACAGCAGGGGAGTGCGAAGGTGAAAACAATCTCTCAGCACTGCCTACCTGTGCCTGTGGATCAGCCTGTTGGTTCCAGCTGAGTGCTCACAAACTCCCAGGAGACTGTAACTCTGGGTTCTCACACAGTCCTGTAGAATTTTCTACTTGTCTTCATCTTTTGAAAGTCACCAGCCCTTCCTTAGTCCAGAGTTTACAGCCACACAGGATGTGATACTTACAGATTGTAGATTTGTGAAATAAGCTTGCACTTCCTTTTTGTCCAAACTCCTAGCATCTTCAGAAAACTCACAAGTAGAACCACCTAATGGCTGGGAGAACGTGGGATTCTTGGAGCTCTATATGTGCATTGCCACCAGAATACTTACTAGCTCTGTTATTAAACAAGTCTATGTTCTTCTTTTCAAATCTCTTCAGCAGGGAAACAATATCAACACTGGAGATTTGTTATAAAGTTTAGAGAAAATGTTTATAGAAGGCCTTTACTGCTTCTAAGGAGCATTCGATAATATGTAACTAATAATAGTAACATTGACTGTAATAGTGATATTGATAAATAATAATATCCAATAATATATAGCTAACCATAGTCTGACTATACTTCTTTCAAGGAGCATTCAATAATATGTAGCTAATAATAGTAATAATAGAATATAGAAAGAAATTTTTTTTGTTACTTATGTATATATATTTTTCCAATTCCCTGGGCTCTGGACAGGCTGAACCAGCCTCTCAGCACCCACTACCTAGATGCTGCTTGCTACAGAATTGTCTTTCATCTCTGACCTCTCTCTAGCAATAGATCCCTGTCCCCTGGACAGGTTGGACACCTCTAGGAAGTGGTGAAACCAGATGGGGGTGTAGTTGGGGAAGGACCTACACAAACTTCACAAACTCACACTTGGGACAGTTTTGTGAAAAAGATGGGTCCTGTGCACCCTCAAGCCCTCAGGTGGTTGTTTTTTGGAAGCCGACTTTGATACACCAGACAAGGGTACCAGCTCAGAGCCAGTCACAGAAGCTGAACAGCCCCATCCCACAAGCTTCTTCCTTCCCTTGGGAGAGTGCCAGAAAGAACCTAGGAACACAGCTGGACAATCACTATCACCTCAGGGGGCCATGGGTTCTGCACTTAACTCCATACTTCAAAGAAAAGAATTAAGAAACAACATTAAGGTTGGCATAGTTCCTGGGACAGGTGGCACAGATTACTAAATGCAATTTTTTTTTCCTTAAATTCTAGAGATGAGTCTGAGAGAGGGAACAGACTCGCTCAGAAGCTGTGAGAGAGCTACAGAAGAATCTCTACTCTCTCGCTCCTGGGCTTCTGGTACCCCTTATCCTTTCCCAAGGTGCCTGCTGGCATTTTCCCATCATGCCCTGTGCCCTTTTCACCATCCCAGCAGCCAGTAAAATAGTGGGGTACAGCTCTCTCCTGGGCTTTGACAAAGAAGGAGCCCAGCACCATAAGGGACAACCACAACCTCTTTCCCTTCAGTGGAATGTGCTAATAACCAAATAAATCTAACTACCAAGCAAAGATTCCCTCTACAGTCCATCTTCCTCTCTATACTATTATAACTTTAAATGATCTCAGAGGAGTCATAAGGATTGCCTGAGACAACACTGGTAGGGTGCTTGGTACAGAACCATGGCCCCCAAAGGGGTCTATCAACGGTCTTCCCTCAACACTCACCCCACCCAAACTCCCAATTCCAATCTCCCTCCCTGCTTCTCTTTCCCACTCTGCATCCTCCTCCTTCTTTTTCTTTTCTTTTGGGCTCCAGTAATATCTGAACAAGAGGCTCCTCTCTCTGTTCTCTCAACTTAGACCCATCCCACCTTGACCATCTGTTGTTTCCAAAGTCTGAACTCTGCCAACCCAACCTGGAGGGAAAGGGAAAGGAATGACAGAGCAGTTAACGCTTGTGGTTAATAATTTAAGACAGTGCTTGTCTGAAGAAGCACTAATGACATTTTGATTTGGATAATTTTTTTGTTGCAGGGCAGGGGGTTCCTGTCCTGTGCACTGCAAGATGTTTAACAGGATCTCTGGCCCCTACTCACTAGATGCCAGAAACACTGTCCACCCCAGATGTGATGTCACCAGATATTGCCAAATGTCCCCTGATGGAGAGGGGACAAAATCTCCTCATTGAGAACCATTGATCTAGAAGCAAAAAGTTTTTCTGTGACTTCCGTGTAAAGGCAAGCATGCAAGAAACAAATCATTATTGTTCTTTAACTCACTAATTTCTTTAATTTTTATTTTTAATTGTAATAAAAAAACCACATAAAATTTATCACCTTAGCCATTTTTAAGTATACAGTTCAGTAGTGTTAAGTATGTTCACATTACTGTGCAACAGGTCTCTAGAACTTTTTCAGTTTTTTGTAAAGCTGAAGCTCTATACCCATTGAATGACAATTCCCCATTTACTCCACCCTCAGCCCTTGGCAACCATCATTCTGGCTCTGTTTCTAGGAATGTGACTACTTTAGATCCTCACAACCATAGAATCATATCTTGTTTGTCTTTTTCTGACTGGCATATTTCACATAGCATAATGTTCTCAAGTTTCATCCACATTGTAGCTTGTGGTAGGATCTCCTTGTTGTTGAAGGCTGAATAATATTCCATTGTATGCATATACCACTTTTGGCTTATTCATTCATCTGCCAATGGGTATTTCGGTTGTTTCCTTGGCTGTTGTGAATAATGCTGCCATAAATGTGAGTGTGGAATCTTTTCGAGATAAGCTAATTCATAGCTCTCCTTTTCCTTAGGGTCAGTTTCTAAAGATTTATTTTGGTTTGGTTGGGCCATGCTTTCCTGTTTCTCTCTCTGTCTTGGGATCTTTTGTTGAGATTTGGGCATTTGAAAAAAAAAAGCCACCTCCTTCAGTCTTTCAAACTGGTTTCATAAAGGGGGAAGACCTTTGCCAATCAACATGGCTAGAGATTCTGGGGACCTTTCCAACCTTTTCTGGGGATGCGTCTGCTCTGGGCATGTGTGTGTAAACCTTCCAGTTAAAGAGGTCTGCCTGCTTCTTCTCTGAAGCCCACACTCTATCTTCCCCTGCTTCCTTCTGAGGTACCACAGCCACTCTGGAGCTGTGACAAGCCACAGTGCTTGCTTTGTTCTTAGCGACTCCCAATCTCACATCCAAACTGTGCCAGTTTCCCTCAGCACTCCAAATCTGTGAGACAGAAACCGATCCCTCCAGTAGCCCCTCGAAAATCTAGAATGCTGGACACATGTTCTGTGCCTCCACTCTTCTTTCCCTCCTGAGGAAAAAGCTGGAGTTGGGAGTTTTCTCCCAATCATATCACACTGTGTCAGGGTGGGTAATGCACTTAGATGCATCTCTTCTTGGCTTTGTGCTTGCCTAGGATGCTGTGACTTCTTAACTGGTTTCCAGAGGGCTCACAAGGCAATTTGGTCCATATATTGTTAATATGGTGTCTCCATGGGAGAATGGGGGCTTGGGGCTTCCTACTCTGCCATCTTGCTGATGTCACTCAAGTTAATTTCTTGTTATAAGACCTTATTCTGTCTGCTGAGAGGTGGAAAGTCTCCCTTCTACCTGTGGCAGAACCTACAAAGCAGGTGTTTATATAGTGATGGAGAATTGGATTGGGGAGTAATTTTGGTGTTCATTTATCAAAGCAGGTCATTGTTCCAAGGATCCACTTGGAAAGTAAGAAGGCCCAAACTCTTTGGACCCCAAACAACCATCTGGGTCTTCATTGTTTTAGCCAGGTCCCTCTGCTTCTCAGCTTTTGTCACTGACCCCCTGCTCCCTCTCTTCTCAGGACCACAGGAATCTTCTTCAAGTCACCAAAGACATCTGTTATTCTCTTAATTATCATGATTACTCCTTCCCTTCCATAACCCCTCTTGTTCCTAAACAGTAGGAACTCTTCTCTTTCTGAAACATTTATCATAACTTCTTTAGTGGGATCTGATTCTTTGGACTTTTGGAAAACAAAAGCTATAAACTAGTAGGCAAAATCTCCTTTTCCTTCCTCCATTTATATATTCCTCTACTTCCCCTACCATTTCCTCACCAACCCCCCCGCCCTGCAATTAATAGGTTATCTTAAGGAAAAAGCTAAAAAAGTCCTAAAATGCTTGGACTGAGAAAAAAAACAACAAATATTATCTTGCAAGAATTTTAGTCTTGCTCACAGTCTGTGGGTAAATTGCTGTTGGGCAACAGGAAGTCTGCAGCTGAACACACAGCCTGACCACCTGCTCCACCCTTCAAGAGCTTTGGAGAAGGAAGGGCCAGAGCCCAGCACAAGCTAGTTCATGGCAGAGATTGAGATGCTTCTACATAAGTGAGGAGTTTCTTCCTATAATAGAGAAGAAGCCTGCAGTGGGCAGGAAGAAAGGGGGAAACTATCTTCCAACTGAGAATTAAGTGGACTGAAGTGTGTAGGATCTTTTTGATTTGAATAGACAGGCCCCTGACTCTGATCTCTGTGGGCATTAGGTTGTTTCTAAAGGGATAAAACCTTGTTTGTTATAGCTGAGGAGCAGCCTCAGGTCAATTGCTTTCTATTTGTGTCCCATATATACAGACATCTATTGCATTTCTGTATACTAATAATGAAGTAGCAGAAAGAGAAATTAAGAAAACAGTCCCATTGTTTACAATTGTACCAAAAAATAATAAAACACCTAGGAATAAACTTAACTAAGGAGGTGAAAAACCTGTAGTCTGAAAACTATAAAACACTAGTGAAAGAATTGAAAATGACACAGACTAATGGAAAGATATTCCATGCTCATGGGTTGAGAGAACAAATATTGTTAAAATGTCCATATGACCCAAAGCAATATACAGATTTAATGCAGTCCCTATCAAAATACCAACAACATGTTTCACAGAACTAGAACAAATAATTCTAAAATGTGTATGGAACCACAAAAGACCCTGAACAGCCAAAGCAATCTTGAAGAAGAAGAACAAAGCTAGAAATCACAATTCCAGATTTCAATATATATTATAAAGTATTAATCAAAATAGTATGGTATGTGCACAAAAACAGACACATTGATCAACAGAACAGGATACATAGCCCAGAGATAAATCTGTGCTTATAGGGTCAATTAATCTTCAACAGAGGCAAGAATATGCAATGGGAAAAAGCTTCTTCAACAAATGGTGTTGAGAAAACTGGATAGCAACATGCAGAAGAATGAAACTGGACCACTTTCTTACACCATACACAAAACTAAACTCAAAATGGATTAAAGGCCTAATTGTGAGGCCTAAAGCCATAAAAATCCTCGAAGAGAGCATAAGCAGTAATTTCTCTGACATCAACTATAACAATATTTTTCTAGATAGGTCCCAAGAGGCAAGGGAAGCAAAAGCAAAAATAAACTATTGGAACCACATCAAAATAAAAAACTCTTGCAAAGCAAAGGAAATCATCAACAAAACAAAAAGACAATCTACTGAATGGGAGAAGATATTTGCAAATGATATATCCAATAAAGGGTTAGTATCCAACATATATAAAGAACTTCTACAACTCAACAACAACAACAAAAACCCCAAATAATCCAATTGAAGCATGAAAAGATGCTCAACATCACTAATCATCAGGGAAATGTAATTCAAAACCACAACGATCTATCACCTCACACCTACCAGAATGGCTAAAGTAAAAAACACAAGAAACAAGTGTTGGTGAGGATGTGGAGAAAAGGGAACCCTCATGCACAGTTGGTGGGAATGCAAACTGGTGCAGTCACTGTGGAAAACAGGATAGAGGTTCCTCAAAATATTAAAAATAGAACTACCATATGACTCAGTAATTCCACTACTGGGTATTCACCAAAGAAAACAAAAGCACTAATTTGAAAAGATATATGCACCCAAATGTTTTTTGCAGCATTATTCACAATAGCCTAAATATGGAAGCAGCCCAAGTGTCCATTGAAAGATGAATGGATAAAGAAGGTATGGTATAGGGTGCCTGGGTGGCTCAGTTGGTTAAGCATCTGCCTTTGGCTCAGGTCATGATCCCAGGACCTTGGGATCGAGCCCCGTGTCAGGCTCCCTGCTCTGCAGGAGGCCTGCTTCTCCCTCTCGCACTCCCCCTGCTTGTGTTCCCTCTCTCGCTGTGTCTCTCTCTGTCAAATAAATAAATAAAATCTTTTAAAAAAAGAAGATATATATATATATATATATATATATATATATATATGTAGGAATATTACTCAGCCATAATAAAGAATGAGATATTTGTGTCCCACATTTATTATTGATATTTTGTTTTATGGCTTATATCTGAAAATGTCTAGAAATATCTCTCTTCAAATTATTAATGTGAGCCAAATGATAAAGAAATAGTAGTTTTATGGTCATGCCAAGGTTTATGGCTCTCTGAATAAGTCAATATCTGCATTTAACTTCCCAGTGTGGGGGAAACATTGCTTTACCTGAAATATACAGATGGTTTAAGCTGTGCTATGTCAAACTAATATTAAGATCTAGGATAATTTTCTCGTGAAATAATAAACATTGAAACATAATTAGGATCAATTTATTTAAGAGAGCTTGCTACAGTTATGTCTTCCCAAGAAAGATACAACATTTATAGCTTGATCTCAGAGTTTCTGTGGAACTACATACTGGATTATTATATTAACAAATTTGGGGATATAATTATGCTAGTAAGTTATACAGGAGAATGTTATTCTTAGGAGATAGGCCCTGGGTATTTGGGGACCAAGTATCATGATGTCAAGCAATTGTTTTCAAAAGATTCAGTACTATATCCATGTATGTGTGTATCTGTAAAGTGGTTCTGACCCCATTCCAACATGTGTGTGTGTGGGGGGGTGGGGGGTTCCCACACCACCAAGCAATTATTGCACACCAGCAGGTGTCCTTCAATTCAACTCAATTCTGACACTATCTACTTGGATACAGCATCAGATTCCACAGGTTAAGGGCTCAGTCCCACAAAACCAATCCCCCCCACAACATATAATTTCAGATGCCAGTCACAATTCCAGATTGTTACTTGTGCTTCTGACCCACTACCTATAGATTTGGAAATTCGACCAACCCCCTTGGATTTGATTAATTAAACTCAGAAGCATTTTACAAGGTGACTCTTGATAATGTGGGGGTTGGGGCACTGACTCCTGCACAGTTGAAAATTGATGTATATCTTTTGCCTTTGCAAAAACTTAACTAATAATTGCCTACTGTTGACCAGAAGCCTTACCAATAATGAAAATGGTGGATTAACACATACTTTGTATGTGTATTACATACTGTATTCTTACAATAAATAAATAGAGAAAAGAAAATGTTATTAAGAAAACCATAAGGAAGAGAAAATACATTTACAGTATGTATTGTAAAAAAAAAAATCCATGTAGGGGGCACCTGGGTGGCTCAGTTTGTTGAGCATGCAACTCTTGATTTTGGCTTAGGTCATGATCTCAGGATTGTGGTATTGAGCCCCACATGGGGCTCCATGCTCAGCATAGAGTCTGCTTGTCCCTCTCTCTCTCTGCCCCTGTCCCCTGCTTGCACTCTCTCTCTCTCTCAAATAAATAAATAAATAAAAGTTTAAACTCCATGTATAAGTGGACCCACACAGTTCAAGACTGCATTGCTCAAGGGGCAACTGTTCTTACTAGATTACTGATTTATGACAAAAGGACACGACTCAGGAACAGGCAGATGGAAAAATGCATAGGTCAAGGTGAAGGGAAAGGGCATGGGGCTTCCATGTCCTCTCTGAGCATGCCACTTTTCCCATACGTCCACATGTTCACCAACCAGGAAGCTATCCTAACCCTTTCCTTTTTTTAAAATTTTTATGGAATCTTTATTACTCAGACATGATTGATTGGCCATTAGTGACTGATTCAACCTCCAGCCCCTCTCCTCTTCCTGGAGGTCAGGGGGGCAGACTAAAAGTTCCAACCTTCTAATCATGTGGTTGTTTCCTCTGGTGATCAGCTCCCTTCCTTAGGTAATTTCCAAGTCACCTCATTAATATAAACCCAGTCAGTGGAAAGTGGCTTGTTATAAATCACAAGACACCCATTTCACCTTTACTTCTATGAAGGGATTTTAGGAACTGAGGACAAGACAACAAACATTATAACAAAAGATGCTCCCATTGATCTTATCACTCAGGAAGTTCCAAGGGTTTTGGGAAAAGTGAATCAGGAACTGTGAATGAAGACTGAATATATATGAGAAATATATTTTGGTTATCTGAGTGGCCAAATACATATTTCTATAAATTACAGTCAGTGTGTTCCTGCATAGTCAATAATAAAAAATATTATCTATAGATGTAGACAGACAATGCCCATCTAATAACAGTGCCAGGGACAAATATGTTGTCCAACAGAGTGGGTTTATTGACTCGTTGCCACAAGTGATAACACACACCATAAGAACTAGGAGACACCTAATCATAGGAAGAAATGGGATTATTTTAGGATTTGGGGAAAGGTGGAATTTAGGTAAACTTTAGATGTGGTGTTTTGATTGGCTTAAAGCAAAGCAGAGCTGTGTATAAAGGGGTTACCACCAAACCTGGGCTAGAAGTAGATTCAGAGTCCCATTTCCTTGGAAACCAAAAGTTAAGAAAAAAGTGTGTAATGTTGAATCCCCAAAGCCCTTATGTGAAGCTCTGCACTGGTGATTTTTGGATTTCTTTGTTTTTTCCCTTTCCTTTTAAACTAGGAATGAAAAAATTTTTTTTTTATTTTTTAAATTAACATAGAATGTATTATTTCTTTCAGGGGTACAAGTCTGTGATTCATCAGTCTTACACAATTCACAGCCCTCACCATAGTACTTACCCTCCCCAATGTCCATCACCCAGACACCCCATCCCTCCCAACCCCCTCCACTCCAGCAACCCTCAGTTTGTTTCTTGAGATTAACAGTCTCTTATGGTTTGTCTCCCTCTCTGGTTTCATCTTGTTTCATTTTTCCCTCCCTTCCCCTATGATCCTCTCGCTTGTTTCTCAAATTCCTCATATGATACTTGTCTTTCTCTGATTGACTTATTTCACTTAGCATAATGCCCTCTAGTTCCATCCACATCATTGCAAATGGCAAGATTTCATTTTTTGATGGCTGCATAATATTCCATTGTATATATATACCACACCTTCTTTATTCATTCATCTGTTGATGCACATCTAGTCTCTTTCCATAGTTTGGCTATTGTGGACATTGCTGCTGTAAACATTGGGGTGCACATACCCCTTTGGGTCACTACATTTGTATCTTTGGGGTAAATACCTAGTAGTGCAATTGCTGGGTCGTAGGGTAGCTCTGTTTTCAACTTTTTGAGGAACCTCCATACTGTTTTCCAGAGTGGCCGCCCCAGCTTGCATTCCCACCGACAGTGTAGGAGGGTTCCCCTTTCTCCACATCCTTGCCAACATCTGTCATTCCCTGACTTGTTAATTTTAGCCATTCTGACTGGTGTGAGGTGGTATCTCATTGAGGTTTTGATTTGTATGCCGAGTGATGTTGAGCACTTTTTCATGTGTCTGTTGGCCATCTGGATGTCTTCTTTGGAGAAATGTCTGTTCATGTCTGTTCAACTCGAGAAGAATGTGTATTCTGTTGCTTTGGGATGGAATGTTCTGAAGATATCCGTGAAGTCCATCTGGTTCAGTGGGTCATTTAAAGCCCTTATTTCCCTGTTGATATTTTGCTTAGATGATCTGTCCATTTCAGTGAGGGGGTTGTTAAAGTCTCCCACTATTATTGAATTATTGTTGATGTGTTTCTTTGATTTTGTATATAATTGGCTGCTCCCATGTTAGGGGCATAGATATTTACAATTGTTAGATCTTCTTGATGGATAGACCCTTTAAGTAGGATATGGTGTCCTTCCTCATCTCTTATTACAGTCTTTGGTTTAAAATCTAATTTGTCTGATATAAGGATTGCCAACCCAGCTTTCTTTTGATGTCCATTAGCATGGTAAATAGTTTTCCACCCTCTCACTTTAAACCTGGAGGTGTCTTTGGGTCTAAAATGAGTCTCTTGCAGAGAGCATATCAATGGGCTTTGTTTTTTTTATCCAATCTTATACCCTGTGTCTTTTGATTGGGGCATTTAACCCATTTACATTCAGGGTAACTATTGCAAGGTATGAATTTAGTGCCATTGTATTGCCTGTAAGGTGACTGTTACTGTATATTGTCTGTGTTCCTTTCTGGTCTATGTTACTTTTAGGCTCTCTCTTTGCTTAGAGGACCCCTTTCAATATTTCTAGTAGGGCTGGTTTGGTGTTTGCAAATTCTTCTAGTTTTTGTGTGTCCTGGAAGCTTTTTATCTCTCCTTCTATTTTCAGTGACAGCCTAGCTGGATATAGTATTCTTGGCTGCATATCTTTCTCATTTTGTGCTCTGAATATATCATGCCAGTCCTTTTTGGCCTGCCAGGTTTCTGTGGATAGGTCTGCTGCCAATCTAATGTTTTTACTGTTGTAGGTTACAGACCTCTTGTCCTGAGATGCTTTCAGGATTTTCTCTTTGTCTCTGAGATTTGTGAGGTTTACTATTAGATGTCAGGGTGTTGACCTATTTTTACTGATTTCGAGGGGGGTTCCCTGTGCCTCCTGGATTTTGATGCCTATTTCCTTCCCCAAATTAGGGAAGTTCTCTGCTATAATTTGCTCCAATATACCTTCTGCCCTCCTCTCTCTTTCTTCTTCTTCTGGGATCCCAATTATTCTAATGTTGTTTTGCTTTATGGTATCACTTATCTCTCAAATTCTGCCCTCATGATCCAGTAGTTGTTTATCTCTCTTTTTCTCAGCTTCTTTATTCTCCATCATTTGGTCTTCTATATCATTAATTCTCTCTTCTGCCTCATTTATCCTAGCAGTTAGAGCCTCCATTTTTTATTGCACCTCATTAATAGCCTTTTTTATTTCAACTTGGTTAGATTTTAGTTCTTTTATTTCTCCAGAAAGGGATTCTCTAGTATCTCCTATGCTTTTTTCAAGCCCAGCTAGTATCTTTATAATCATCATTCTGAACTCTAGTTCTGACATCTTACTAATGTCTGTATTGATTAGGTCCCTGGCAATCGGTACTGCCTCTTGTGTTTTTTTTTTTGAGGTGAGTTTTTCTGTCTTTTCATTTTGTCCAGAGGAGAATAGATGAATGAGAGAACAAGATGCTAACAGGGTAACAACGACCCCAGAAAGATATACACTAAACAAATCAGAAGAGACCCAAAACTGGGGGGAAAAGAAAGGAAAAAAAAAAAAAGAATATGATCAGGCTGGTGAATAGAACAGAGCCACACACTAGATTTTGGGTGTATTTTGGTCTGTTAGAAGAAATTGCCTCCCAAAATTTTAAAGAAAGAAAAACTTATATATATATACAAAAATAAGGGTAAATACGATGAAGGGATGGAATATAACTGTAAAGATGAAAATGTAAAAAGATTTAAAAAAAGGAATTGATAAAAAGTTGGTTGAAAAAAGAATGAAAAAAATTTTTAAAAAAGAATGTGATCAGGTGGGAGACTATGACAATGTCATACACTAGATTTAGGGTACATTTTGGTCTGTTAGAAGAAACTGTATCCCAAAATTTTAAAGAAAGAAAAACTTACATATATATAAAAAATAAGGTGAAATACAATGAAGAGATAGAATATGACTGTAAAAATGAAAAATTAAAAAGGATTTTAAAAAAGGAATTGATACGATGTTGGTTGAAAAAGGAAAGAAGAAAAATTCAACAAAAAAAAATAGAAAAAGAAAAAAATAAAATTTTTAAAAATTAACTTTGAAAGACTAAAGCATCATGGGAAAAACACCATGGATTCTATGTGCATTATTCCCCTAGCACTGGAGTTCTGCCGTTCTCATTGATCGGTAAACTTGGTCTTGGCTGGCTGTTCTTGCTGATCTTCTGGGGGAGGGGTCTGTTGCCGTGTTTCCCAAATGTCTTTGCCAGAGGCGGAATTGCCCCGCCCTTGCCGGGTCCGGGCTAAGTAATCTGCTCGGGTTTGCTCTCGGAAGCTTTTGTTCCCTGCAAGCTTTCTGTACAGATTTGGAGGACGAGAGTGAAAATGTTGGCCTCCCAATCTCCGCCCTGGAGGAGCCGAGAACTCGGGGCCCCACTCCTCAGTGCGCCCCCAGAGAAAAGCAGTCAATCACTTCCGTCTCCCCGGTCTCCGGCTGCACTCCGTGCTCACCCGGCCTGTGACCGCTCGTTTCTATCTCTGGCACCCAACCCCCTGTGGAGTCTCCAAACCCAGCAGATCCCTGCGGTGCACTCCCATGCTGCTCCTCCCAGGGGAGGAAGGGGAGTCTCCCCGGATCTGCCGCTTGTTGGGTCCCTGCTGGAGGAGCAGTGGCCCAACTGTGCCCCGGATCATGGTTTATGGCCACCCCGAGCTGAGAGCCCGCGCCTCCGCTCCATCTCTGCAGCCGGCTTCCCCGCTCTGATACCTGGGAGCTCTGCTGCAGTCAGACACCCCCAGTCTTTCTGTGACCCCGAGGGTCCTGAGACCACACTGTCCCACAAGGGTTCCATCCCCTGCTTAGCCACTGGAGCGACGTCCCGGAGCGGAGCCGACTTCTAAAAGTTCCGATTTTGTGCTCTGCGGCTCTATCACTTGCCAGTAGCAGCTGATGGAGGCCCCCTCCCCCGCCGTCTATCCTCCCGAATATCGCCTCGGATTCACTTCTCCGCACATCCTACCTTCCAGAAAGTGGTCGTTTTTCTGTTCAGAGTTGCTGCTATTCTTTTCTTCGATCTCCTGTTGAGTTCGTAGGTGTTCAGAATGGTCTGATCCCTATCCAGCTGAATTCCTGGGACCAGATGAAATTTAGGTCTCCTACTCCTCCACCATCTTGTTCCTTCCCCCTAGGAATGAAAATTTAAATGCTGGTGTAATTTTTTGTTCCTGCATAGACAGCCTGGAGAAAATGATTAATGCATAGACCAATTTATGTGTATGTTACATATAGGTAAACCTCTTCATATGTAATCTATCTGCATGAGGATGAGGAACACCTATTTTGGAAAATTAACTTTCAATAACCCAAGTTTCCAGAAAACAGAGCTGGAGACAGGGATTTAATGTTGATATTTTAGTTGGAGGAACATCAAAAGTGTGTAAGTGTTAATATAAAGCTTAATGGGAAACACAAAGGGAACACAGCTTGTTACTCCTCCTAGATCAAAAGTTAGAAAAGTGCCAGCACCCAGAGGCACACAGCCCTTGAGCTCCCTTCCAGCCATTTCTCCCCAAGGGTAACCACCCTATTGACTTCTAATACCAGTGATTCATTTGTCCTGGTTTTGGTGTCTCAATAAATAGAATCATACAGCATGTACTCTTTTGTGTTTGCCCTGTTAAAGAAGAAAACCACAGGGGCATGTGGGTGGCTCACTCGGTTAAGCATCTACCTTGGGCTCAGGTAATGATCTCAGGGTCCTGGGATTGAGCCCCACTTGGAGGCCCACATGGAGCCACACATCGGGCTCCATGCTTGGCAGGGAGTTTGCTTGTCCCTCTGCCCCTCCTCCCACTCATACTCTCTCTCCCTCTCAAATAAATAAATAAAATCTTAAAAAAAAAAAAAAAAAAGGAAACCACAGGCCCCTAATGGAGTCACTTATGTTAAGGCCCCATGTCAGCAAACCAAGACTTAACACCTAACTGCAGTTTCAACCCCCCTCCCCGCCCAGGAATGGTCAACATGGAATTTCCTGGTCAGCACTAGGAAATTTACCGATAGACCCCTTCCATCCCCCTTAGAAGGATGACCTTGTCTAAAACAATGCATTCTTTGCTAATAATTTCCTTTTTCTGCCCCCTCTTTGGCTTCAAAAACCTTTCCTTTCCTGCAGCTTGATGGAGCTCCTTTCTATTTGCTGGAATGTGTGCTGTCCAACTCATGACTTGTTCAATAAAGCCAATTTGATCTTTTAAATTACTCCATTGTGTTTTGCTGTTTAACAGCCTTCTCTTCCTATTATTGTGTCATATTGCTGCTGGGTAACACATAACTCCAAAACAGGAATTAAACTAAATGTGTATTATCTCTCTTGAGTTTGTGTGTTGGAGGGCTTTTAGTATGGTAAAGGGAAGCAAATTATAAGGGGAAAATGAAGTTTAGAGACGACGCCAGGTTTTTATTGTCACTTTTAACTGAAAATTCTGCACTGAATACGTTAGAACTGCCTTTTGAAGAGTAACTCTGGAAATAACTAGAACGTCAGCTCTGTGAGGTCACAGACAGCCTGGTTAGTTCATTGTTACATGCTTGGCAGATAGCAGATACTCAATAAATATTTGTTGAATAAATATATTGTAGCGATGGAGTTAATTTGCAACTGTACTGGAAAAGCTCTATCTTTACCCCTGGGGATGCCTGAATATCTGGATTTTGACTCCTGGTCGAGACAAGAACATTGGAATTTATGAGTGCTGTTTAGAATCCCAAACTGCCTTGGTGACCCTCTATATCAGTTTCTTTACTAATAGTTTGCAACTAACCTCACTGGCTTCATAAGCCTGACTTGACTACTTAATGAGACATTGAGAGATTTTTGCACACATCTGGGCAGTTCAAGCCAAGGCTAGCATGGGTCATTCATTTGGTTGGGTCAATGAGGAGCCTGTACTGTGGAATGTCTCCAGTGCTTGCCTGTACTTTCTCTTGCTGCATCATACCTTTTGTCTTTAGAGAAAAGCCTTATGTGAGAATACTCTACGGAGTCTGATGAGTCCTTTCAAATATCCAAACTGGTTAAACAAGACTGATTTAGGCAATCTAATTAAGAATGAAGAAATAATATTTGCAGACAAGAAATAATATTTGCAGACAATATTTGAATCGATTTTCTTTTTGGACCAGATGTCTTCCAGACAGAGAAATAAAAAAATACTTGAAATATGAAACCTGCATTCACTAGGTCAACTAAAACAATTCTTTTTCAGTTTTTAAATTTATTTAAGTGATTGCTACACCCCACGTGGGGCTTGAACTCACAATTCCAAGATCAAGAGTTGCATGCTCTTCCAACTGAGGCAGCCAGGTGCCCCTAAAACAAGTTTCATATAAAACTTCTATAGTATCCAATTGAAAGGTGAATATTTGGATTGTATACACATGATGGATTTATTTGCAAATTTGTATCATTTGTATCACAAGCTCATCCCTAGTTACAAAATAAATTTGATTAGAATGATATTGAGATAATTTAACCAAGTACTAAATAACTAAATTTTGTAGTCCAGATATAATTTTCATTTGGTAAAGACAGTCTTTATCAACAAAAAAAGAAGGACTCTGATCTTACACCCAGACCTTGCCAGGGCTTCAAAACTTAAGAAAAAATACACACACACACACACACAGACACTGTATCCTTAAAATTTATGTATATGTATATATTACATATATATTATACACATACATATGTATGTATGTATATATGTAATATGCAACTTAAGTCATTGGGGGACCATGGTATGGACACAGATTCTGTGGCTTCAGAGCTAGAGGTAAAGTGGAAAATTTTTCATTGCTCTCTGTCATCTTTAATCAAATTTGGGAGGGAAGGAATACTAAGTAGAAAAAACAACTGAAGGGAAAAATCGGTTTTCAAAGGTAATCAGTATGGGCCAAGGCACTCTGGTGTGGTAACCAGGCAAACGAAAACAGCCTGGATGACAGCTGGGCTGCAAAGCACCATGAGGTGCCTGACCCCCAGCTAGCCCATGACTCTCCTCCTCCTGACAGTCAGCCCCACTTGGCCGAGCTGAAGGAGTCTACTCAAGAGGTGGGTGATTCTGGTGAAGCTGTATGTGTTAATAGAGAAGAATCAGAACAAGCTCTCTGATTTTTTCAATGGGGGAAAATACCACAATTTGCTAAAATTGACAATAAAAATGGGAATATCCAGGGAGCAAACACAGGGACTTTCAGAACTTCCTCTACCTGATGTCTGCACTTATTGGACATGAAAAAAAAGGTCTAAGTTTTAGCCCTACAAGTTAATCAGAGTTAGCTAAGTTCCTGAGAATCACATGGGCTGCAGCAACCCCAACAAATGTCAATCAGTAAAAAACAAACTGTTGACATTGAAGAGGTTCCAAAAGGAAGCCAAACACATTGTCAGCTTTGTTTAAACCATATCTCAAATTTAGAAGTCATATTTTCCCCTATCCACCAAGAAATCAAAAGAAAGGAACTTCGTATGTCTTTTCTGTGCTTATCATACAGCTATTTAAAAAATCAAACCAAGGAACGTATTTTGATTAATTAAAAAATTTAAATACCTTCCCTGAAACTTGTATAGCTTTGTCTCATTGTGTTACCATTATTTGTATTGTGTGAAAACAAAAATCTTTGAACATGGATCAAAACTGTCCAGGTATTACTGTATAAAGGCATTGGAAAATATCAGAACTTAGATATAAAATAACAATTGAAATGTGCAAGTGTCTTTTATGAGATGGTTCTCATGGAATCTAAATAGGGTGACTTAAGAAAATGAGCATATGAAAATTGTTATACTTGAAATTTATGATTGAGGATTTTAATGATTGGGCAAGTATTAACTTAATTAAATGACCTCTTTAGATATCCTTAAATAAATTTTAAATATTGAAAAAGGAAAAAAAATACAATCATATGTTTATTGGGATCCTTTTAAAATTGAAGGAAAAAATCAATTCTTCATGTCATCATGGAACCAGACTTACTCTGTAGACCAGTCTGTACAATTACAAAACTAGAAGCAATTCTAAACAACTACTTTCAGACATTGGACAGTAGTCACTGCAGGGCTTACAACATGGAGAAAACAGAAACAAATGTGAATAAACAACTGGTCTGGTTCTGCATGAAGAAACTTTCTAGATCATGGTCAGGGAGATGGATCCCTACTGATCTTGCTACATTGAAAAACAGAAATCAGAGGTTCAGGGAGCTGAAGCAGCTAAAATTGAATTAGTGTGTGTAGAACCAGAAAGGAAGTAGCTATGCAGAGAGAAGAGTTCCTGAAGTCTTCAAGAAAGTCTCCTTGAATTTATTGTCAAATACTAAGCTGACATTTATAAGTTGGAATTCCAAATGTCCAATCAAAGACTAAACAGATAGTTGCAAGCTAAATGATTACCAGAAGTCACACAGAGCTGGGAGCATTCAAGTTCCTATAAGTGGGTGTGCAGAGTCTCCACGAACACTTAGGATATAAGGACCTCTAAAACAGTTAAGCCTTAATGATAGATCTAAACTAGTCCAGCATAATAATGACTCTAAAGCCTCCTTATAAAGGCTTTTAAAAACATTAAAATGTAGACCTAGAAATGCCACATAACCCAAATCTATTTCTAAATATTTATGTACATATATGTATATATGTAAATACATTAGCAAGTTAACAAGCTTACCTTTAATGGTATGATTATTGGTGGGGTTTGTCTCATATATTCCTAGATTTTCTAGTTTTTCTGCAGTGTATTAGTATTATAATTAGAAGAAAGGTAAAGGAAAAATACCACAAATCATACTTCTTTTCCCTTATAAGTTTTAGAACTTTACCAAATTACAATGTTTTGTTACAATAAAAGTCCAGATTAGAAAAAAAAAAAGTCTCAAAAGAAGCAAACTGGTCTACAAGTTTAACTCCCTGTCAGAAATAAAGTGTAGTATTATGAAAAGAGAAAATTTGAGCAGTCAACCACATAAAAATGACTACATCTAACATCCAATCAAAAATCATTATATATGTCAAGAAGCAGAAAAAAGACAATAACCAATAACCAGGAGAAAAACCAATCAATAAAAACAGACCTATACATTACTGAAAAATTTTAAATGATATGATATGAAATGCAGGCAGTCTTCTCTAAAAGTTAGAATCATAACATCTTGTTCTAATAGCCTGGAATATTTGTATGAACTTTTTACAAGTAAAAATACACTTAGATTGCTTATATAAATATGAACATAGAAAGGTTTATGGATGCAAAAATTCTTGCCAAAGGAAGACATTCTCTGGCCATTTAATATAAACCCAAAGCAACATCTCAGCAAATACGAGTATAGGTATTTTCTAAAATCCAAGAAATAGCGAAGAATCAAGTGATGTAGGGTCTTGTGGGACTTAGTAAGAGCTTTGGCGTTTATTGTGAATTAAAGAGGAAAGCATGGTAAGATTTTGTCCAGTTACTGCACTACTTGAATAGATCTATTTTAATTCCTTTATATGTCTAAAATTTCAGGGATTGGCTTGACTCCAGATGTTGGCCCAGTTCCAGGGACACCTTGACTCAAGAGATTCAAATGACAGTGTTAGGTACTCATCTTTCACTTGCAACCTCTCAGTTTTGCTCTCTTCTGTAAGCATTTGTCTCTGATAGGATTTGTACAGTAGCATGATGACAGCTAATAGCATTAGATTTATATCTGCACAGCTCTGAGCAAAACAGGAAAGAGAAAAGAGGAAAATTCTCTTTCCTGGTCAGTGAAGCAAAAATACTGGGATTAGCTTTGCTTGGAAATGTATCATTTATCTTTCTTTTTTATTTATTTTATTATGTTATGTTAGTCACCATACAATACATCATTAAATTTTGATGTGGTGATCCACGATCCATTGTTTTTGTATAACACCCAGTGCTCCATGCAGTACGTGCCCTCCTTAACACCCATCACCAGGCTAACCAATCCCCCCTCCCCCCTCCCCTCTAAAACCCTGTTTGTTTCTCAGAGTCCATAGTCTCTCGTGGTTCATCTCTCCCTCCGATTCCCCCTCCCTTCATTTTTCCCTTCCTTCTCCTAATGTCCTCCACGCTATTCCTTATGTTCCACAAATAAGTGAAACCATATGATAATTGACTTTCTCTGCTTGACTTATTTCACTTAGCATAATCTCCTCCAGTCCCATCCATGTTGATGTAAAAGTTGGGTATTCATCCTTTCTGATGGTTGAGTAATATTCCATTGTATATATGGACCACATCTTCTTTATCCATTCATCTGTTGAAGGGCATCTCTACTCTTTCCACAGTTTGGCTATTGCAGACATTGCTACTATGAACATTGGGGTGCATATGGCCCTTCTTTTCACTACATCTGTGTCTTTGGGATAAATATCCAGGCATGCAATTGTTGGGTCATAGGGTAGCTCTATTTTTAACTTTTTGAGGAAACTCCCCACTGTTTTCCAAAGTGGCTGTACCAACTTGCATTCCCATCAACAGTGTAAGAGGGTTCATACAATTGGTTTTTCTTAGGTCACTAAGCTACCACAGAACCAGCCACTTTAGTTGGGTTGATATAATTCTGCCATTGCCCAGATCTAGGAGAAATTGAGGGTAGAGTCAGCTCCACCTTTGTGGATAAATTGGGAGTACGGGCATGGTGGTTCCTTAGAGGAAATTCAGGTCACGATTATCAGAATAAATGGGAATAAATACTGTGTATCAAAAATGTAAAATGTAAATGAAATATTGGAGAAAAATAATAAGTGAGGGAGGAAGCTGTCATTTAAAATATCAACACATATAAAATAAATACAAGATTGTGGCTAGTACAAGAAGAGACAACTATATTTCTATTGCATGGTAAAATACTAACATGTAATGTCAGTGTTTTATAATATTCAACAATACTAATAAAAATAAATGCTAGAGACAAGTCTATAAAGCAAGAAAAGAAAATACTAATGAATATATTGTAAAGTTGAAATGAGAAATGTAAAATGTGAGAATTTATACTGAATGGAGCACTGAGTGTTATACGCAAACAATGAATCATGGAATGCTATATCAAAAACTAATGACGTAATGTATGGTGATTAACATAACCTAATAAAAAGAATGTGAGAATTTATAAATAAAATGATTTTTAAAAACTCTACATTAAATTCAAAAATAACTTTAGGGCAAGAGACAACAAAAAGATATGTAAGAAAAAATAGCTGACTCACAAAACATAATTGCATCATAGAATAAATATAGATGATGGATTAGTATCACTAATATCAAAATACATATTCATAATAAATAAAAAGAAAATAGGCAAAGAACATGAACAAATAACTCATAGAAGAAGAATGACAAAAACCCAATATTATGACAATTAACAAGGAACTCAACTGAAATGGCTTAAACCATAGAAATTATTTATTAAAAATCATAGTTAATACAAACTTTAGGATACAGCTTCTCAATTATGGAATCAAAGACCCATCTTATTTCCATGTCTTGCTATTTTTCTTTATTGAATTTTATCTGAAATCAGAAGATACAATGCCTCCAGCTTTGTTCTTCTTGCTCAGTATTGCTTTGACTATTTGGGATCTTTTCTGGTTCCAATTTTTATGTCTTTTCTATATCCATGAAAAATGCCATTGAAATTTTGATGGGATTTCACTGATTCTGTAGATCACTTTGAGCAGTATAGATATTTTGACAATATTAATTCTTTTTTTCTTTAAGATTTTTATTTATTTATTTGACACAGAGAGAGACAGCGAGGTAGGGAACACAAGCAGGGGGCTGGGAGAGGGAGAAGCAGGCTTCCCCCTGAGTAGGGAGCCCAATGCGGGGCTCGATCCCAGGACTCTGGGATCATGACCCGAGCCAAAGGCAGACATTTAACAACTGAGCCACCCAGACACCCTGACAATATTAATTCTTCCAATCCACAAACACAGGGTATCTTTCCATTTATTTGTGTCTTCTTCAATTTCTTTCATCAATATCTTACAGTTTTCAGTCTACAAATTTTTTTTTGAGAGAGAGAGAGTGTGTGTGTGTGAATAGTGAAGGGGAGGGACAGAGGGAGAGGGGGAGAGAGAGAATGCAACACAAACCTCGATCTCTTGACCCTGAGATCATGACCTGAGCTGAAATCAAGAGATGGATGCTTAACCAACTGAACCATCCAGGCATATCTTCAGTGTATAAATCTTTCAACACCTTCATTAAATTTATTCATAAGTATATTATTCTTTTCGATGCTATTGTAAATGTGATTGCTTTCTTAATTTCTTTTGCATTGTTATTGTTAGTGTATAGAAATACAGCTGATTTTTGTATGTTGATTTTTTATTCTGTAACTTCTATAAATTTGTTTATTAGTTCTAGAAATTTTTTGGTGGAGTATTTAGAGTTTTCTGTATATAAGATCATAGCATCTAAAAACAGACCATTTACTTCTTCTTTTCCATTTTATATGTCTTTTATTTCTATTTCTTGCCTAATTGCTCTGGCTAGGATTTCCAGTACTATGTTGAATAGAAAAGGCAAGAGTAGCATGCTTGTCTTGTTTCTGATCTGAAAAGGAAAATTTTGTGCTTTTCACTATTAGCTGTGGGCTTGTCATGTATGGCCTTTATTATGCTGAGGTACATTTTTTCTAAACCTAATTTGTTTTTTTTTTTTAAGTTTACTTGTTTATTTCTTATTTATTTAAGTAATCTCTGTAACCAACGTGGGGCTCAAACTCACAACCCCCAGATCAAGAGTCACATGCTCTACTGACTGAGCCAGCCAGATGCCCCTCTTCTAAACCTAATTTGTTGACAAATCTGATCATGAAATAAATTTGAATTTTATCAAATTCTTTTTCTGCACCTAAACTAAAAAGCTTCTACATAGCAAAGGAGATAACAAAATGATAAGACAACCTATGAAATGGGGGGAGAAATATCTGCAAATAATACATCTGATATATACATTGGATAATTAATTTCCAAAACATATAAGGAACTCAAACAACTCAATAGCAAAAATACCCCCAAACAGAAAACAAAACAAAACAACAACAACCCAAACCCAAATAACCTGATTAGAAAAGGGGCAAAGGACTTGAATAGACATTTTTCCAAAGAAGACATGCAAATGGCCAACAGGAATGAGAAAAATGCTCAATATCACTAATCATCAGAGATATGCACATCAAAACCACAATGCAATATCACTTAAACGTGTTAGAATGGCTACTATCAAAAAGACAAAACAAATGTTAATGAGGATGTGAAGAAAAGGGAACCTCAGGCACTGTTGTTGGGAATGTAAATAGGTACGCTACTATGGAAGAGTATGTTAGTTCCTCAAAAAATTAAAAATTAACTGCTGTATGAGCTAACAATCATGCTTTTGGGTATATAGTAAAGAAAATGAAATCACAATCTCAAAGAGGTATCCATACTTCCATGTCCACTGCAACATTATTCACAATAACCAAGATATGGAAACAGGCTAAGTGTCTTCCAGTGGATGAATGGATTAAGAAGTGTGTGTGTGTGTGTGTGTGTGTGTGTGTGTGTGTGTGTAATTTCAGACTTAGAAGGAAATCCAGCCATTCATGACAACAGGTTGAACCTGGAGGATGTTATGCTAAGTGAAGTAAGCCAGACACAGAAAGACAAAGGTTGTATGTCTCACTTATATGTGGAATTTAAAAAATTCAAACCCAGGGGCACCTGGGTGGCTCAGATGGTTAAGCGTCTGCCTTCAGCTCGGGTCATGATCCCAGGGTCCTGGGATCGAGCCCCACATCTGGCTCCTGGCTCAGCAGGGAGCCTGCTTCTCCTTCTGCCTCTCCCCTGCTCGTGATCTCTCTCTTTCTGTATCTCTGTGTCTCGAATGAATAAATAAAATCTTTAAAAAAAAAATTCAAGCCCATAAAACAGAGAGTAAAATGAGAGTTGTCAGAAGCTGGGGAGTGGGGGAAATGGGGAGATATTGGTCACAGGGTACAAAGTTTCAGTTAAGCAGGATGAGTTAAGTCCTGGCGATCTAATGTACAGCATTAGATACAATAAAATGTATACTTGAAATTTGCTAAGATAGTTGATCTGAAGTGCTCTAGTCACAAAAAAAAGAAAAGATAACTTTGTGAGGTACTGGGTATGTGATAATCATTTCACAATATATATGTTTATCAAAACATCACATTTTACACCTTAAATATATATAATTATTATTTGTCCATTATACCTCAATAAAGCTGGAAAAAGTTTAAAAATTAAAAGTTAAAGGAGAAAGAAAATGTCCGTGAACATAAGGAATAGCACAGAGGGACCACAGGGTAAGGGAGGGAAAACTGAATGGGAAGAAATAAGAGAGGGAGACAAACCATGAGAGACTCTGGACTCCAGGAACCAAACTGAGGGTTACAGAGGGAGGGGGGGTAGGGAGATGGGGTAACCAGGTGATGGGTATTAAGGAAGGCATGTGTGGCGATGAGCACTGGGTGATACACGCAACTAATGAATCATTGAACGCTACATCAAAAACTTATGATTACTATATGTTGGCTAATTGAACATAATTTTTAAAAATGCAATGATAGTATTTCTATCATGAAAGTGTTACTTCCTCAGAAAGAACTTTCCTGGTTACTTTTTCTAATGTCCACCCACTCCCCAGCCATTGTTAGCCTGCTAACTTGCTTCATCATCAGCTTCTAACAACACATGAAAATATTTTGATTGATTATTTACATGTTCAACTATGTCCTGCCCTGTAAGTTTAACCTACATGAGAGGAAGCACATCACTCTCTGGATGCCTGCCCATCACAGGCACTTTATAAATATGTGTTTAATAAAATGACAATGAATGGATACATACACAAATACATATACATGCACATATGTATTCATGTATGTGTGTATTAAAACTTTTATGGCTCAGTCTGTGCCAGCCAGAGTAGTAGTTGCTCTACCTCTATTATCACAAGTCTACAAGCCATGTGATATTATTACTATTTTACTGAAGAGAAATAGGAAGCACAGAGACATTTTGTGGTATGTCCATGGCAACTGGGAGAGATGGAATTTTCGAGATGAAAACCCGGGGTTGTCTGATTTACAAGCCCCCATTGTTTTACCACCACACTGTATTTCCTGATATCATCACTTAGTCTCTTTCCATCATATCACATCTGACTAGGAAGTAGGCAGTTCATGAACTTATTGTTTCTAATTTAATTTAATTTATTTTTCTCTGTAATAAAGCAAATGTATTTAATGAGCATTCAGGAAATACTATGTATTGCACCATCACATATATGGCACTGGATACATATTTGATTAAGATATAATCCTGCCCTGGGGCGCCTGGGTGGCTCAGTTGGTTAAGCAACTGCCTTCGGCTCAGGTCATGATCCTGGAGTCCCTGGATCGAGTCCCGCATCGGGCTCCCTGCTCGGCAGGGAGCCTGCTTCTCCCTCTGACCCTCCCCCCTCTCATGTGCTCTCTCTCTCTCTCTCTCTCATTCTCTCTGTCTCAAATAAATAAATAAAATCTTTAAAAAAAAAAAGATATAATCCTGCCCTATAGGAGAGAGAATGGACGGGAGGGGGAAGAGAGGGAGAAAAAAAGGGACAGAGAGAAGGTAGAGAAGAAGGGAGGAAGAGAAAGGTGAAGAGAGTTAGAAAATATAAATTAAATCTGATCCATGAAGGGATTTTTACTGTATGTGTACTTACGTTCAAATAATGGTTTATGTGCATACAAGGACTGAATGTGCTTTTAGAAGGTATTTTTCTATGGGAGAAGAAAAACAGGAAAAGGAAGGAGAGGGGAAAGTTTTGCATCTCAATGTTCTGAAGGTAAAAACATCTTGCATTCCCAAAGGCAGGAGAAGAAAGTCAAACAAGTAGGAGGAGTATTGGCCAGGGAAGAAGAAAAATGTAGTCTTTAAGGAGCCCTCATTTCAGCAATGTCTTTTTGACCTTCTTCTGCTGAATCTAATTTACCAACTTAATGTCCTTATACAAAGTTCTGAAGATGGATAAAAACTTTTTTTTCTTTTTCTTTTTTTCTTTCTTTCCTTTTTTTTTTTTTTAAGATTTTATTTATTTATTTGACAGAGAGAGACACAGTGAGAGAGGGAACACAAGCAGGGGGAGTGGGAGAGGGAGAAGCAGGCTTCCCGCGGAGCAGGGAGCCCGATGCGGGGCTCGATCCCAGGACCCTGGGATCATGACCTCAGCTGAAGGCAGACGCTTAACCGACTGAGCCACCCAGGCGTCCTCTTTCTTTTTTTTTTTTTTTAAGATTTTATTTATTTATTTGACAGAGAGAGATGCAGCGAGAGAGGGAACACAAGCAAGGGTAGTGGGAGAGGGAGCAGCAAGCTTCCCACGGAGAGGGGAGACTGATGGGCTCGATCCCAGGACCCTGGGACCATGTCCTGGGCCGAAGGCAGATGCCCAACGACTGAGCCACCCAGGTGCCCCCCCCCCGTTTTTTTAGAGAGAAAGAACACAAGCAGGGAGGGGCAGTTTCCATGTTTAGCATGGAGCTCCACATGGGACCCAATCTCATGGCATTGAGATCATGACCTGAACTGAAATCAAGAGTTGGACACTTAACCGACTGAACCACCCAGGCACCCCAATGGATAAAAACTTTCAAGCACCATTGGCTCATTAAATGCATGATTTATTTATTTAATTTCTGCTATTGTTGATAAAGAGCCAGTAAAATGAGTTGTTGAGTTCTTGGGGGAAAATGAGAACGTGATTTTGCAATAGATAGATAGATAGATAGATAGATAGATAGATAGATAGATAGATAGAGATAGATAGATATATAGATAGATATAGATATAGATATAGATGATATAGATATAGATATATATCAGAGTTGGATTCTGGTACTTTCCCAAATGGGGTTCTTGCACAATTGTCAGGATGGATTTTCTGGAACATTTTGTTGTTGGTCTGTCGGTGGCACCAAACCTCCTGCAAATGATGCAGAAGATGCAGTTTCTGCCATGTGACGATTTGATGGCATAACCAAAACAACCTGTGAAGTCAATCAGAATGCCATAGGTGAGTCAACCAAAAAACCACAGGGCTTGCCCTTCTTGTCCACACAATGACATCACTATCAGAGTCTCCTCTTTCTTCTCTGAATTAGATCTCCAGATCAACTTGGTGGGGTTTCTCCAGCATTCTGGAGCTCAGACTGGACCTTGGAAAAACATGCAGCAATAGCTGTTGGCTGTTGCTGCGACCCTGTAAGTGGACTGATCTTACATATGGATGATGGTGCAAAGCACGCTGGAAACCAAGGTGTTATGGAAAATTTAGAGCTCTTCTTCCAAATCTCGTTCTTTATGCTGATGGCAACAACATACCCAAATCATGATTTGCTGACCATGACTCAATCATTTAAAAAACCACAGCGATTCAGAAAGGCAGGAACCATCAGCAAACTAAGGAAAATGCTGGTCTTTCTTCCATAAACTCAGTGTGAATGGAGTGTGTACTTGTGTGTGTGTGTGTGTGTGGTGGGGAGGGGAGGATAGAAACAGGAAGAGATGAAACTTCAGCATTAATGCCTCAAAGACATTGCTCTTCTGGATTCACACCAAGAGCAGCTTTTCCCAGCTCTGTAACTCCAGGAGCAGAAGGGAACACATGCTTAGACATTATGATAGGAAGGTTACTAAAGAATTTGCTCCCTTGTGCAGATGCTTTGGTCAATGAAAATAACATTCTTCACTTAACGAAATTACAAAGTCATTAGGAATTGTTGAAAACTCTAACTTCTAGAGTCTTACAATGCAGAAGTCCACAAATAGGGTTAGTCCACTTCTCTTCTGTGGGGCAGGATATGTTGTGTAGCATGGAAGCCCCAAAAGAAAGGAAAGAGGCACAAAATGGTGGAGAAGAACAAGAGAAAAAATAATTTCATCTAACTTTTACTATTTTATGATTTGCCTTTGGAGAATAAAACTATGAGCAACTCTTGGTGTTTTAATTCAATTCTTGGAAGATATCCTTGTCATATTCTTCCTAGTGCCTCTTGGTCTCTTCTCTCTTCCCATTTACCAATCCTCTCTCTATATGATGTTCTTTCAGGGGCCAGGAGGATCTGCTGCAGGTCTCAAGGTAAGAGATGGACAAGTATGCACACCTTGGTTAAAGAAGTTTGAAACACTGACTTTCTTCAGTAGCCCAGGGAAGGTGGCTATGACAGGATAATGGAGCAAAATCTGGCACTCTGTGGGGATCTCTCCATTTTGAAGTATTCTCTGATCTGGACTAAGAGAGGAGGGCCTTGGAGGGAGTAAGGATGGAGAAAATTAGTTTGTCTTTTTAATTGTAGTAGGCAAGATGCTAGGATGACACCCAGTGACCCATGCCCCTGTGTGATTCCCCCTGCTTGAGTATGGGTGGGACCTGTGTATATGATGGGATATCACTCCTGTGACTAGGTTACTGAGCAGTTGACTTTCAGTTTATCAAAAAGGACATTACTCTGTAAACATTTTTCCAAAGAAGACATACAGATGGCCAATAGGGAAAGGTGCTTAACATCACTAATCATCAGGGAAATGCAAATCAAAACCACAATGAGGTATCACCTCACAAACCTGTCAGAATGGCTAGTATCAAAAAGACAGGACATACGTGTTAGCGAGGATGTGGAGCCTCCTGCACAATTGGTGGGAATGTAGATTGGTGCAGTCACTATAGAAAACAGTATGGAGGTTCCTCAAAAAATTAAAAAGAGAAATACCTTATGATCCAGTAATTCCACTACTGAGTATTTACCCAAAGAAAATGAAAACACTAATTTGAAAAGATATATGTGCCCCTATGTTTATTGCAGCATTATTTGCAATAGCCAAGATGTGGAAGTAACTGTAGTATCTATCGATAAACGAATGGATGATCAAGATGGATATATACTACTCAGCCATAAAAAAGAATGAGACCTGTCATTTGTGACAACATGGATGGACTTAGATGGTATTATGCTAAGTGAAGTAAGGCAGAGACAGACAAATACCATATGATTTCCCTTCCATGTGGAATCTAAGAAACAAAACAAACAAAACAGATTCTTAAATGCAGAGAACTAACTGGTGGTTCCCAGAGGGGAGGTGGGTGGGGGGATGGGCAAAATAGATGAAGGGCTTAAGTGGTACAAACTTCCAGTTATAGAATAAACCAGTCATGAAGATAAAAAGCACAGCATGGGGAATATATCCATTATATTGTAACAACCTTACGTGGTGACAGGTGACATTTATTGTGGTGAGCACTGGGTACTGAATAGAACTGTCAAATAACTAAGATGTATACCTCAATTTAAAAAAGGATATTATTCTGGGTAGACTTGACCTAATCATATGAGATGTTTAAAAGAAAAAATAGAGCATCAGAGGTTTTCACTCTCTTGCTGGCGTCAAAAGTAGAAGTCAGTTGTCGTGAGTTGCACAGCTGAAAGGAAGTCAATTCTGCAACATGAGCATGGAAGAGGATCAGAGGCCTCAGCTGAGACTGAAGCCCCAGCCAGCTTCTTGATAACAGCCTTGTCAGACCCTGAGCAGAGGAACCAGCTGAGGTGTGCCCAGACTCTTCACCCATGGAAACTGAGAAGTGATAAATGTGTGTTATTTAAACCTCTAAGTTTCTGGAATGTATTACACAGCCATAGAAAACTAATATGATGTCTTCAAGGCAAGCCCAATACTCACCCCCTCAGGATGGCAACAGGTTACTTTGCATCCAAAGGCAGAGAGGGACACAGCAATGCAGAACTCTAGCACACTTAACAGGATCACCATAACATCTATACCCTAGGAACAAATTTATAACCAGGAAATGTGAGAAATAGAGATGACAAGATGAAAACACTGACCATCTGATTACAAGGCTAAAAGAGAAGCACTGGCCTGCTGTCAATAAAACTGGCTCCTCATTGCAGCCATATACCCTTGGCCAGTCTTGGCCTGTTGAATGCCACTTATCCTCTCATTTTTTTCATTAATAAAATAATCACTTTTCCCCACCCTCTACCTTCCAGTGCTATTGTAGATACAGAATGTGAAAACTCTTTAAAGGGGGGTAAGGGATCGTAAAGATAACTTAGGTTTTTCAAAAACCAAAAATTCCTTATAGTTGACACAATAGTATGATCTCCTATCTTGGTAGTTGTAGGCAGAGTAATAATTGTGGGCAGAATATTAACAGACCAAAGAGGTCCACATCTTAACCTCTGGAACCTACAGATATGTCGAGTTACATAGCAAAGGAGAATTAAATTTGCAGATTAAATTAAGGCTGTTTATTAACTGACGTTGAGATGAAAGGATTATTCTGGATTATCTGGGTGGGCCCAAAATAATTACAGAATCCTTCTAAGTGGAAGCGGGAGGCAGAAGAGTCAAAGTCCAAGAGAGATTTGAAGATGTTGCACTGCTTACTTTGAAGGCAGAGGATGGGGCCACAAGCTCAGGACTGTGGACAGCCTCCAGAAGCCGGCAAAGGCAAAGGCTACATTCCAGAAAGGAATGTAGCTCTGCCAACACTTTGATTTTAACCCGATGAGAACCATTTCAAACTTGTGACCCCCAGAACTGTAAGATAATAAATTTATGTTGTCTCGAGTCACTAAGTTGGCAATAATTTTGTTATAGCAGCAATAAGAAACTAACATAACAATAAAAACCAAGTTAATCAGTCTTTAATCCATCTCCCCAGAGAACTGGCTTTAGGTTTTTTTTTGGCTTTAGGTTTAATCTTTAACCAAAATATATGGTCAGATTTGAGAAACACTGGGCAGTACTCTTACTCCTAAAAACCTGAATTGGATGCCTGGAATTCTTTGGTCTAAATATTCTCTCTCTCTCCATGGATAGGGATAGTACCTCTCCCTATCCTTGTGGAAGGCCGATAGATTAAGAGCCCGGGACACGAGTGACACGGACTCAACCGGGCCTTGAGAATATTAGCATTCATCATTTTTTTAAATCTATTTACTCATCTCTTCAACATATTGTAGCCTCTATGTTTCAGGAACTGTTGTAGGCACAGAAGACAGAGCAGCAAATAGAACAATTTCCCAACCCTAAAGGATCCTACCATCTGGTGGGGTAGACCAGGAATTGACAAACCTCCTGTAAGAGGCCAGCTAGCACATATTTTAGGTTTTACAGGCCATAAGGACTCTGTCACAAATACTCAATTCTGCTATTAGAGCACCAAAGCAGCCATAGACAATATGTAAACAATGGGTGTGGCTATGTTCCAATAAAACTTTACAAAAAACAGTGGTCAGGCTAGATTTCCAACAAAAAGTAGCAAATATATATATAATATATGAGTTTGAGCCATATAAACCACTGTCTTTCTAGATCAAGCAGAGGTGATCACTGGCAGTCTCATACTGTTCTACCTCCTGATTCCAGGTAGTATGTGCTGTCCTCTTTACTGCAAAGAGCTCACCTTTTCTAACCTCTTCTTATAATCATATTCAAAAGTAAGCTCTTAGGCCTTCATCAGCCTCTAGCTGTTTTCCAATATTTCTATACTTTCCTCCAAGGAGCTCCTAAAGGTAGGGGCCTGGTCTCCTTCTTATGTCTCCTAGAGTGCCAACAAAATGCTAGGACCAGGAGTAAAGCATGGGCTCACAGACCTGCGGACTGACCATGCAGTGCCCAGGCAGGAAGAGACCTGATACTTCAGATCCCAAGAAGCCCTTATGGATTTGCTCTGCTATAAGGACAGGCAGAAAAAATGTTCACACAATAGGAATTTGTGACGGCCTCTGGGAGAAGGTGATTGAGATCAAGATGGAACCAGCTACCTTACTTCGAAAGCCTCTTGTTAAAAAATCATTAGGAACTTCAAGATGGCAACAGCAGAGTAGTAAAGCAGGTGTAGGGTTCTTCTAACTGGTAAGCCCCATGTGTCTGCGCAGGTCCCATGCCCAGGCAGCCAGCCCCATGAAACCGGTCCATTCCAGGTTTGGTCCTTAGCACTGTAACCTGACGGACTACAAATGGGCAGGACCGCAGAAACTGAAAGTAGGCTTCTTCTTCAGGATAACAACATAGAACAATATTAAATATAAATATGAATGGGGCATTAGAGGCAGGAAAGCACAGAATCTCATCTTGCTTCTTCCAATTCCTAACTGCATGATCTTGGGGGAAAAATCTAAGTTCTCTGAAGAAACTCTCTTATTTTGGGTAAGTGGCAAGAAATAAACTTGCCTACTAAAAGCCCTGTTAGAAACCTCAAGGGGAGTATGAATTAGTTTAGCAGAGACAGTCAAGGGGTTATTTTGGGATGACTATACAGCACTCAGGACTTATCGAGGATTAGCCTGGAATGAAGAAGAGGCATAATGAGTATGGAAGAATGCTCAATTTCCACATTTGGGTGAAGACAAGAGACAGTGAGACAGAGAACTAACTAAGCACGGAGAAAGGCCAGAAGGGAGCTCGCACAGAGGGGAAACAACAGAAAACTCAGCGGTGCTGAAAATGGCTAATAGACTTTTTTTTTTTTAAAGATTTTATTTATTTATTTGAGACAGAATGAGAGAGAGAGCACATGAGAGGGGGGAGGGTCAGAGGGAGAAGCAGACTCCCCGCCGAGCAGGGAGCCCGATGCGGGACTCGATCCCGGGACTCCAGGATCATGACCTGAGCCGAAGGCAGTCGCTTAACCGACTGAGCCACCCAGGCGCCCTTTTTAGACTTTTTAGTAATGAAGATTCAGTTGCATTTTGGCCAGGGCTGTGACTCAAGAGTGCTCCTCCCTGCACTTACCCAGAGGCCCACAGCTTCACAACCTACAATAGCTTATGTAAGTGGCAATTTGGAGAATTAAAGCCATCAGGATAACATCTAAATGAGGGCAAGTGGTACAGAGAAGTAGTGAAATACAGAATGGAAATTGGGAATTTGCCAGGAGCTGGATGTTAAGGCCCAAAGTGCTTAATCTTGCAAGAACATCCAGAGATGTGGGGAGGGGTAATGGTGATTTTCCACTTGTTGGATAATGTTCAAGACAGTTTTATTTTATTAATAGAGAACCAGGAAATTCCATCAGGGAGCCCTGGGGACACAGAGGGATTGACATCTGGGCTCCCTTTTTAGAGTGGATAACAGAATTGGTGTTTTGAAATTAAACAGAAAAAAAATATGCAATATGCTTAGTGCACTAACTAGGGAGAGTAGGTACTCTATAACCATGAGCTTCCTTTCCACTTTCCCTCATCACGTATGGAGGAACAAAGAGAAAGATGAGACGTGGGCCTGGCTCCTAAATAAAAGATTTCCCTCTTCTTCAATCATTTTGATTCATCCATCAGCTAGGGACTACTGAGTGTTACTTTTGCCAGAGCCAGAGCTCCTGTGACTTGCTTCCATCACAGTATCCCAGGAAAAGAGGAAGCACTCACCATTAAAATAGACAGGGACATCAAGCAGTTCTCTGTCTTCTCAAAAGTGCCGCAGTGAAAGAGATTGAATCGAAAACTATTCAAGTGGCCTGCAGTGAACAAGATCCTAATGCAGCCAAGACAGAACTGGAGATGTTTAATCCTAGGCTACTTCTGATCTAGGAAGGAAGGAAAGTCAACTCAGCAATCCACTGGTATCCTCAGGGGTGTCACCAACAAGCACTCCACACCCCTCACTTCTTGTCCCCACAGTCCAGCTGCTCTGTCTTGGCTACTGTGCTGTCTCCTCACTTGTCTCTCCCCTCACAGCGCTTCCAGCTCATCTCCTGCCCAAACACAAACATGATCCTGTTGTTTCCAAGCTTGAATCCTTCAGACAACCCTCACGCACATGAGATAAACTCTTTTTTTCCATGTTAGCTAGACAGTTCTGTCCGTGCCCATCACCTGCCGTGCTCTGCATTGGGTGCCTGGCTGTGCATTATTTTCTAAATGTGGCTTCCATGCTTTTTGTGTATGACCTCCCTCTGCTCTGTATTCCTTTCCTGCATTTTCTTCCCTTGGAGGCTTATTATAAGAACTAAAATTCTCCAAGAAAGCATGAGAGGTTTCGTGTGGCTGTAGCATGAGGGGGGTTTTAATGGTTATAGCTGGACCAGATGCTAGGGAGACACGCTGAGGTCAGATTTGGAAAAGCCATAGAGATCACACTCCATAGTCTGATCTTTATCCTTTGAGCAAAGAAAACTCAAGTATGGTCTTTAGCGAGCAAAAACATATGTTGAGATCTGGGCTTTTGCCTTTTATTGGCTTTGTGAAAGATATCAGCATGAGAGTTGTGTTTTAAACTTGCTTTACCTTATTTAATAGCCTTATTGTGAATTTCCTCCATTGCAAGCCAAATGAAAATCCTTTCCATAAACAGTCGGAATACACATTTTAATCAATGAGTCAACAAATATTATGCCACACCAACACTTGGTGTCACTGTTATGGACTGGATCTCAAGCTGCAAGGTCTGTTTGGCCAGTCCCATTTGACATTCCTTTTCAGGAATTCTCTGTATTTTCATAAAGATTCTCTCAACAACTGCCTTCCCAAACTATTCATTGTCATATCAGTAATTTTATGATCAGCCAATTTTTTATTATAATTTCTGAAAGACCAATGCAACTATGTAAAACAATCTCTCCTGATTTTTAAAAAACAAACAAAACCCATCTTGTTCTCTGGCAGAATAAATACTTGGTTAGTCTTTCTTCTTTTGGGACAAAAATAAACAAACAGATTAAAAAAAAAAAAAAGGAAACATTACTCACCAGACCTTTTGTAGTTTTAGCCCCTGCTACAATTGACAAGGACCCTGAAACAATAAACTAGTAACAAGAGTGAAAAAATGCAGGTAAAAAAAACTTTAAACAAATATTTGAAGTCAAAACTTACTAAAACTTACCCCTAACTGTGATAAATTTGTTAAACAGCCCAGTTATATTGGGAGAAACAAAAAAGATTGTAAATAATTCTCCTCTTTTCCCAGAAACAACAGAGAAATTCTGCCAGATGGATTCACAGGAAAATTTTTCAAGCCTTTCAAAAAAATGTCTAACTGCAATGGTATTTAAACATTTGAGGGCCTTGAAATATAAAGAAAGCTTCTAAATTCCTGATATGAAGGAACCCTAATATGGTACCAAAATTTAATAAGATTTTAGAAAAGAAAAGAAACTAACAATCGTTTTTATTTAAAATGACTATTAAAAGTTATAAACAAAATAGTAGCAAAGAAAGTTTTTAAATTCCATATTAGATGCTGATTATTTTTAAAAATTTTTTAATAATATACTATTCCATTTGGCTCCATCATTGGGTAATTATTTTCCATTTAGCTAAAACAGCTGATATCAAGTTGATTGGACCCCCCTGCCTTAAACTATTTGACTGTTTGAATGTCTGGGTTTGCTTTCCAATTTGAAATGTTCTACCAATTAAGCAAAGGCTCATCTAGTGGGATCCCTACGATGGTTTGAGTGATAGCTCAATTGACAAACATAGCTCCCGCAGGTCCTGGAAATCTACGGAACATGTGTAGAGGACATGAATTATGAGAACTGGTCTCCAAAGCGGTCTTGAAAGGGAAATTAAAGGGGAAGCAGAAAATGCGAGCGGCCGATGTCTGCAAGACTGAAATCAGAACGACCCTGTTTGAGCCCTGATTCCTGCACCAAATAATAGCATGATCTTGGGCAAATCACTTAATTTCTCCAAGTCCCAGTTTCTTCATCCACAAAATGAGGGCCATGGTAAATCCTTTCTCAGAAGTCTGTGATGGTTGCCCAGATGGAATTGAATATACAAAGCATGTAGAAGAGTGCCCAGATTATGGTAAGTGTTAAGTGAAAGCCATTATTGACATCAGTGTCATCAGATGTGTAAAGCATGGTACAAATGCCCAGGAGTAACAGAGCATAGCTGCTCTTCAAATCTTCTGTAAACAGGCGAGGGGGAACAAAAAGCCAACTCCGTAACAAAACTCTAAACTCTCTCATTCTCAACTTTGTAGATGAATGGAAACCCTACAATACTTGAATAGGGTTTTCTCGTTCTAACATAAAACCAGTTTATAAACTTATTTTCCTTTTGTCACTTGATACTTTATGTTCTCTTTACACTCTTAATTTGCAGAGAAACTCTCTTGCATTTTATGTTAAGGGAAAAATTTTAACTTTCTTAAATTTTCACTTAATCTTATGGTTATTGTTGTTAAATTTATGAAACAAAATTTATCTAATACCAGCTCCACTTGCTAAGATTTGATAGCTGATTATAAACTGCCTGCACACCAGCCACTCCTCTTCTCCCTTGTTAACAAAATCCTCATTTTGTTCATGAGCTTCAGTGAACCCTTCCCAGCCTAACTGAGAAGTGAATCTCAATTAGTCCAAGCCAACAATGACAAATCCATTACCTTTGCCCAGAGTTGGTTTGGGAATATAAAGGATTTATGCACACAAAATGTTTATGAACAATGAGATGTATCGAGTCTGATATGATATGCCAGCCATCCTCCATGAGGTCCTTGCACTCCTGGACTAACCAAACCTGGAGATGACTAGCCACTGCGTTTCTTGTCGTAAAACCATCAATGCTCTCAATGTTTAATCCATTACGATTTGGGTCTTTTGTTACATGCTGCTGTAATATATCGTGATACATACTAAATATTTAATCTTCCCAGCTTTGTATGAGTCTTATATTATTATTCCTACTTGAAATGTGAGAAAATGGAGTCAAAAGGAGATTAGATATCATTCTCAAAGTTATAGAACCACAAAATAGGGTTAGGATATGATTCTAAAGCTCAGGAAATTAGCAACTATGTTATGTCGTCTCCAACTATATCAGAAGGTATTCTACTCACCATCAGTGACCCCACAATTTTGTACAACTCATGCTCTGACAAATAATGAACTTCATTGAATGGAAATGTGACATTAATGTTTATTATTCCCAGGCTGAGGTTCATCAGGGCAATCAGGATCTGTACAACCTAGAAGTGATGAAGAAAGTAAAAACTGATTATCTACCACCCCCTTTCCAACCACTAAGTTACCCCTCTTCACCATCTTTTGAAATAGTCAGATGGTCCTGATATTGTTCTACCGTTTTTATTTCATATAAAGAAATATGGGTATATTAACTTACTAAAATTATCTCTTGGGATATCTATCCCAATTGTCCCATTTTCAAGGTAAAAAGAATGGTAGGTATCAGGACCTACCCAGAGGCGCTTTATTGACCCCTGTGACATTACTCTTACTATAGTTCTTGCTCTCCTTTGCACACACTCAGATAGGAGTGACTCAGAAATTAGGAAGCAAGGAAAAATAATGTGAAGGAAGGGGCATGTGTATAGGAGCAATATGATCTTTTCTTGGTGTCTAGGGCCTGAGGACATGAGTAAGTACAGGTCTAAAAATAGAGGCATTGGAGTACAATTATCCCATGGCATAAAAAGGGTACAGAGTGTCATAATGATTTTGTCCCATTGGTTTAAAGCTTGGGCTAGAGATCAACCTCTGTATTCACTCTCCTTCCACCTGCACTAATCTGTCTTTCTTTAAACTGTCCATTTCTTTTAGGCACACCCACCAGAGACTCCAGAGAGAAATACTCAGAGAATAAAAGAATTTTTATCCTCTGAGGAGCAGGCTAAGAAAATTTCCCGGAGACAGTAACAATGTGGGGCAATCAGCTATCAGAAAGATCTGTTGGGTGGACACCAGCTAGTGTGCATGCAGCCTTTCCTTTTGCTGCTCTTCCTAGCTGAAGTTAAAGTTATCATTGATGACCCACAAACCTAGAATAGATCCAAAGTCACTATATTTTAAATACAATGAGATTAGAGGCATGATGTAATAGAATATTGTACCATTTTTGACTGATAAGGCCTGAACATCAAATACCAATGTCCCGAGGGCTGGCTGATATATTATGAGGTCAATGGGACAGAGTATTTGTCATTAAAACTGATCAGCTGTGAGTTTACAACATGACTGGTCTAATTCCAGATCTGCAATTGACTTACCCCGAGGACTTTAGGTTCCCCCTTCAAGAACTTCTCTGGAACCCCTTTCCACAGATTTGGGTGTAGAACAGCAGACTTCTCTGGATGGTACACACTAGGGCCAGCCCCTGTGGTCCCTTCTAGTCCTTGCGTGGCTGCCATGGCAGCAGAAAAGAAGCTACAATAAGAATTGTAATTTAGGATGAGGTCCTGTTAATGACAAGACAAACTGTGGTCTATATTCCTTTGCTTTATTATAACAGCTATTAGAGTATCTTTGCAAAATGTAGTTATTGCAAAGGCCAGCCAGGAAAGGGGAACAAGAAACACCTTAAGGAGAGAAACACAGAGAGAGAAATGCCATGTGTCATCAAGATGCTAGAAAGTACTAAAGAGAGGGGAATCTAGATAGAATTGAGGTGAATATGCTGGGCCCCTCAAATATATGAAGTCTGTACTCAGATTTTATCTGATTATAGCCATTTCCCCTTTGGGTTTTTTTTTTTTTTAAGATTTTATTTATTTATTTGTCAGAGAGAGAGAAAGAGAACAAGCAGGGGGAGAAGCAGAGGGAGAAGCAGGCTCCCTGCTGAGCAAGGAGCCCCATGCAGGACTCGATCCCAAGACCCTGGAATCATGACCTGAGCTTACGCTTGACCAACTGAGCCACCCAGGCGCCCCCCCATTTCCCCTCTGAAAGATAACTTTTATAATAGGAATAAACTACACAGAATCATCTGTGCTCCCATTGATTGTAAAGTGTTTTATGGTCTCCCCTTTCTAGTTGGAGCACAGTTATATTCTCAGAGCTGGAAACCTCCTCCAAGTTCATCTTAATAAATATGATTTATTTAATCTTGGATTTTACCCTATAAACTCTGGACTTTGTGGATGGAATTTATGATCCCGAGTCATAACCCTGGCACTGAGAACTTAAAGCTCTTGCCCTATTTAAATGTTTTAAATTCTGACTTGCCAATGCATGACAAGGACACATAAAAATGTTTTTCTAAGACTCAAAACACAAACATAATACTCCTCAATACAGTAATGCCAGTCAGGTTATGTGGAAGTACGTTTAAAGCACTGGAACACTTTATCTACTCATTTGAATCCATATGCAGATGTTGCATGGCTCACATCCATAAATTTTGAGGGAAGTGAAACTTAAACTTTGCAAAGGCACAATCAATTCTGGTAGCATTCATGCTTCACCGAGGCTCCATCAAAGTCTCAAGTTTGGAAATGTGTGCTCTTTCATTAGTAGCACAAGATCAAAGAATGTTCTAGTAACACCCATTTTCTGTGTACTGGGAAAGAATTCATTTTCTCAGGAAAGGATTATTAACTTATATTTATACTCAGTAGGCAAAGGGAACTACATTACTAGTTATCTAGCAAAAGAAAAACTGGCCAAAATAAGAAAAAAAATGAATCCAACTCAGAGATAGATAGGGGAAAACAATCCATATTAAAAATAAAGATGAATCGGGGCGCCTGGGTGGCTCAGTTGGTTAAGCGACTGCCTTCGGCTCAGGTCATGATCCTGGAGTCCCGGGATCGAGTCCCACATCGGGCTCCCTGCTCGGCAGGGAGTCTGCTTCTCCCTCTGACCCTCCCCCCTCTCCTGCTCTCTCTCTCTCATTCTCTCTCTCAAATAAATAAATAAAATCTTAAAAAAAAAATAAAGATGAATCATTTAAAACATTAACTTTAGTAACAAATATATTCAAAGTTCTGGAAAGCAATAAAAGGAAAAGTACAAAAGAGTAAATCATAAAATAAGTAAAGCAAAAACTTTCAAAATAAGATGACAGAAAAATATAACTAGTAATTCATAAGGAATACATAATGAAGGATGAAGGAGAATGAAACAGTTAAGATCAGGAAGTAAATAAGAGCATATAACCAAAAAGTCAATGTTCCTTCTTCTGTCCTAGAATATTTCCAAAAGCAATACAGAGAAAGAAAATTAGAATGTCATTTTGAAACTGGGACACAACTAAAATTACCATAATTCAGATGAAGTAATTGTCAAAAACAATGAAGATTGCATGAGGATGAATTTTGGGGACATGCAGAAAAAGTATCAAAGAAGCAAGACACTATGCCACAGATTTCAGAGTACACTTATCAAAGGCAAGAGGCTCGCTGAGGTATAAAACACATGCTCTTGTTTATAATCCAGAGAATTAACACACCAGTTGACAGCTGCAGCTTCCCTGGACAAGTGTAGTTCTGAGATGTAAAAGGTGGGAATAACAGAGAAAACATATCAAAAAGCTGCTTTTGTAGGAAGCCATCTGTCTCTGAATAATTCTTACACTGGAGTCTGCAAAGAAGGAAGCAAGTATTCTTGCCATAAATCTCCAAGAAATCCTACAGATTAGAATCATCTGAGTATATCATCATAATCAAAGATCACCAAATGCACAAAACCCAAGAGATTTAGAGAAACACCAAGTGCTTCAGATATTATGATAATCAAATACAGAATATGTAATAAATATGGATGAAGTGTTCAAATAAAAACAGAATCACAAAAATGAGAAAGCACAGGTAAAGTGCTAAAGTGACATGACAAATTTCAAATGTTAAGAAAACAATGTCAACATTAAAAACATACTTGGTTAATGTGTTATACAGCAATGAACACTGAAAAGAGAATCTGTGAACTGGAAGATAAATCTGGAAAAATGACCTAAAAGCCACACTGAGAAGGAAATGGACATAGGAGAAGAGATGTAAAAAGATTAGAAGTACAGAATTAAAAGTCTGAGATGTGTATAGAGTACTATAAAAAGAGAAGACAACAAATGGAGGATAGGTGAAATTGTTGCCTTTTTCATTCTTGATTTTAGTAATTCCTTCTTACAATTCTTCTTGTTCAGTCTAGCTAATGGTTTTCCAGTTTTGTTGATCTTTTCAAAGAATACCCCATTCCAAGTATTCATTATTGTTGTGGCTATTTGTCATTGCTGCGTTGTTGTTGTTGTTGTGAAGTGACTGCCATATCTCTTCTGTGAAAGTCTATATTCTTTGTAATCTGTGCACATTAGAATTTCTGTTTGATTAGTTTAATGGTCAGCTAATGATTTAACAGATATCTTTAAGGGCCCCCTCCCCCCCAATAAATCTCCTACCCTTTGTCTTTGGTCATGTATGTGTGCATGCTTTGGGTAACTTTAATACTCTGGTAGTTTATAACTTTGTGTTTCCTTTCTCTATAGCCTTTCCTTCTTGCTTGCACAAAGCCCCAAGATAAGCCATAGTTGAGGAATTAGGGACTCCTCAGGTCTTTCTTGGGCACACATACAACCTACACATGTATGGCTTTCTAGATTCCCAGAGATATATTAAGAATTTTTCAAGATCCTTGCAAAAATCTCATTCCTGTTTTTTTAACTATTTTTTAATCCAGCTTTTTCTTTACTCCAACTGTATCACTGCCTCAGGAAGCTGTGAATTAAACAATTTCTGATAATTGCTTTTGACAAACACCTTGGGGTTTGGGCTTCTGTCACTGAATGAGCCTTGAGTCATATCAAGTAAAGACCAGATCTATGAGTAGAGCTTTTCCAGATGTTTTCCAAACAGGTAGAACAGTGACAATTCTCTGGGGATGGGGCTTTTTAAGGATTTCCAATTTCATTCTAACCCCTTCACAGGCTGTTAGGAGGCCGGTTTCTATAGCTGCCACGGTTCTAAGGCTTCTAGTTTTCAGGGCTACCACAGAGTTGGGAGAGGGTAATAGGAATAGGACAAGTTAAAACAACAATAGGGAGAATTGATGGAACCAAGAGTTTGTTCTTTGAAAAGATCAACAAAATTGACAAACTTTTATCTAGATTATTTGTGATATGTTTTGGGCTGTTGACAACTACAGTGTCTTTTTGTCATTGTTGCTCCTGCTACAGATGTGGAGAAACCTAGAAAACATCCCACTTTTCTTTTACTGATGCCAAATCTCCTTGTGGGTGAGCACCACCACCCATCTCTTGTTTCCTAATATTTTATCACCAGTTCCCTACTGGGTCCCAACTGCCAACAAGGGAGCATGACAAGGGTGGTCTGAGGGGCTGTGTCTCCTTCTTTGTCAAACTTATAAAATAGAATAGAGGCCCAAAAGGAGGCAATAGAATAGAGGCCCAAAGGGAGGCCTGAACTTGGACGGTTGGTAGGGGATGATGAGAAAGTAGAAATCAGGACCCGGGCAGGGAAAAGGTCTGGATTAGGAATTGAGACATCTGGTTTCTAGTCCTGGTTCTCTTACTAACTAGTGTGACTCTGGGTAAGTTATTTCCCTTCTCTGGGTTTCACTGACCTCATCTGAGGAAAGGTGCATCAGGCACAGTTGCCTCAAGCTTTCTGATCTCAAAGATGCCAAGAATCTACAAAATCTCTTTCCTCAGTGGACTTCCTCACAGGTATCTTCAGTCTATGGCTTGGTGTCTCACGAATGCTGCCCCAAAACGGTTGGAGAACTAGGTCAGACCACAGTGTACCCCAGGGCCTGTGTAAGACTGAGGACCCCACCTTCACCTGACAGTATCTCCACCAAATTCTGCATGTGGCAGGCCTTTTCTGACTGCTGAATTATAAAAATGATGTCAAAGACAGAGAATAAAGACCACAGAAGAAGGAGCCTCAAGAGCACATGAAATACCTAGTGAAAAGCATAAAATATTGCTTTTGGTTTCCTAAGAGCCTAGGGATGTAGGGATCAAAAGTAACTGAAACCACCTCATCCAGCATCAGCCTCTAGGAGCCTGTCCTTACCCCCATCCTCTGCAGCAAAGAATGTTCTCCAACCCACCCCCCCAAACATACACTTAAAGGTGCACTAGACTCACCCCAACCCAGAATACCAGTTCGTGCTGTGAGAAGTAACCTGATCCTCTCTCATTCCACTCCCAGGAGTGGAACCAGTGGATGAGAAAACCATCAGCCCCAGAGCCTAGGAAGGCATGTCCCTACCTTTCTTCAGGCCTGCAATGTCTGCAGTGTGTCTCTGGGGACACTGCAATGTCTCCGGAGACTCTGGGCAAGCGCCTTCAGTCCAGATACACTTGCCCCCACTCCACACCTCACTCAGGTCAAATCTGCATTCCTCTCCTGCAGTTTTTCTGAACCCCAAAGGCAGTGCTGAGTATTTCTTAGATGCACAGCTGGTTCCTTTTTTATGTCGGAAGTCCTAACTGATTTAGTGTCCCTAATATGGGTGTGGGTGTCTGTTCTGAAATTTGCTGAACAAGCAGTGACTGCCTCATACAGTCTTTTATAGGAAAATAATAGCATGTATATTACCGTATATATAGTATATAGTGTGTCATTACTGTGTATATCAGTGGAAATCAGTGGTTGAGTATTTACTGTGGGTCAGACTCTGCTCAAAGTTCTGTATATACACAAACTAATTTAATGGCATTTAAACCTCATTTGAAAGCTCCTCTTCACAACTTCACACATTTTCACCTGCTCTCCTCATCTCCCTAGAGAACTGCATATTACCATTCTATACAAAATTTAAATATATTATTTACATGAAAATCCAACATTAGAGATGAATGCCTGTAAAGTGGCAACAAGTCGATTGCATGGCAATAATTAATAAGACATTTTCTAGTTCACAGAGTCATCTGGTATCATAGAAAGAGCCTGTTACTTGACAAAGACAAAGCCAATTCCAACCATTTATTCATGGCCTTATTATTTCTCTGAACATAAGATTCCTCATTTGTAGTATGAAATTAATACTTTATATGGAGGAGAATGCAAGTGGTGTTCAGTTCTCATTTTGTAAACATTTTCTTAAAAGAAAAATTACTTTGAGGTCCCATAACCAAAGACCCCATCAAAAAGGAGAATTACAAACCAATATGCCTGATGAACATGGATGCAAAAATTCTCACCAAAATACTAGCCAATACGATCCAACAGTAAATTAAAAGGATTATTCACCACGACCAAGTGGGATTTATCCCTGGGCTGCAAGGTTGGTTCAACATCCACAAATCAATCAGTGTGATACAATACATTAATAAAAGAAAGAACAAGAACCATATGATACTCTTAATAGATGCAGAAAAGGCATTTGACAAAGTACAGCATCCATGCTTGATCAAAACTCTTTACAGTGGAGGAATAGAGGGTACATACCTCAGTATCATAAAAGCTACCTATGAAAAACCCACAGCGAATATCATTCCCAATGGGGAAAAATTGAGAGCTTTCCCACTAGGTCAGGAACATGGCAGGGATGTCCACTCACCACTGCTATTCAACATAGCACTAAAGTCCCAGCCTTGGCAATCAGACAACAAAAAGAAATAAAAGGCATCTGAATCGGCAAATAAGAAGTCAAACTCTAACTCTTTGCAGATGATATGATGCTTTATGTGGAAAACCCAAAAGACTCCACCCCAAAACTGCTAGAACTCATATAGGAATTCAGTAAGGTGACAGGATATAAAATCAATGCACAGAAATCAGTTGCGTTTCTATACACCAACAACAAGACAGAAGAAAGAGAAATTAAGGAGTCGATCCCATTTACAATTGCACCCAAAACCATAAGATACCTAGGAATAAATCTAACCAAAGAGGCAAAGGATCTGTACTCAGAAAACTATAGAATACTCATGAAAGAAATTGAGGAAGACACAAAGAAATGGAAAAAATTTCCATGCTCATGGATTGGAAGAACAAATATTGTGAAAATGTCTATGCTACCTAGAGCAATCCACACATTTAATGCAATCCCTATCAAAATACCATCAACTTTTTTCAAGGAAATGGAACAAATAATCCTAAAATTTGTATGGAACCAGAAAAGACCCTGAATAGCCAGAGTTATGTTGAAAAAGAAAAGCAAAGCTGGTGGCATCACGATTCCAGACTTCAAGCTCTATTACAAAGCTGTCATCATCAAGACAGTTTGGTACTGGCACAAAAACAGGCACATAGATCAATGGAACAGAATAGAGAGCCCAGAAATGGACCCTCAACTCTATTGTCAACTAATCTTCGACAAAGCAAGAAAGAATGTCCAATGGAAAAAAGACAGTCTCTTCAACAAATGGTGTTGGGAAAATTGGAGAGCCACACCAGAACAATGAAACTGGACCATTTCCTTACACCACACACGAAAATAGACTCAAAATGGAAGAAATACCTCAATGTGAGACAGGAATCCATCAAAATCCTAAAGGAGAACACAGGCAGCAACCTTTTCGACCTCAGCTGCAGCAACTTCTTCCTAGAAACATCGCCAAAGGCAAGGGAAGCAAGGGCAAAAATGAATTATTGGGACTTCATCAAGATAAAAAGTTTTTGCACAGCAAAGGAAACAGTCAACAAAACCAAAAGACAACAGACAGAATGGGAGAAGATATTTGCAAATGACATACCAGATAAAGGGCTAGTATCCAAAATCTATAAAGAACTTATCAAAGTCAACACCCAAAGAACAAATAATCCAATCAAGAAGTGGGCAGAAGATATGAACAGACATTTCTCCAAAGAAGACATCCAAATGGCCAACAGACACATGAAAAAGTGCTCAACATCACTTGGCATCAGGGAAATCCAAATCAAAACCTCAGTGAGATACTACCTCACACCAGTCAGAATGGCTAAAATTAACAAGTCAGGAAATGACAGATGTTAGCAAGGATGCGGAGAAAGGGGAACACTCTTGCACTCTTGGTGGGAATGCAGACTGGTGCAGCCACTCTGGAAAACAGTATGGAGGTTCCTCAAAAAGTTGAAAATAAAGCTACCCTATGACCCAGCAATTGCACTACTGGGTATTTACCCCAAAGATACAAATGTAGTGATCCGAAGGGGCATGTGCACCCCAATGTTTATAGCAGCAATGTCCACAATAGCCAAACTATGGAAAGAGCCTAGATGTCCATTGACAGATAAATGGATAAAGAAGATGTGGTATATATATACAATGGAATATTGTGCAGCCATCAAAAAATGCAGTCTTGCCATCTGCAACGACATGAATGGAACTAGAGGGTATTATGCTAAGTGAAATAAGTCAATCAGAGAAAGACAATTATCATATTATCTCACTGATATGAGGAATTTGAGGAACAAGCCAGAGTATCATAGAGGAAGGGAGGGAAAAATGAACAAGATGAAACCAGAAAGGGAGACAAAAAATAAGAGACTCTTAATCTTAGGAAACAAACTGAGGGTTGCTGGAGTGGAGGGGGTTGGGAGGGATGGGTGTCTGGGTGATGGACATTGGGGAGGGTATGTGCTATGGCGAGGGCTGTGAATTGTGTAAGACTGATGATTCACAGACCTGTACTCCTGAAACAAATAATACATTATATGTTAATAAAAAAAAAAGAAGATAGTAGGAAGGGAAAAATTAAGGGGGGGGGAAATTGGAGGGGGAGACGAACCATGAGAACTATGTACTCCGAGAAACAAACTGAGGGTTTTTGAGGGGAGGGGGATGGGGGGATGGGTTAGCCTGGTGAGGGGTACTAAGGAGGGCACGTATTGCATGGAGCACTAGGTGTTTTATGCAAGCGATGAATCATGGAACACTACATCAAAAACTAATGATGTACTGTATGGTGACTAACATAACATAATAAAATAAAATAAAAAAGAAAGAAAGAAAAATAAAATAAAATATAAGAATTGTTTATTAAAATAAAAAGGAGGGTTTTTGAAGGGAATTTATAGGACCACAGAAATTTTTGGCATTTCCCACATTAGTCCTCGCAAAAAGACAAGTGCATGGTCAGCAAGGGAACTCTTTTTTTTTTTTTTAATTTTATTATGTTGTTAATCACCATACATTACATCATTAGTTTTTGATGTTGTGTTCCATGATTCATTGTTGGGACACAAAGCTAGGATCACAAAGATCTTTGAAGAGCCCCCACTCTTCATTGGTAAGGACCTCTGCCTCCATGCCAAGCTCACAGGGGGAGCCCCAAGAGTTCTTCAGAGCCCCAGAGAAGGAATCTATCTGCCCTCCTGGGCTCTGATGTCTGTGATAAAGAGAGACAAAGGGTGTGAAAGTGTTTTGAAAACTGTTAAGCGCTAAGCAAATGCAAGCTGACTGCAACTTGTTCCCCTGCCCCCCCCAAGCACAAAAGCTCTCCCAGTGAATTATGAGGTTGGATTTCTGCGTTTAATACTTCTTTTTTTTTTTTTTTAAAGATTTTATTTATTTATTTGAGACAGAGAGAATCAGAGACAGAGAGCATGAGAGGGAGGAGGGTCAGAGGGAGAAGCAGACTCCCTGCCGAGCAGGGAGCCCGATGCAGGACTCGATCCCGGGACTCCAGGATCATGACCTGAGCCGAAGGCAGTTGCTTAACCAACTGAGCCACCCAAGGCGCCCCTAATCCTTCTTTTTTTGAGACATAGCTGACATATCACGTTCTATCAGTTTTCAGGTGTACATTCAGCAGAATGATTTGACACTTGTACATACTGCAAAATGATCACCACAATGTCTGGTTAACGTCTGTCACCACACATAGTTACAAACATTTTTTTTTCTTATGATGGGAACTTTTAAGATCCACTCTATATAGAAACATTTTGATAGGCCAATGAAACCTGATTCAATAAGATCTGAGCTCTTGCTATGAGTTTTAGGGAAAAGGTATGAAAACCGTATGAGCAGGAGCTAATAGGGAGCAGAGATGGTCAGTGGTAGCAAGGGAAAACCAGAACACAGAGCACCTGCTGGACTCTCGCCCAGAGCTTGTTGCCGTGAAGACTGAGGAGCAAAGGGGCCAAAGATGAGCAGCTACAGGACTTCCCAGTGAGATGGTCCAAATTTTCATTTCTCCGCAGCTGCTAAACTCAAAGTGACGCCAGTGAGGTTTTGTTTCTTCATCCTCCAAGACAGGAACCAAAAGAGACATATTCTAATGACCAGCCGACCTGAGCCCCAGTGATTCCACATCTGGTTAGCTGCCACCATAGCCTCTCGCTCTTCCTATCTGACTGTCTCCTTGTCAGTATGGACCGGCTAATCTGAACACCTCCTCCCCTGCCAGCAATGCCACCTTCCACGTGTATCTCGTGCCTGCTATTTCTGCAAACTGAGCACCTTGATCCATAAAGCCCAGGCCTTGACACACACTGGGGCCCACAGAACGGGCTCTTCACTCTTCATCTGAGCTGTCTGCAACATAGCAGCACACACAGGCAGGACTCCACGCTGCCAGGTCAGTGTCTTATCCAGTCGCAGTGTGTCCTGTAACAAAGAGCAGATGGTGCCTGAGATAAGCCAGAAGCACAAGGGCATTTTTCTCTGGTCTTTACCCTGAGAACCTGGTGGGACTCCTAGAGGTAAAGGTCACAAAAGTGCACCCCCTTCCTCACTCTAGGTGAGCTGCAGCCTTTATCCTCTATTAGAAGGTGACTCTAGATATAAAAGCTACATAAAACATCAGGGAGAGCAATGGAGACACCAGCAGACCCAGAAAGCCGCTCAATCCAAAACTGGGGTTTAGACTCACTGTCACCTCTTTTTTTCTCTCTGGAGGAGAGTGAAGGGAGTGAGCGTATACTGTGTCTTCTCGCCCACCTGTACTTCTAGTTTCCATATTTATTATCCCTGTGAGCCAAAGCCAAGGTACATTTCATCGTTTCTCCCAGGATGGGGGCCCGCGTGGCACAGTGGAAAGATCCCAGGGCAGCAGACGTGAGCTCTAGACGTAATCTGGCCACTTATCAACTGTGCCTCTGGGAAAATCTCCTCCCGGCTCTTCTGCTGATCCACTCTATGGCATCGAGCATCTGTTCTCATCTGTCGGCTTCAGTGGAAATGACCAGGTTGGCTCAATCCCCTCCAAAGACATTCCCAGCCCCAGAGATCATGAGTTATTCCTAGGTCTCTCCTTGACATATTTCCATGATATGTGTTCCAGATGCCCAAGTCCTGGTATGCAGGAGCCTCGGGGTCAGGGTCAGGCTGTTTTCTGCAGGCGTTGGTGGTGCCACCTGCCAGTCATCCTGGAGCCTTCCCCAATGCTCACCTCCTACGGCAAGGTCCACTTTCCACAAAATGGAAAATAGGACATGGCAATGTCTCTGGTACCCCACCCACAACACAAATCATACAGAATAGGAGATCAGGTGAGATTTTCATCTCAGTCTCTCCCTCTACCTTAATCCATGCTCTCCTTCCTCTGGCAGGTGCTCAGACTTTCCAGAATATGAAGATGGAGAAAAGAGACCGGAGTACATAACAATTAGACCAAGTCCGAATGATTGCTTTCACCTTACCCACAGTATAGGGATGAGATGGGAGGGAGGGCACAAAAAGCGCTCTTTGAAATGAAAGCATTATCGCTATACCTGCCAGCATCACTAACACCATCTTGAGATTCAACTTTGTGCTAAGCTTTTTATCTGCAATCTCAATTATCCCTACAAACATCTTTCTATAGAATAGTATCTCCTTTGAGCAGATGAGAAAACAGAGGCTCAGATGAATTAATTTATCCACTAAGCCCTCAGGTAATATGGGATAGAAATAGGATCCAACCAGATCTAGTACACGCACCACAGCTGTAGGTCTGCCTTCCCAGAGAGCCTCCCAGAGCCTCCCCAAGACACTTGGGAACGCCGAGCACATTTCCTTGCTCACTCTCTCCCTCTTGTGGCTTCATTAAGTATGTCAACTCAATGTTAAGGAAAAGAGGCAGGTTACTGAGGAGAGAGTTGGGGAAACTGGTTGTAAATCCATTACCTTCATGATACAAGTCACTTTCTTTCTCGGGGTCACAGTTTTCTCCTATTTCAGTGTAGGGAGCTCTCCAAGTCCCTTCTAGCTCTGATTTCTGTATTTCTTTTTTTTTTTTTAAGATTTTATTTAGTTGAGAGAGAGAAAATGAGAGAGAGCACATGAGAGGGGGGAGGGTCAGAGGGAGAAGCAGACTCCCTGCCGAGCAGGGAGCCTGATGTGGGACTCGATCCCGGGACTCCAGGATCATGACCTGAGCCGAAGGCAGTCGCTTAACCAACTGAGCCACCCAGGCACCCCTGATTTCTGTATTTCTAAGATGCATATTGGTTTCCCAGGTAGAGCCCACTCTAGCACCTTCACATTATAAGAAGTGTGTGTGTGTGTGTGTGTGTGTGTGTTTTATTTAAGCGACTCCTCAGCGAGGGTCTCCATGACATTAGCACTGTTCTAGCACAAAAAAAGGAGCTGGTGTGTGCAGGGCTCTGAATTCACCCAGTTTATCACGCGTTCACAAGGGGGCAACCCAGGGCCATTCAGGGCACTGCCTAACTTACTCAGGGAACTTGGTCAAAACGGCTGGTAAGTGCAAGATCCAGCATTGGAACCTAGGTTTTCTGGCTCCAAGCTCAAGTTTACTCCTTCCACACATACCTGTACCAGACTGAATAAACTTAGTAATGAAGAGGCCGCAGACAGGAAGACGGCACAAAGGAACTACAAAGGTGTGGTGAAACAGCTCACCAGCAGCGTGGAGGCAGGTTAACCACAGTTTAAAACATGAGCATTTACGTGAATCCTGTCTTGGTGTCACCCAATGCGTTAAACATTCCCTGGAGGTGAGTCATGTACACTGTTCTGTCACATATGCAAAGTTGACTTAACAATCACTAAATTGCAGAATCGTTTAAGGGTTGATGCATGGCATAAGAAGGTGCTTGGCAAGTGGCGATAAAGATGAGTGTTTTTCTAAGCCTAGAGAAAAGCTACCCAAAGGAAACTGACTAGGAAGTCCCACGTGTAGGAAGAGAAAAAAAAAAAAAAACAAACAGAATTCAGGAGAAGAGAACTGGGTGTAGCAGCCCTTGGGTATGGTAATAGGCTAAGCCAATAGCAGAAGTTTTGTGAGGGGATATTCGGGGACAGAGGGTGATGAGGAGAGGCAGGGAGATGACAACAATCACCACCACAAGGCAGGTACTAGCAGAACTGTGTGTCTTTGTATTTCTGGACACCTTAAGATGGTGCGCTGTTTTCCACACGTGTTTTAGTCAATAGGGAGCAGCTATGCCTGAGAGGCCAGTGTTTGAGGTTTCTCTTGCTCCTCCATAATTCACACCCCAAACCATGACACCCTTTTCCTTTTGATGGGGAAAGAGTGAAACGTGCATCCTGGCTTACGCTCCTGAAACAACCAGCCCCAGGAAGGTCTATAATTTTAAGCCTGGATACTGTCCTCTACCAGATAAACTCTATAGGGCTTTCTTTATAAAAGGGCAGCTGGGCTGGATTCTGAGAACTGGACCAGTTTTCTTGAGGCCTAGCTGTATTTTTTTCCCCATGGTTTGAAAGTAATTTATTGAGTACATTCAATAGACATTTACTAACATTTTTCATATACTATTTTCATATAGATAGACAGGGCTGCTGTCTGGGATTTCTACTCTGTCTTACCATTCAGTTTATTTCAGCACCAGCAACACACAATTTGTATCTTTTAATATATATTGTACTTTAATTTCTGATAATATGATCCTTCCTGCAGCGTTTCTCTTTTTAAAATGCTTCTGGCTAGGTAAACTCATTCCATATGAACTTCAAATCATTGTCAAGTTCTACAAGAAACTTTTTTTCGGAAGTATATTACATTTGAAATAAATTTTGGAATAACTGACATCCAGAAATATGTTAATGTAGTCAAGGCTTGTTTTATGTTCCGTAATCAAAAATGTGTATCTTTCCTCATATAAGGCCTTCATGCTTCAGTGAATTCCTGATTATTTTACACTTTTGTTGCAATATGGACAAAATATATTCACTTCATACTTTATATCTGGTTATTGAAGGTTTGAGAAGCTATAAATTTTCATTGGGCTTGAAATTTTTATAGTGGTAACAAATGTTTGTGTTATCTATTTCCCCCTTTGTTGCAACGTGATTAGTGAATGTGACCTGGATTTTTTTTTAATTTAATGAGGTTTTCTTTGGGATGAGTTTATGGTGGATTGTCATCAATGTAACCAAGTGAGCTTAAAAAACATGTTTCTTTTATACTGGTTTATTCAAGCGTTTTATAACTCAAATAATGTTTTTTGCTTATATTTCTCAAAACCTGCATGTTAAAAACGCTCATGACTGTTGTGTTTTTGTTAGTTTCTCATATCTCTAGGCAAATCTTTTAAGTTATTTTTTATTTTTTTTTAATTATGTGATTTGGTCATAAGGACTTTTTGTTGCCTAATATTAACATGGCATCCTTTGACCTTTTATTTTGCACTTTCTGACCTATCTTTGCCTCTCCTTACCCTTGCAAACACTATTGTACTAGGAACCTCTGGAAACACTGTCGCCACACTGCTTAAATCTTCCTGTGGCTGCTTATTACCTTTAGGGCAGAGCTCCGTGCTTCCAGGAGGCATTCAAGGACCTTGCCTCCCTCCCAGTCGGGTCTCTCACTTCTCACTCTGTAATAGAATCATAACACGTTGCTTCTTGGTCCTGACCCTTGCCTACACCGATCTGCCCACCTGGAATCCATATGGCCACGAGCACCTGGCTCTTCTTTGAAAGCACCATCTACATGTCACCTGGAAAAGCCTGTTCTTCCCCTTGTTAAACTGGCTTCTCTCACCTGTGTGCTCCCACAGTGCTCTCCACACAGTGCTTAAGCGCCAGGACAATATCTTATTCATCATGTGTTGCTGGTCCAGCATAGCTGGCACGTGGCTGGCACCTCATAAATACTGGCTGGATAAGGTAATTACCTGTAAAAGGCAGCTCCTGTAGAACAGTAACCTAGGGTAGTTGTAGCGTGGTAGGGCAAACATGTAGGATTCTGCTCACTCAGATGGCCACTGGCACTGAGGACTCCCTCAACTAATATTTGCTGGATGAATGTTGAATGGATGGACAATGGCGTGACCACCTGTCAAATGCCAAATATGTAGCTTGTGTGAAGCAGGGAAGAGGAGCTTCGACAAACCTATTTCCAGGCACGTCTTCACTCATGGAACAAAATGCCACCATACTAAGAGAATAGTGAAGGGACAGCGAAGATGATCTGAATTTGGAGCAAGAACAAAATAAGACAAGGTAGCAACCATAGGCAGTGTACTTACTTGATATCAGTCCTAGGCATGCTCTTAACGTATTTCTTCTGCACAGTCAAGGGCAAATTAATAAATAACAAGTAAATGTCACAGCCTTTAATGGATTCCTCAGCTTAATATCAGTTTTTTACAGCCTAGAAAACCTTACCAGCTGAAGTCCCTGGGGGAGAAGCCAAAACCCCTGGTGGGAGGGGTGCCGGTTTTTTCCTTGGTTGTACTGGGGAAGAAAACCTTGACTGTTTCTCTCCAGCTCCTCTTCCCATGTCTTTCCTCAAGAACAGCTTGGTTTCCTCTCCTCATTTTCTATCCTTCATTTCTAGGGTCTGGAATAAAGGATTTAGATAATTTATCCACCTGAACTAAAATCTGAATTGGAGAGACGGTGGTTTTTGTGACAGTAAACAAATCATTTTTGTGTTTCTAAAAGCAAAGCAGAGGGACTACACTAGTTATCATATAAAAAAAGCTTCATACACACCCTATAAGGCAGAATATTTAATTAAACTATTCTAGATCCAATGGAATACGGGTATCTCCCATGTTTCAAAAGTTTGCATTACGACACTTTGCTTTTATGAAAGACCTCCATTAGTACCTGTTTTCACTAACTAAAAGAAATTCAAAGAGGGATTTTGCCTTTGCGGAGGGCTCTGTGGCTCTTAGCCTTGTGAGGTTTTTGTTTTAGTGGCTACAGGAGGACCTCTCAGCCCGTTTCCCTGGTGCCACACACAAATGAGTGAAGGAAGCAAAAAATGATAGTCTGTATTCCTGACTGATCACACCCTAGACATTCGGATTTTATACCAAGGGTTCTTATTTTTAAACATTTGTTTTGGCCTGAAGTTTCAAAACAAGACTACTGAGAATCATTCGGATTGGACCATGCTGGGTCCCATGCCCATGCTGAACCGACCACTGTGGTGGGAGGGACCAAAGGCGCTGACTGACAGCCCGGAACCAGAGCACTCTGGAGAGAGCGGTGGTCAGTGCCTCCAAACCGCAGGGGTCTCCAAGCACAATCATCGGCTCTTGGGAAGCCCAAAGTGGAAAATGGATCTGAGGAGACAGTATGCAGCCCCGTTTTCATCCTGCCGCATTTTCTGATCTCACCAGCTCTCACCCAGAGATGCTTCCCTCAGAGTCTGTATGGAGTTGGAGATCTTTTAGCAGCATTCCAACTTTCCTCAGCTCCACATTCACAAAACTGAGAAAACAAGCGCGAAGCCAGCCTTTTGAACAGCTATCCCATGAAGAGAACCCCATAGTTAACCTAGAGCTATGACGCTGTTTCCCAGCACCAAAGTAATAGCTCGGAAGGAAGGAGGGTGGACGGACGAAAAGAAACCTCGACTTTCACCCTCAAGGATGCCAATCAATTCCAGTTTTTCAGAAATGATGATGGCTGAATTTAAAATAACTTAAAATCGACTTTGGGCACCTTTAAATGCTGTGTGCAGTGGGGTGTGGGGGGGTGCACTGCTTTCTCTTCCAGAGGGTGGACTTTGAGACACTGGTGCCCTATTAGAGTTCTTTAGAGAAACAGACCCAATAGGAGAGGGAAGAAGAGGAGGAGGACGGAAAGGGGGAGGGCAGGGAGAGAAGAGAAGATCTATCACAGCAATTGGCTCACGTGGCTATGGAGGCAAGGAAGTCCCTCAGTCCTGCCTGCAAGCTGGAGAACAGGAAACCTGGTAGTGTAATTCCGTCTGAATCCAAAGGCCTGAGAATATTAATCAAGCAACAAATTTCGTCTCAAAAACCTGAAAATAGTTGAAAGACAAGTCTCATAAAAACATACCAAGTTTCCATTTCCCAGCAGGTACACACAACTGTGCTTTCCTTTCCTTCCTCACCCCACGCTGAGGCACCATTGAATGTTTTTGCAAACTCAGGAGGCCAAGACCCAAGTATCAGACTCAAGCAGTGACTAGGAAGCGACATTCTACCATGACCTCCAGGGTGAGTGCTAATGGCAGAGTCGCAGCTGCCTTGGAAGATTTATTTTTATTTTCAAAGGCAGAAGCAAAGGAAACCCCCTTCCTCATGCCCTGGCAGAAAAGAGAAACTGCCCATCTGCATTTGTTTCTGCGGGAGCCACAGCAGGGAGGCTGCTGGTGGGGCAAGTCCTCTCCTGGAGCTGAGGGCCACTGACCCGGGCACTGCCATGAGTCCCTTTGCTAAGGGTCTGCGTGCAGAGCTCACTCAGGGTCAGGATGGCCTCAGAGAGGACACAGCACACATACCTAACCCTCCAGATCAGATGCCTGAGAACCTTCCCTCTAGAAGCCTCTCCACTTACTTCCTCAAAAAATATGATCTTGAGTGAGTTCCTTCACTCCTCAGTGTCCTCCTCTCTCTGTGCAATAGGAAGACTGAAACACAGGATACTAGGCCTCTGTACTCTCAGGGTGAGAAATAATGAGCCAATACTTAGAACAGTGCCTGACATCATCCCTTCCTCAGTACTCATGGGTTTCCTTCTCCTCCTCTTCCTTTCTTTCCCTGCTTTGCCTTGCTAGACAATAAAGCTAGTCCACCCGTCCACAGCCTGACTCCTTCACTTTCTCCAGAGAGCCCAACCTCCTCCTTCCCCACTTCCCACCACACGCTTATCCAGAGGCCCACCCAAGTGACTTTCTGATACAATTCCTGTTAGCCCAAACAAAAAAGAAAAGCAATGTGTGGTGGAAAATTTGCACTGAATTCTTTATATATTAGATAGGGCTAAATGTTCCATCTGCTTTCTGAAGTTGCATGTACATACATGCACACATGCACATTCCACCACATATGAGTGTGCAGGTGGAACACAAATCTAAGAGGCTCTTCACTTTTGCAACCATCATGGATTTATGTACTTTTTACAGCAGCTTCCGAGTGAATAAGGAAAGGGCTAAGGTATAGACAGGGAGAGATAGGAGGCCCCTGGCTGGACTCTAACACTATTTCTGGCAGGCAGAGGCACTAAGACAGAGTGAACAAAAGATAAGGAAACAGACCACCTGGCCCCGGATGTTAGGGAGTACTTTTCTTTGGTGGCTACAGTGTAATCATAGAAAGTGACCAAACCTCAAAGAATTAAGTCATTAGGGTGTTATCAATAGTCCTTGCTCAAACCAAGATGGCCCAAGAATCTCAAGGCCACAAGCTTCCCAGTCAGTTCTCAGTAAAAGACCACCACCAAAAGCCCTCAGTGGCAACCCATTCGGGACCCCTTCACTCAAGAGAGCTTTTTCTGTATCCTTGCTTAATAAAACTCTATCACTTTGATCACTCTCCTTTGCCCCCAAGATTCATTCTTCCATTCCGTGAGACAAGAACCCTATGATCCTGTAACCACCAGCACATGGCAGCAAAGTGTCCCGAGGAAGGGCAGAAGGCACTGCAAAGGCTAGAAACTAAGCTGTCCATCTGGATGTTAACAGGACTCACACAGCCGGAGATTGCGCTCTGTCTTATCTGAGGCCCAAAGACAATAGATAACACAGTGTCGTGCAAAGGGCAGGGCAATGGGAGAGATCTGCCCCAGGAAGAGGCCACTTTTATATTAGAATTTTTATCAATGGAAGATTTTTTCTCAGAGAGTATTTTATTATCAATATTGTTTAGAATGCTTGCATGTGGATGACAGAAGGCAGTTGGCAATTTTGTAATTATTTTAAAATTTTCTACAGACAATTCTTCCCCCTATTGCCTGCCCTTGGAGGGACTACGCCCCGCACCACCCCCACCCCAATGGAGTTGATAATTGCCCCCAATCTACAGAATGAAATGCCATTCACCCAAGCAGAAATTGCAAAAGAAATAGCCAAAAATAGTTTCTCAACCAGCCTATAAAAGAAATTTAAATACTGAGTTGGAACTCAGAGAATTTCATTAGCCACAGAATATCACTTGAAAACTTTACTGAGAATTTCATTGGAAGAAACTTGTTAAGGTTCTGTGGGGTTTTCCCCCCTCTTCCCACTGTAGGAGAAGGAAGGAGGACTTCTCCCTCATCTCTAGGCTCAGAAACAGATGCTGCAATGGGACCACATGGGGAACTTAATGTGGAAACTCACAATTTGGGGAAGATGGTAGACTTGAGTCTAACACACTCCGAGGAACCAAAAGAGACTAAGGTTTGGGCTTTTGACTCTGATGGCTGGTGTATTATCTATCACTGCATACCAAATGACCACAACCTTACAGGTTTAGTACAACACACCTTTATTATCTCACAGTTTCTACAGGTCAGGGCTGGGCATGGCTTAACTGGGCTCTTCACTTCAGGGTCTCACAAGGCTACAGTCAAGGTGTTGGCAGGGCTTTGGTCTCAGATGAAGCTTATCTGGGGAAGGATCCACTTTCAAGCTTCCATAGTGATGACAGAATCCAATTCCTTGCAGCTGTAGGACAAAAGGCTCTACTTTTTTTTTTTTGGCTGGGTGTTGCCTGGAAGTCTTTGTAGGTTGTTGGTTAGAGTCTACTCTAAGTTCCTAATGGCTGCCCACAGTCTCTGGCCACGTGGAACTCCACAACATGGCTGCCTGCTTTCTCAAAGCTAGCAAGAAAGACAATGAGACACCGGTAAGACATTCTACAATCTCCTGCCATGTGATCATGCAATCACGTGCACATAGTCACGTACCTTCTGTCACCTTGCTATATTCTATTTATTCAAAGCAAGTCATAGGTCTCACCTCTACTCAAGGAGAAGTAATCACAAAGGGCATGAACACCAGGAGGCAGGAAGTATTAGAGCACCCTAGAGTCTGTCTGTCACAGTGAAGCAGGAGAGGGTTGTATTGGGATGGCCTGTCCTTCCACAAGTCAGCCATGTGAAAGAAACCCAACCTGTGGTCTTAGACCTTGCTCCAAAAGGATACCAGGAGAAGCAAGGAGACCTTGAAGAGAATGAGGCTGGAGATTTTCGATGGACACCCAGGGGTGGGACGCAGGAGGAATCATGAGCCACTGGCTGAGTAAGTGCATTAGAGTACTGAGAGGGCCAAGCCAAGGAATCCCAGTGATGGAGCCCTGGTGCACTCAGCCCCTAGCAGGCTGACATCAAGGTGGGAAAGTACCAATTGATGTTCTCTGCCTCTCAGCACTCCTCATTCCTGCCCCTGACTGCAAGGAACAGAAATCCCTGTCAGCAAGCCGGGGAGGACTGTCAGAGAGAAAAAAAGAGTACTCTTTCCTCTTTCCCACAATAGACATCCTGTCTAGAGCAGACTGAAACTGAGAGAGAAGCTTTCACAATAAATGACAGAAATTTGATTCTTATGTAAAACAGTACATTTTAAATATTTAAGTGGCTAGAATTCTCTACTCCCTGAAAGGAACTTACTTGAGATTTTAAATAAGAAGCTGGGGACATCTAATCCTACTGAGGATGTCTGTCTGGATAGGATAGTTGTGAGGAAAGAATGAGGTTGTTTTCTTTGAATTCTATGAGTCCTGCTTATTCAAGTACAAGTAACAAAGATTTTGAAAACCCAAAAAGAGAAAGTGCTATATTATTATTATTATTTTTAAAGATTTTCTTTAGTTATGAGAGAGAGAGAGAGAGAGAGAGAGAGTGCGTGAGAGAGGACAAGCAGAGGGAGCTGCAGAGGGAGAGGGAGAAGCTCAGCTCCCGCTGAGCAGGGAGCTGGTTGTGGGGCTCAATCCCACAGCCCGGGATCATGACCTGAGCCAAAGGCAGACGCTTAATCAACTGAGTCACCCAGGTTCCCCAGTGCTATATTATTTTTGTGCTCTCCATGTTGCATACACTCATGCTTGAGAAGTTGAACCATTAAATTCCTTAACACCATGGGATGCTTAGAGAAGAATTGGGATTTTTTTTTTTTTTTTATTCTTATGTTAATCCCCATACATTACATCATTAGTTTTAGATGAAGTGTTCCATGATTCATTGTTTGTGCATAACACCCAGTGCTCCATGCAGAACGTGCCCTCCTCAGTACCCACCACCAGGCTAACCCATTCTCCCACCCCCCTCCCCTCTAGAACCCTGTTTGTTTTTCAGAGTCCATCGTCTCTCATGGTTCGTCTACCCCTCCGATTTCCCCCGCTTCAGAATTGGGATTTTTTTAAGTGCCCATCTTAGAAAAGTGTTCTATCCCCAAATTCTAATTAAAGAACCATGACTGTAAACTAGTTTTTATTTAGCTATTTTAACTAACTCCCTTTTTCTACTTAAATAAATGCATTAAAAAAAATGTCATCACTGTACATTTTTGTGCAGAATTATTTGTTACAATAAAAATAACCACAAGTAAATGTAATTTTACATGAAAGTCATTGCATATTAAATAAATAAGAAATATCTGTAGCAATAAATCTAGTTGACTATTTAATGGCAAGAATTAGTATGATTATAACTGGTTAAGTGGTGAAGGGATTTTGTCCGAGTACCACTTACTTAAAATGAAGGCAACATTTCATATCAATAAGGTAGCTTTTTCAAAATTTAACCAATATTAAGAATCTCAAGTCACAAAAGGTTCATAAGATTTTATCTGATAATATTTGACATGTGTCAGAGTAAAAAAAAAAAATCATCAGAGCTACCAAACATAGGAAAGAAAGGAAGGAAGGAAGGAAGGAGGGAAGGAAGGAAGGAAGGAAGGAAGGAAGGAAGGAAGAAGGAGGGAGGGAGGGAAGGGAGGAAGAGAGGGAGGGAGGGAGGAAAGCTGAGTTTATCTGTTTATACATGTGCCTCGTAAGGAAGCACCCGAAAGAGGAAATTCATTAAGAAATCACTGAGTAGGGAAAGTAAGGATTTTTCCACCTATAATAAGGACATTTCATGGTGGTTATGTAAACTGAAGACTGAAACCTAGCACTCTGGATGGGGAAAACGAGTTGCTTAGAATAAGTCCCACTGTTTAAAGTTTATAATCATTTATCAGCTTCAGTTGGTTGAATCAGTTGTTATGAGACACAATATTCAGTTTAATTTCCTTCCTAGAAATATTTGCCTTTCACACTTAAAATTATTTGCTAGCCAAAATTATAGGAAAAAACTGATGAAGAAATTTTGGTCTTCAAAATGCCATTAAAATTTGATATAATGGAGAGGTGTGCGTGTGTTAAGAGTTTAAAAATGAAATATAAAATTCTTCCAAATGCATTTTAATAATATCTGCAAATCAATGGTAAAATGGTTTCATATCCTTATGCTGCTACTATCTGGTTTAAGAAAATAGGAAGAAATCTTCTCAAGCCTTAAATGTGTCATTTCATAATTTTTCAAATATTTTCAGCTATATCTTCAAATGAGTTCATAACCAGCTTATGTGAACTATGCAAAGAATCCAGCTCACCAAGATGAATACACACACCTCAACAGAAATTATCTTGCAAATTCAACACTAATTGTAGCAAGATAATTTGCTTCTTCATTATAGGGTCTCCCTATCTTTCTTACAAAATCATGATGACTTTATTCAGGAATGGTGTAGTGCACAACTGAAAAAAATGATATTTTCTAGCTTTTCTTATGGATGGAAATGGCAATGTGACATGGTTCTGGCCAATGAGACTTAAGAAGAATTTTGCTGGAGATTCTTGGGAATGTGTCAATTTCTACCTTCCTCTTTGTTATCTTTCTTCTGCCTCCTGATGGTGGAGCCCCAACTTGCTACTACCATACAGCTCCCGTGAGGATGAAAGCCTAGGTAGTTATGGATAGCTGAGCAGAAAGATGGAAAGGAGGAGCTCAAATGTCAAAGAGGACAATGAACCATGCTCTGGGGAACCTCTCCTGGGTAGTCTGCATCCCCTGTTTCTGGAGAAAAGAAATCTCAGTCATCTCTGTTCCAGATCATAGATCTGAGATGCACTTCCACGTTTACTAACTTCAGGGTCAGCCTGGGCTGGGGAGGGTGAGAAACTGGGAAATTCCTGGACTTCACCCTTGAAGCAAGCTTAGTACCAAAAGTCATTTGCCGTCTAGAGCACTAGGACTCTGAAAAGGGCTGAGGATATTCCAGTCAATACACAGGAGCATGGATTTAGAATACATGTAGAAAAACTACACATAGAGCCCAGAGATCAATCTAGACATGAAATATATTTTTCTATAAAGAGGGTGGGAGAAGATGTTGGGCAAAGAACACAGATTTTTATGAATTCTAATATATGTGAGACTTTATGCTGGGCACATTATATAGACTTATATACATGACTTAATATATGACTAAATCCTCACAGAAATTCTGAAAACCTCTTTATTATCATTTTATATATGAGAAACTGGTTATTTTAACTGATTTTCCCACAAATTCCTTCTCAGACTCAGAAGAGGTATGAGAGAAGTCCAATGGCCAACATCCTTCTTTGACTATTTGTTCAAAGCAGGTCACAGACCCAGAGGAAGGGCTGGACCACGAGGGTTTTCCTCAGTGATGATGACGTTGGCCGTGGGGATGGAGATGATGACAAAGTGACAGGCAGTGGCCCTGATGCACACCTGACCCAGATGCCAAGAGACTTGGATTCTAGTCCTACTTCTTCTGCTGACATGACGAGTGATCTGTGGTAGGCTCCTTCAGTAGTATCACCTCATTTGGAGAATAAAAGGATTGGACTAAAATTCTCTCCAAGTATTTTATGAGTTTCTTAAATACCCCTGGCTTAGATTTGCTCCTCTCTCAGGGGACAGCCTTGCGACCTTCAGGAAACTGAGAAAGCATGGAGCACATCATGCAGCCAGCTGTTGCTGCAGGCCACACTTCCCAGAGCCATCTTAATCCCTGCCCTTCTGAGCAGAGGCTGTTCTCTAAGCAGTCTTAAAAGGAATGCTAAAGGGGCAACAATGTCCCCTCAATACCCAGCACTTCCCAGCATGTGAGCTTGTATGCAGCCTTGATGGCTCTGCTTCTGCTTGTATTCTTCCCAAGGTGTGCCTGGACTTGCCTGAGCATGAAGTTATTTAGGAAGATATGAAGCCAGAGGCAGAGAAGAAAGAGGCACCCAAAGAAGTGACAGTTGGGCAGCAAGTCCCCATAGGTTGCTTTCAGTTTGCCAAGAGCCTGGGAAATGGGAAAATAAATAAATTCTCCCAAATCCAAAATGTACATCACTGTTATCACTAGTTACTGAGTACCTACTTTTTGTAAGCTCTTTGCATCCCTTCTCTTTAGTCCTCCCAACAGCTAATGGTGGAATCATTTTTATCCATCCCTACTTAGTAGACAGAAAACTCAGGCTAAGATAAACTAGTTGACTTAACTACAGGAATGGGGGAAATGAATTCTAACCGGGATCATGCAAGTCACTAGTCTTCACAAGCTATTTATTCTTATGTGTTACTTGTGTTTTGTGTCAGTTTCCAATCCTTGAAATTTAGAAAAAGGAAGCAGAGGTACTTTTTATGGCATTGGCTGTAAGTACAGCAAAGCTCATATCTTGTGTAATCATAACTACTGCTCTGAGAAAGGGGCAGGAAGTCTCAGGGGCAGCAAGTCTCAGAGGCTGGAGAGCAGAGGAGGAAGGGCCAGTAGGAGGTTCTGCCTGAGGGCTCCCCAGCAGAGAGCTGGCCCACCAGCCACCACTTACAGGACTGGGCTACAAGAACAGGTGGGCACCTTGGTTTGAATCCTGAATTTGGGGGGTAGGGGGAGATGGCTGTCCTTGGAATAGCCAGCCAGGAATCAGATTTTTATTCTTTCTTCTGAGTAACTGCATGACTGGTGAGTTAATTCCCTGTTCTGATCATTAGTTTACCCACTTTCCAAACAAAAGAGTTGGGTGAAACAATCCTTAGGTTTCCTTCAAGATTTGAGGTGATGATTTTCTACAATTCTCTGCATTTCTTCATATGTCACTCAGTCTTAAACAGAATATGCTCTCAGAAAATACCGTGTAATTAGACTGAATCCTGCATTAGGACCCTAAGGTTCCATTCTATTTCTGTCATAGAGAAAATTGCTTCATGCAGAGCAGTTGTCTTCTAAGCTATGATTTGTCTCCAAAGTGCGGGTTTTAGAACTGTCTGGAAAAGTTGTGGGGTACCCCAAGTTTGCCTCCACTTGATGAATGTGGAGGGACCAAGCAGTCCCTCTCACCTGACTGTGGAGTCTGGGGATGATGGCATCAGTCTGGAGACTTCCTGAGAACCCTAAAGAATGCTGGCTCTATAGAATTCCCCCTAAAAAGTAGCCAATACATGTATCATAGCCTTAAACTTCATAAATCCACTTCTAAATGTGACTCTAAGGAAATAATTGAATAGGTGAGGCACCACAGAAGTGCAAAGATGTTCACTATAGCATTGTTCATAATGGTAAAGAGAGAGAGAGAGAGAAACAACCTAAATAACCTTCACTGGTTAAGTGAACCTTGAAACATCTATTCATTTGGATACACTGGTTTTTTTATTGTGGTAATATATATATATTTATAACACAAGATTTAGCATTTTAACCATTTTTAAGTGTATCGTTCAGTGGTATTTAGTACATCCTTATTCTTGTGCACCATCCCCACAACTGAACTCCAGAACCTTTTCATCTTCCCAGACTGAAACTCCATGCCCATTAAGCACTAACTCCACATTTCCCTCTCCAACCACCCATGGTATCCATCATTCTACTTTCTGTCTTGATGAACTTGAGTACTCTGGCTGCCTCCCAGAAGTGCCATCGTACAATATCTGTCCTTCTGTGACTGGCTTATTTCACTCAGCATATTGTCTTCAAGTTTCATCCACATGGTATCATGTGTCAGAATGTACCATTTGGCTTTTAAATTTAGGATTTTTATTGCTTACATTCATTAGTGTCAGAGATGTTCACAGAATAATGTTGAGTGCAAAAAGATTTCTAACCGGCGTGGATAGAATGATTCAGTTTATGTAGAACGATGAATGCATGTAAACACATATAAAGAAAGAGGAGGGAGAAAATGCGAGAATGAAAAGGATATGTATGAAACACCAGTTATTGTGTAGAAGTTGAGATTTAAGGAACTTCATTTTCTTCTTCAAAATGTATTTCCTGTTTCATTGTATTTGGTATGTTATACACTCTTTTAAACAAAACAATAAAAAAATAATAAAAGAAAATAAATGTACATGGTATCCAGAGTATGGTAAGTGTACCAACAAGGCTTCCAGGTCCTAGCCTCAGGACTAGAATCAAGTATATCTTGTAGTCCTTAGGTATGAGGACTGAAAAATATAGGAAGGAGTCCTATAGAAATCCTATAGGAAAGGATCCAGATCTAGAGACTTTTGTTTTTAAATCCTTAAGTTGGGATTTTATTTTTTTAGTTTTTTATTGTGGTAAGAACACTTAACATGAGATCTACTCTCTAACAGACTTTTAAATGTACAATACCGTAGGTCTACCTATAAACCCAGCGCTGTGGAGCAGATCTCTAGAACTTATCTTGCACAACTGAAATTTTATACACATTGTACAGCAACTCCCCATTTCTTCCTCCCCGAGAGCCTAGCAACCACCATTCTAGTCTTTGCCTCAGTGAGTCTATTTTAGATAGCTTATGTAAGTTCAGTCACTCAGTATCTGTCCTTCTGTGACCAGCTTGTTCACTTAGCACAGTGTCCTCATGGTCAGCCTTACAAAGGAAGAAATCCTGCAATTTGTGACAATGTGAATGAACCCCAAGAGACTGGGGATTAAGACTAGAAAGAGGAAGGGGTCTACTTAGCACATTTGGGCTAGTAAACCACAGGAATGCAGCAGAAACCAATTTACCAGAATATGGGAACAAATGTCCAAGGTCAGAAATGCAAAGCAGGAGGCATCACAATTCCGGACTTCAAGTTATATTACAAAGCTATAATGATCAAGACAGTATGATACTGGGCACAAAAAGAGACACACAGATCAATAGAACAGAATAGAAAACCCAGAAATGAACCCACAACTATATGGTTGACTAATCTTTGACAAAGCAGGGAAGAATATCCAATGGAAAAAAGACAGCTTCAACAAATGGTGTTGGGAAAACTGGACAGCCACATGCAGAAGAATGAAACTGGACCCCTTTCTTACATCATACACAAAAATAAATTCAAAATGGATGACAGACCTAAATATGAGATAGGAAACCATTAAAATCCTAGAGGAGAACACAGGCAGTAACCTCTTTGACATTGGCCGCAACAACTTCTTACTAGATACGTCACCTGAGGCAAGGGAAACAAAAGCAAAAATAAACTATTGGGACTTCATCAAAATAAAAGGCTTCTGCACAGTAAAGGAAACCATCAACTAAACTAAAAGGAAACCTATGGAATGGGAGAAGATATTTGCAAATGACATATCAGATAAAGGGTTGGTATCCAAAATATGTAAAGAACTTATAAAACGCAACACCCAAAAAACAAACAATCCAGTTAAAAATGGGCAGAAGACATGAACAGATATTTTTCCAAAAAATACATACAGATGGCCAACAGACACATGAAAAAATGCTCAACATCACTCATGATCAGGGAAATACAAATCAAAACTATGATGAGATATCGCCTCGCTCCAATCAGAATGGCTGGAGAGTGGTAGCCAATGGACTTTGGCTATGAGAGAGGGAGGATAGAGGGGCTGAGGATTATGTGGGGCAAGATGTGCAGGCCCATACCTACTGGGGATATAGAAGAGCCTAGGCATTACATTGCCTGTGTTCAAATCTTGCTCCATTATATAGATATACAATCTTATGAAAACCATTTACCCTCTCTGAGCCTCATTTTCTTTTCTCTTTTTTTTAATTTAAATTCTTTTTTTTTTTTAAGATTTTATTTATTTGACAGAGAGAGACACATCGAGAGAGGGAACACAAGCAGGGGGAGTGGGAGAGGGAGAAGCAGGCTTCCCGTGGAGCAGGGAGCCCGATACAGGGCTCGATTCCAGGACCCTGGGACCATGATCTGAGCCGAAGGCAGATGCTTAAAGACTGAGCCACCCAGGCGCCCCTAATTTAAATTCTTCTTAATTAACATACTGTGTAATATTAGTTTCAGGGTATAATTTAGTGATTCAGCACTTCCATACAACACTGGGAGCTCATCACAAATGCCCCCCTTAATCCCCATCACCTATTAAACCCACCTCCCCCACCTCCCTTCTGGTAACCATCAATTTGTTCTCTATAGTTAGGAGTCTGTTTCTTGATTTTGCTCTCTTTTCCCCCGCCCATGTTCGTTTGTTTTGTTTCTTCAATTCCACAGATGAGTGAAATCATATGGTATTTGTCTTTTTCTTACTGATTTATTTCGCTTAGCATAATACTCTCTAGCTCCATCCACATTGTTGCAAATGGCAAGATTTCATTCTTTTTGATGGCTGAGTAATATTCCATTGCATGCATGTATTTGTGTGTGTATGTGTATACACATCTTCTTTATCCATTTATCACTTGATGGACATTTGGGCTCTTTCCATAATTTGGCTATTGTAGATAATACTGCCATAAACATTGGGGTGCATGTATCCCTTTGAATTAGTATTTTTGTATCCTTTGGTTATATACTTAATGGTGCAATTGCTGCGTCATAGGGTAGCTCTATTTTTTTAACTTTTTGAGGAACCTCCACACTGTTTTCCAGAGCAGCTGTGCCAGTTTGCATTCCCACTAACAGTGTAAGAGGGTTCTTTCTCTGCATCCTCACCAACATCTGTTGTTTCCTGTTGTTAATTTAGCCATGCTTTTCTTTTTCAAGATTGCTTTGGCTATTTAGGGTCTTTTGTGGTTCCATATAAATTTTAAGATTGTTTGTTCTAGCTCTGTGAAAAATGCTGTTGGTATTTAGATAGGGATTGCATTCAATGTGTAAATTGCTTTGGGTAATATAGACATTTTAACATTTGTTCATCCAATCCATGAGCATGGGATGTGTTTCCATTTTTTTGTGTCATCTTCAATTTCTTTCATCAGTGTTTTATAGTTTTCAGAGTACAGATCTTTTACCTCTTTGGTTAGGTTTATTCCTATGTATCTTACAGTTTTTGGTGCAATTAAAAATGGGATCGATTCTTTGATTTCTCTTTCTGCTGCCTCATTATTGGTATATAGAAATGCAACAAATTTCTGTACATTGATTTTTTATCCTCAACTTTACTGAATTCATGTATCAATCCTAGCAATTTTTTGATGGAGTCTCTCAGGTTTTCTATATAGAGTATCAGTCATATGCAAATAGTGAAAGTTAGATTTCTTCCTTGCTGATTTGGATACCTTTTATTTCTTTTTGTTGTCTGACTGCTGTGGCAGGGACTTCTGGTATTACGTTAAATAATAGTGGTGAGAGTGGACATCCCTGTCTTGTTCCTGACCACAGAGGAAAATATAAGCCTCTTTTTCTTATCTGTAGAATTCAAGTAACAATAGCACCTATCTCTGAGAGTTGTTGTGTAGACTAAATGAGACTTTACACAAAGCTCTTATCAGAGTGCTAGACTCACAGTGGGTGCCGAGTAAATGTTAGCAATTATTATCATTTTATCAGGAACTACTGTTTGATTTTGAAACCCAGAATCTTTCCAAACCTGATACCTTTTCTACCACTCTGGTTTTAAAGATGTGTTAGAATGCTCACCCATGGCCTCTTTGCCCCAGTTCTACTGCAAAGGATTCAGTGTCAACCCTATTCCCCTCCTTATTCATGTTACCTCGACCATACTTCTGTTCAGATTCCAAAATCCCCAAAAAAGAAAATTAACTCCTTAAACAAGGAGAACTGTATTTTTAGTAACTTTTCAAAGGTATCTGATGCCCAGAGAGCGTAAGAAATGACCAGGGCATGGCTCTATGAGTGGAAATGGGGTGGAGTTACCAATCTTTTATTGAGTAATATGGAGCACTTGATAAAGAAAAATCACAGGGACACAACAAAGGGCACTCATCTAAATCACCTCATTCAAATCCTCACAAGAGTGCTTCATGATAGCATTATTATTCCTATTTTATACATAATGAAACAGGATAAATGAGGGGAAATAACCTGCCTGTGGCCAACTAATAAATATCTGAGCTGGAATTCCAATGAGTTTAGATATAACTAATATGTATTGAGAGTATATCATGTGCCCCTGGCCCCTGTTCTATGTTGAACCCATTACATGCATCATCTCCTCTCCCTCACGATGAACCTATGAAGTGGCTAAAACAACGTGCTTATGGTGAGTTTAGTAATAACTGTTGTGTATAGAATATAAGCATAGGACTGGACTCTAAGACATATGCTCAAATGTGCAAACTGACGCTAAGGCATTGTACTTCCAGCTCAATGTCCTTTCCCATCTCCCTCACTAGTAATGAGATTGTAGATGCCAGTTCCAGTCTTTATATGTTATGCATTCCCTCCAAGAGAACCTGGACATTGAGAAGGACTGGGGAACAGAACTGTGGCACCATCAGATTATCACAAGACTTTATCCAAACTACGGCCTTCAAGGGGGAGAATGTTGTGCTGAGAACAGATCTAGGGAGCATCCCAGTGGCTGGACTCTGCTGCTCATACCACAGAGGCTCAGCAACACTGCTGATTTGGGCTCTTGAGTCTACATTGGAACTGTTAATGTTAGGAAAGAAGGAAAGATGAGGAGAATTAGTGTGGTATTGAGAAAACTATCACAAGCTTCTGAGCCAGATCGATTTGGTTCAGACCGTGACGCAAATACAGGATAATAATAATTATATTGGCTACCATGTATTAAATACTCTCAATGTGCCAGGCTAAGTACTTTGTGTATTTCATATAATGAAAATCACTTGAACTTATCAGTCCTGAATTTCTAATGCATAAAGTGGAGTTAATAACACCTATGTTGTTACAGAGTTTAGAGCTACTATGGCCTAGTGCCTAGAATTTAGCAGGAGTTAAATAAATGTTCATATTAACAATCATTGAGCTAATATAGACACGGGGCTCATTCCATGTGGGACAGGACCTACACAAGAAAGAGATGTGGACTAGGATTAATCAACATCTGAGGGAAAGAAAACCAGACTATGATGGAAGAATGAGCAGTATAGATGCAGCATAAAAGTACAATATCGGGACATGTGGCGTGGGAATGTGGGTGAAGCAGAGGTACACGGGTATGAGAGGGAGGCTGGAAGCAGGGCTTGTTGGAAGGACAGTAAGGTGGATAACCTCAAGGCTGCAAGCCAAGTTCTATCTGAATTGTTCACCTCTCAAATGTGGGACTCCTCGAAATGTTTAATTTTCTCCCAGTGATATGCCTTCTGTCCATAATGGATGGACTGTACCAAGCATGCTGGTCTTCCAATGCTTCTACTGCTCCCCACATTCAGTTTTGTTCCTAAAGGACAGGTCACCCCTTGGACAATGGAGAAAAATCTTAAATGGTTTCACATCTTCAGGTTGAACCTGAGGTCCTAACTGAGTTCACTGCCTCTTCCAGCATCATCAGCATCATGCCTATCACAGCCCAAGACCAAGGGAGCCTTTGACTCCTTTACTCCAAATGGCATTATCATCCTCAAAAGAGAAAAACCTAAACACAGCTACCAAAAAGAAGATAACCCACAGAACAGTCTGCAGGAAGAAGCTACAGTCCTTGGAGTAAGTTGATGTCATTGTAAGGGGAACACTGGAAAATGTGGTGAATGTCTTCAGACTACAGATCTACAGTGGATCTGGGAGAGTCTTTCATTTTTTTTCTGTCTGACTCCGGGCTAATTGGGATATGAAATGGGGCTTTATGGGAAGACTCTATCCAACTCAGGCCTCTCTGTAAACTAAAACCACTAGGTGTCTACTTGAAAGCTGTACAAGAAAGTCTCTTGCAATTTGTCTTTAACATAGTAGATTTGGGATTTAACCACATGATTTTACTCAATAGGATTAAATTAGTCTGTTTTGAGCTCATTTCTTAACCATTTTGAGATGAGACAGTCTGGACTAACCTCACTGTACATTTTTTCCCTGTTTGCCTAACTATAACCATGTGTCCCCGGTCATCAACCTTCATATCCAGGACTTTAATTCCCACCTGACTCTGAATATCCTCTTTTAAGACCTGACTCCTATTCATTTCCAACTTTGGAAACCTGCCTAGTTGGGGTCTCTGGAATTCAGGATCAGTTAACTGCATAATCCTCTTCATTCCCCAGTTTGTTTCTCAAAGGCCTCCTCATCTATTGTACAAACAGAAACCTAGCTCCCAAGGGCACTGTTTCCACTGCAACCCTCACTTCTGGGCCTGGAAGTGAAGGCAGTCTCTTTGCTTCTCAAGGACACTTCAAGATCAATCTTCTCCTCTCAATCTCTAAAAGCTCCTACTTCAGAATCTCATGTCATCCAAATAACTAATTCACTCCCACTTTTTAAAAAAAGATTTTATTTATTTATTTGACAGAGAGAGAGAGAGAGCGTGAACAGGGAGGAGGAGGACAGGGAGAAGCAGGCTCCCCCCTGAGCAGGCAGCCCCAATGTGGGGTTCAATCCCAGGACTCTGGAATCATGACCTGAACCGAAGGCAGACACGTAACCGACTGAATCACCCAGGCGCCCCTCACTCCCACTTTAAAAAAGAAAACAAACCATAATAACCCTTTTTATGTATTATTTTTAAAAATCCTAATTAAGTCTTCCACCCCTAAAAAAGGTATTTTTAAAAAGTTATCTATATTTTGAGCAAGGGAAAGAATAATTATCCCCAGCAATTTAAACAGTCATGAACTTCAAAACTTTCTATTAGGTAATTCTAGTATTAGGAATAATGGAGAATTGATAGGCGAATTAAAATTTCAGAAGACTGAGTTTAGTTTAAAAACGTAAAAATAATCAGTGTTTTAGAAAATAACATTAAATGATGTACTGGCAAATTTGAAAAGTGATCATCCTTAGAAAAATCGTTTGATGAACATGTTGCTTGAAAATAAAACCAATTAATGCTTGTCTTCCTGCTATCATTTACGAGTACTCACTCCTCAATTTACTTCTTCCAAACAACAGTTTCCTTGCAGGCTTACCCTGTTCCCTACAATCTAGCCTACATGTGGCCTAGAATCACAAACACGTTTTACTGTGTTTATTCATTCATACATTCAGCTGCCATTTTTGAACACTTTCAATGCCCCCTCCACTATTTTACACACTTAGGATAATAGATGAAATATACAGTTAAAAGAAAAAAGAAACAGAGCCCCATTCTCAAAGTCCTCTTGCTATACAGGAGGACTCCAGGTCATTGCCACTTTTTTTACTCTCCTGGGTAATTTGCCTTTTCTTTTCAAGATACTGTCCTCAATCACTGTCACTCCTTCCAGGAGAGGTCCTATCATAAGCCTTGACTGTTTCAATCTTCATGTTTATGATCCCTCCAGTATCACGTCCTCTCTGTTCCTTGACCTCTTCTCCACAGTTATCTTGCCCATCCTTCCTTAGACAAACATTCCGCGAGTCATACCCTGGGCCTTATCAATACTGAAAGCAATAAAGCCACCATTACTTACATTTCAAGCATCCCATACTCCACCAACTCTGATCTTTCCAGGTCACTCCCTCTGACTCTATGTTGACTCTCTTTAACCTCACTGAGACTTATTGATAATATTCCTATTTCACAGAGCCTTTCTCACCTAGCCAAGATCCATAGTTCACTCTCTCTTGTTAACACCCTCAACAGCCTTGTGCTCCTCAACTTAAGGCATAATCTTCAGGAAAAACTGCAACATTGGTTTAATTCTAGCTCTGCCCATTTGCTTATTCTACACCTGAACCCATGCAACTAACCTTGGCTGAAAACACACACATGGACTCCACTTTTGATTATGACCATAACCTCAAAAGGACTGTAAAAGCTGTCTAAAAAGAACATGATCTTTCCTTCATCCATTCACTTTCCTACTACCCCAGAAAACTATTTCATACATTCTATCCCCTGAAACCTCTGAGGTTTCTTCCTTCTCCACTGATTACCTTGCTTCCTAAAATACTACAAAAATTGAGGCAATCTGGAGAGAATGTCCACAAGCTGCTACACATCTGAAATTATTCATATCTGTGCCATATATTCTCTCTCCTCTCCCCATTACCAATAGGACGTCCATCTTCTAACTGATGATAACCTTCCCTTTGTGCAGTAGATCCCAACCCTTATCACTTGTTCCAGTAATTCTTCCTATTCTCTCTGCAAATCTTTTTATCATTTCCATGAGCACAGAATCTTACTGTAATTTCTCCCATCTTGAGAACAAAAAAGCAGAAACAAATAGTTATAACTTCACACCCCCTTCAGCTACTGCCCGCTGGTCACTTGCCTTCCCAGCAACACTCCTCTAAGGGGTAGAAAGTCAGTGTTTCCAGTTCCTCTGGAATGATATTCTCTCTTGAATCACACCCAATGTCATTTGTCCCCATTGCTCCACATTAGTAACCTAATTTCTAAGTCTTAGTTATTAATGTTCTTGAACTAGTAGAAGTGTTTAATGCAGCTGACTACTCTTGCCTACTTGAAACATTTTAATCACTTGGCTTCTTGGACACCACATTCTTCTGGTTTTCCTCTTTCCCTCTTTGCTGCTCCTTTTATACTCCTTTACTGTTTCTATTTATTTCTCGGATCCTACATTTGGAGTATTTGATAGCTCAGTCCTTGATTCCATTTTGTTTCTGTATCTGTTGCAATGGTGATCCCATCCAGTAATATAGTTTTAAATATTATCTTCACTTATGACTTGGGGGAAAAAGACTATATCCCTTACCTGGTTCTCTCCTCTAAACTTAAGACTCATGTATCTAACAACCTATATACATTTCCACTTGGATATCTACTAGACATCTCTCCCCTAACCTGTTCCAGACTGAAATCCTCATCTTTGTCCCCAAACCCACCCCTCATACAACATTCCCCAGCTCGGATCAATGTCAATTCCATCATTTCAGATGCTCAAGCCAAAACCCTTGGAGGCAACCTTCATTCCTATGTTTTATAATCCACAAGCTCTCAGCAAATCCTACAGGTTTCATCTTCATTTTGCATCTAGAATCCAACTACATCTTACTATCTCCACCGTCAACATCTTCTTTCAAGTCAACATCATCTCACATGTGAATTACTGCAATGCCCTCTTTATTGATCTCCCTGCTCTGTTTCCTTATAATCTGTTCTCAACACAGCAGGTAGAATGATCCTTTAAAAATATAAATTGGATCATGTAATCTCTTCATTCAAAATTATCCACTTCACTTCCCTTTTTACTCAGAATGAAAGGCAGTGAAAGGTAAAATAGCCAACAAAGCCCTACATGGTTTGCACCCTGCCCCCAGTACTTCTCGGACCTCATTTCCTACTACTTTGCTCTTAACCCATTCTATACTTTCCAAGGAACATATCTGTAAAGCACATTATACATGGTCAGTGGCAGTGATTTTCATTTGTTTCATTTCCCTGGTGCTGGCCCACAATAGATATTTCATACGTATTAATTATATGAATGGTTGAATTCTCTTGACTTCAGGTTATTTCTCCTATGTTTGTATCATCTTTCAATTGCATGTGCATTAAACAGTGGGTTAGAGTGTGGGTTCTAGATCAAAGTAATGGGTAAATCCTAGTTCTTTTACTCGGCCATTTGTGTGGGCTTATACAAACTATTTTTATCCTGGTGCCTCATTTTTCTCATCCATAAAAAAGATGAGATGAATAATCAGAGTATAGAAGTGTTCAACAAATATAGATTATTATTATTATCACTGGTGTCATGAAAATAGTAATTATTATTAAAATCCAATGATGAATAAGATGGATTATGCACTAGAGACTTTCTGCTCTATTTTATTTCAAACGAAATTGAGTCCTTTATTCACTCTTCTTTGATAAGTTTTCTTTCTACACCCATCTAACCGAACTAGTGTCCAGAAAAATTTTCTCCATTTGCTTTTCCTAGAACAACAACAACAAATTATCAACTATCTTTTTCAAAATAAAGTTAAAATGTACATAGGATCACTTCCTGACTTGCTAGTTTAATAATCCTATCAGAAGAGAAGAGGTTAGTTATACATGACTTTCTTTGTCTTAGAGAATGCCTACTGGCTCCTTGTAACACCTTTTTTTCCTTTTTATTAAATTGTGTGTGTGTGAGAGAGAGATTGAGCACACATGAGCGGAGCAGGGGGAACAGAAAGAAAGGGAGAGAGAGAATCTTAAGCAGGCTTAACTGACTGAGCCACCCAGGTGCCCCTTTTTCTCCTTTTTAACATGGCCAATTATAGCATATTTTATACTCTTTATAAACACAACTTACATTCAAACAATCACTTTCATCTGTTCAAAGTGTGTTCCTAGAATTTTCCTTCTTGTCTCTTGTAGATTATCCAGATCCTGTGTTGCCTGTTGATTTCAAGTTTGGGCGCCATTTTGGTTTCTGCTCCCCACTCTTCCCACTTCAAGCCAACAATATCCACCATTTTGATGTCTGGGTACCCATTTGTAGGAGCTCTATGTGTGAGTAGAGTGGGGTCTCCAAGAGAGGATATGCTTTCTAAATGCTAAGTAGGTGCTAAGTCACTCCATGACTCCCAAGAGGTAGGGATAGAGGAGAAGGCAGCCAAGCCCTCTGACTTTCCCTCTGTCATTGTCCCATGTCACGTTTCTCTAATTCAGGAAGAGCAGCAGAGGGGCTTAATCCCTCCTCCTGTGTCAGCATCCCAGGGAGTGGCTGGTTGGGGCAGGAGGCAAGAGGCTAATACAGTGGGCATACCAGTACATTATTTCTTACCTGGCCTCACAGCCTATCTCTGGAAAAATGTAAAATTTTTCACATTCTTCTTTGGGCCTTTGATGAGGTCATTGGATTTCCTCCAGTTTAAGAATCACCCACCTGCCAGGTAGAGAGTGAAAAGATCATTTTTAAAACAGAATGAGCACCGCTGGTAGATGCCACGGGTTGCAGAGAATTAAACTGGTAATAAAATTCATGGGAGGCAAGGACACTTGTTATGTGTTCAGAAGTAATCCTGAGAATTTGGAAAACGTTTTTGCTGGCTTCCATCTAATTACTCATGGAGAAAGGCCTAGTCAATCCTTTTCTTTGGAGATAGCCAGGGCCTAGTCATGCCTCCCACAAAGGGCCACTTATGTTCCACGTAGTATCTTGTACAAAGGGAAAAAAAAAAAAGCACACATTCTGGGCATATGAATTCTATGAAGGCACCACCACTGTATGGATATAGCCTTTGTGTAAACACAAACTATGCAGCCCTTCTCTTGCCCCCAGAGCATAATTTGCCCGTATATCTCTATCTGATCAGTAGTTGTGGCTCCCACATTCCCTTATGAAAGGTATAAATAGGTCATGCTGGACCCTCTTTGTCTGTGACTACCAATTCCTAAAAGCCACAAGCTTAACCAATGTTTCAGCTTTTCAGAATATTCCCCTCCACCAGCTGGATCCTTACCACCACTGGGCTCAAATACTGACTTCTGGGGCTTCAGTCTGAAAGACTCTTCACATCTATCCTTGTGCTTCCCACCTTCCTCAGCTCCCAGTCTAACTCAGGCCCCCCACACCAATACTTGAAGCCCACATGCTTCTGTACCTTGTGCCATCAGAGCCCCTTTCCTAAGTGTTTCTGTTGGCTGCTCCCACCTTCCTATACCTTCAGGTCATTGGTCTTTCTCAACCTCTTCTCTTCCCACCTTGTAATTCAGCACTACTCTCCTCCCTCTGTGTACACCTTCTCTCCAGGCCACCTCAGCTCACAGTGATTTTTGCTAACATAAACCCAGATCCTATGTGCATCTGCCTATTTTTCAAAGTCAATGTAAGCATCCTAAGAGTGGAAATCAGGACTTTATCAATATGGACCCACACCATTCCTACAGTGTTATCTCCCTAAAAGTTTTACATTACTTATTGATTAATAGTAACATGGTGGCCTCATTTCCACAAGACAACTAAACTGATTATTTCTCTCTTTTCTGAGCAGTTTGCCATTACTGGATCCCTCTCAATTATTTCTGGGAAAAAGTCAACTAAGCCCTTTGTAAGTATGAGAACTATCAAATCTCAGCCCATTGGAATAAAGGGAACTTGAGGATTAACTACTCTAGTTTAAAGTTCCCATTCACAACTTACGAAAATAGGACTCTGAGCAGGGAGAGAACCCAAGTTCTCACTGCTGGTCCACTGGTGAACTGGGTGTAAACACCAAATTCCCTGCCTTCTAGACCAGTGCTCTTCCCCTACATAATGTAGGCCTGGATCATATTCCAAGCTTGGAGATTTACCTCAGTTGCTTAAACAGTAGAAATTTTTAAATATACCATGGAGTCTTTGTAGTTTATTATCTTGGCCCTGAATAGGGTAGATGACCATCCCAGCTAGACCCTAGAGATCCTTTTCCTGGAAAAACCGGTCTCATAATGAGTCAATTTCCCTAAATGGCAAGGTCAGAGGCACAGGTGTGTGGGCTTAGATCCTGTGGTTAGCTCCTCCACCCCCTCAGAAACAAGGAATTATCAGACTGTAGCCACTTTCCTGACAAAAGTCAGGAATGTGTGGGTGGGGTCTTTGATGTTCTCCATAGCAACCTTTCCCTTTTTTCCCCTGCCACACACTCACAAAGATAACTTAGGGAAAAGCCACATCCTCACTCAGGAAGATCCAGGGTGTAGTTAGCTATGGATGAAGGCACCTAAGATGGTGTATGAGGCTGGTATATGTTCCTGATACTTAAAGCTAGAATCTAAACCCCAGAACGAGTGGACAGAATTTTGAAATGTTCACCCCACTGGATGGAGTCAGAGTTCTGGACTTGGAACCAGGAAACCTATACTCTCATCCCAGCTCTGTCACTGACCCATCTGTGTGCTCAAAAAAGTTCCTTCCTTCTCTGGGCTTCAGTTTTCTCATTTATAAAATGTGGAAGATGAACATGTGAATCTCACAGGTGGCTTCCCAAGTGTCCTGAACACCCTAAAAGGGAAAACAATACTTGGGATGACCCGGTATGATATGGGCTCCACATATAGGACATAAGACAATATGTGGGCTCCATTGCCTCTGTGGCAGCTCTGGGCAAACACACTGCCCATTCCGTCTGCTCTTCCTTTGGTAACTCAGCACTTGAAGCCACATAGCTACCAGGTTCAGGGAGTAGGGGGCAGAGCAACCATCCTCCCAACCCACAGTATCCTACAATGATGTTCAAATAGAAAAGAGCATATGCTGGGAACCTGGCACAGAATCTAGCACATCAGTGTCTTTGCAGAGGAACCAGATTCTGTGAGAACCCTTTACCCTGAAATGTAGAATATGACCCAGGAGAGAGTGTGGTGCATGTGGTTCTCAGGCTTCATCCACCTATAGGTAGGTATTTCAGCTTCTCCAGTTTTCTCTTTTATGGAAAGAAAAGCCATAGATTGGTCTAGGAGGGACCAAAGGCCATATTCTAGAAGATCTTAAAGCAACAGAATGATTCTAAGGCTGTTGAGGAAGTCAAGGAATATACTGGTAGTGGTTTGAGCAGTGTCACCTCTGTCTGCAGAGAGCCAAGGGGCCAGAACCCCTATCCTGAAGGAGGAATTATTCATGCATTCTTGCATTCAACAAACATTTGCTAACTATATCAGGTGATAAACAGATAGTGAAGAGGGATACACAGAACACAGTCTGTGCCTCCAGGAGTACGCAGCTTAGAGGGGAAACAGATTCAGGGAAGCATCACTGTAGTGCAGTGGATGGAGAGATAACTGTATCACATGCTGCTTCTGCCGTGAGATCCCAGTGCAGAATTTCTTTTTCAGGCCATGAGCAGGCTGACCTCAAGTGCAATGAGTTCTCTCATTGCTGGAGCAGGCCTCTTCCTCCTTGCTGACGGCCTGACATCCCTGGAGACTGCCTCTTGATGGTGTGACTCAGAAAGGGAATATCTATCCACACTGCCTTATTCGATGTACTATTATTCGATATATGAATTCAAGGACTGTCTCCTGGCTAGTGTCAGTCTAACAGTAAGTAGCCTCAGACTCAATATCCTATCATGTGAAATCTCAGCTTCTCTCCTTTGCATAATTTCTGCTTTTTCAGCAGTCTGTATCTTGTTGATCTGAACGCCTGGAAGTAGACAGAAAAAAAATGTGGTTGAAAGAGTCCTGTCAGCAGACTGCAAAATATAAGGGGTGCACTGTGCCAAGTCAAAATAGGAAATCAAGAAGGGCTGTGGGTTCAAGATATGTCTCTTCTGGCAAGAGAAATAAGCAAAAATAAACTACTAAGACTACACCCAAAATAAAAAAGCTTCTGCACAGCAAAGGAAAACATTAACAAAAAGAAAAGGCAACCTACTAAATGGGAGAAGATATTTGCAAATGACATATCCTATAAGGGGTTAATATCCAAAATATATAAAAACTTACACAACTCAACACTGGAAAAACAAATAATCCAATTTAAAAAATGGGCAGAAGACATGAATAGATATTTTCCCAAAGAAGAAATACAGATGGCCGACAGACACATGAAAAGATGTTCAACATCACTAATCACCAGGGAAATGCAATTCAAAACCACAATGAGATACCAACTCACACGTGTCAGAATGGCTAGTATCAAAAAGACGAGAAACAAGTGTTGGTCAGGATGTGGAGAAAAGGGAACAACATGCACTGTTGGTGGAAATGTGGATTGGTGCAGCCACTCTGAAAAACAGTATGAAGGTTCCTCAAAAAATTAAAAATAGAAATACCATACAATCCAGTAATTCCACTACTGGGTATTGACTCAAAGAAAACAAAAACGCTAGTTTGAAAAGATATATGGACCCTTGTGTTTACTGCAGCATTATTTACAATAGCCAAGATATGGAAGCAACCTAAGAGTCCATCCATAGACGAATGGATAAAGAAGAGGTGGTCAGCAGTCTTTCCTACATAAAAAAAATATTCCATTCTCAAAGGTTTAGCTCTCAGGGTGCCCCCTTTGTTGAGCAGGCATTTTTTTCCCCTTGACGCAGGCAGAAATATCCCTCTTTATTTGAATTTTATTTGATTTGGGATTAATGTAGCCACATTAAATTAGCTATAGAACTTGGACTTTAAGCCCAAAGACATAATTATTATACTTTGGCCCAGCAGGGCTGGCACAGGGAGAAGGGGATGGGAGATGGCCCACCAATGGATTCCACTCCTTGTAGAAATGCCAACATCTCTGGGCAGCATTTTCTTGCCAAAATTCTTCCCAAGCTGGATGGTCATCACCTGTTGATGGTAAAAATCCTGGCTTAGTCAATCCTCTATATACAGGCTCATAGTTTTAAAACCATAAACTTTGGCCTTTTAAGGAGAAAAATTTCTTCCTTTGTGACTCCTCTAGCAGGAGTCAGGGAGATGAATGTAATATCTCTTATTCCCTTGGATCTGTCTCACGAATCCCAGAAAATGTGTGCAAGTTTCTGCCCATGGGACCCAGAGGTTGTCAAAAGTAACCCCTTTGATCCTGGAGCTTGAGGAAGTGGAAAGGCACATAAATGCATCTGGTTAGAAATCAGTACAAGGAAGTCCAGGAGAGAGCATAACCCTGGTGCAGGGCAGACATCAGGCAAAGCCATGAGGGTGAGGGAGACATCCTCCCTGACCAGACTTTGAGGGTTTAACTCAATGAAAACTACTCTCAATACATGAAACTGTCTCCTACTCTCAGACAACCAGAGAACTTCCTGCAAAATCAGAGAAGTTGCACCACGACTGACCCCAAACACCCACTCTTTATTAACACAAACATAACCTGAGCAAAGTAATGCATCAAAACATTTGAAATATATATCTGAGGTTGGAAGAAGAAAGGGAGGGTGGAAAGAAGGAAAAAAATCAAGGAAGAAAGGTATCTTATATCCAGGAGCTAAGAAGGATCCTGCAGCCAGCTAACCAAACAAGAGCTGGGACCAGAAAACAGGTCTGGATGGGAACACAGGTGTTATAAGCTGGGATAATGGTATTTTAATGCCCATGACAAATCTGAAGTTCTTCAGGCCCACACTGAGTGACCTGCCAAAACGTTAGAAGCAGAGACTGAATATTTACCCTATTTAGAAAATAGGACAAGGAAAACTCCGCCCAACATCCCACGAAGCTTTAAAAACTCTGCCATAAAGTTTTCTAAGATGAATTCATCTCACCAAGCCATGGGCAGGAATGGACGGTATCCAAATCCAAGATTACATATAAAATAAAGGAACCTCAAATACAGGATTAACTTAAAAACTTTCTGGGTCGTGGAACTCCTGAGGTTCCAGCAGAATCAAACCTATAACTTCCACTAGGGAGGCATCCATAAACCCAACCGATGGGTCTCCTATATATTAAAAAATTCCCCCATTCACCTATATACTGACATCATCTAAGAGTAAAATGTTCTTAAAAACATAAGAAAAAACGGGGAACGCCCGAAATGTAACAAATATGAAAGTTAGTTGCTCAAGAATTAGAGGTTATATACTAATTTGGAAGACTATAATGAAAATATATTTTAAATGATTAAAGGCATAAAAAAGGAATTAAAACCAAAATGAAACAGTAAGAAAAAAGAACAAGTAGATTTGAAAACAAACTAAACAGTATGATTAGAAATGCAAATTATACTCTGAAATTAAAAATTTAGCATATCAGTTAAACAGTAGATTCAACACATCCAAAGAAATAAATAGTGAGGGGAGGGGGAAAAGATGGAGGAGGAGTAGGGGACCCTATTCCAACTGGTCCCCAGAATTGAGCTGGATATCTACCAGACCGCTCTGAACACCCCTAAAATCAGCCTGAGATGTAAGAAGATAGATCTGGATCTCTACAAATCGAATATCGCAGGCTATTGGTTTTGAGGTTCAAAGCGGGGAGACGAGATTCCATGGGCAGATATCCGAGGATAAACGACAGTGGGAGGGAGCCTGGCCATGGGGATCCTGCACCGCCAGTGAGCGATAGCCTCCCGCGCTGGGGACCGGGCACAGACTTGCAGACTGGTAGCAGCGGGGAAAGGACATTACGGCAGCCCCCCTGATGGAAACTGGAGCAGCAGGGCCCTGCATGTGAACTGGGGACAACTGGTGGTTTTAGAAGCACAAAGGGCAGAGACATGCCCCGACCTGGAGGTGAGGACTGGGAACCCTCCTGAGGGGCGCACAACCCAGGACGCTGCAGTTTATAGAAGAACAGACAGAAATGGAGAAAGTGTGGCCTGGAGAGCTCACTGAAGAACAGACTGCGGTCTCTCTGCTCTGAGACAGAAGGTTGGAAACAATCTCTTCTGCTCTGACTCTCAGAAGAGACGCGGAAAGCCACCAGGGAAAGCCACCGGAGAACAAAAGCCCCCCAAAACCAGTTTTCACTGAGCCCATCCCCTGCCACAGGGGGCAGGGCAACTCTGACCAAACAGGGTTGCCTGAGTAACAGCACAGCAGGCCTCTCCCCCCAGAAGACAGGCTGGGAAAACAAGAGGCCAGCAACCTTAAGGTCCTTAGAAAACAGGTGTCTTGCTTTGGTTGTGGAAAATAATTTGGACTCTATACATTCCCTCAACCACCCCTCAACAGACTGACTGGGAGGAGGAACCCCCAAAATAGGAAAGACTCAGAGATTATGACTTATGACACAGATTTACAAATGGATTCAGATATAACCAAGATGTCGGAGATGGAATTCAGGCTAGCAATTGTGAAGACAATAGCTAGAATGGGGAAATCAATTAATGTTAAAATAGAGTCTCTAAGGGCAGAAATGAAAGCTGAATTGGCAGAACTTAAAAATGCTATCAATGAGATCCAATCCAATCTAGATAATCTAACAGCTAGGGTAAGCGAGGCAGAAGAATGAATTGGTGACTTGGAAAACCATTTAATAGATAAAAAGGGAAAAGAGGAGGCCAGGGAAAAACAACTCAGAATCCATGAAAATAGAATCAGAGAAATAAGTGACACCATGAAACGTTCCAATGTCAGAATTACTGGATCCCTGAGGGGGTGGAGAGAGAGAGAGGACTAGAAGATATATTTGAGCAAATCGTAGCTGAGAACTTCCCTAATCTGGGGAATGAAACAAACATTCATGTCCTAGAGCAGAGAGGACCCCTTCCAAGATCAAGGAAAACAGGCCAACACCCTGGCATGTAATAGTAAAACTCGCAAATCTTAGAACCAAGGAAACCATCCTAAGGGCAGGTAGGGGGAAGAGATTCCTTAGTATAGAGGGAGGAACATCAGAATAACATCAGACCTATCCACAGAGACCTGGTAAGCCAGAAAGTCCTGGCAAGACATATTCAGGGTACTAAATGAGAAGAACATGCAGCCAAGAATACTTTACCCGGCAAGGCTGTCATTTAGAATGGATGGAGATGTGCAGGGCTTCCAAGACCAGCAGAAACTGAAAGAATATGTGACCACTAAGCCGGCCCTGCAAGAAATATTAAGGGGGGTTCTATAAAAGGAGAAAGACTGCAAGAGTAATATAGAAAAGAAATTTACAGGGACAATCTATAAAAACAAGGTCTTCACAGGCAACATGATGACAATAAATTCATATCTTTCAATAATCACTCTCAGTGTGAATGGCCTAAATGCTCCCATAAAATGGCACAGGGTTGCAGACTGGATAAAAAGACAGGACCCATCCATATGCTGTCTACAAGAGACTCATTTTGAACCTAAAGATATATCCAGGCTAAAACTGAAGGAATGGAGATCCATATTCCATGCCAGTGGACCTCAAAAGAAAGCTGGGGTAGCAATTCTTATATCAGACAAATCAGATTTTAAATTAAAGACTTTGGTTAGAGACACAGAAGAACACTATATCATTCTTAGAGGGTCTATCCAACAAGAAGATCTAACAATTGTAAATATCTATGCCCCCAACATGGGAGCAGCCCTCTACATAAGCCAACTGTTAACCAAAATAAAGAGTCATATTGATAACAATACGTTAATTGTAGGAGACCTCAATACTCCACTTGCAGCAATAGACAGATCATCTAAGCAGAAAATCAACAAAGAAACAAGAGCTTTGAATGACACACTGAACCAGATGGACCTCATAGATATATACAGAACATTCCACCCTAAAACAACAGAATACTCATTCTTCTCGAGCACACATGGAACTTTCTCCAGAATAGACCACATACTGGGTCACAAATCAGGTCTCAACTGATACCAAAAGATTGAGATTATTCCCTGCACATTCTCAGAACATAATGCTTTAAAACTGGAACTCAATCACAAGAAAAAATTTGGCAGAAATTCAAACACTTGGAAGCTAAAGACCACTCTGCTCAAGAATGTTTGGGTCAACCAGGAAATCAAAGAAGAACTTAAACAATTCATGGAAACCAATGGGAATGAAAACACATCGGTCCAAAACCTATGGGATACTGCAAAGGCGGTCCTAAGGGGGAAATACATAGCCATCCAAGTCTCCCTCAAAGAAATAGAAAAATCCCGAATTCACCAACTAACTCTACACCTTAAAGAACTAGAGAAAAAGCAACAAATGATGCCTAAGCCACACATTAGAAGTGAAATAATTAGGATTAGAGCAGAGATCAATGAATTAGAAACCAGAAACACAGTAGATCAGAACAACGAAACTAGAAGCTGGTTCTTTGAAAAAATTAATAAGATCGATAAACCACTGGCCAGATGTATCCAAAAGAGAGAAAGGACCCAAATTAGTAAAATTATGAATGAAAGGGGAGAGATCACGACTAACACCAAGGAAATAGAAACAATTATTAGAAATTATTATCAACAACTATAGGCCAATAAACTGAGCACTCTAGATGAAATGGATGCCTTCCTGGAAACCTATAAACACCCAAGACTGAAACAGGAAGAAATTAACAACCTGAATAGACCAATAACCAGTAACAAAATTGAAGCAGTGATCAAAAACCTCCCAAAAAAAAGAGTCCAGGGCCTGATGGATTCCCTGGGGAATTCTACCAAACATTCAAAGAAGAAATAATACCTATTCTCCTGAAGCTGTTTCAAAAAATAGAAACAGAAGGAAAGCTTCCAGACTCATTCTATTAGGCCATAATCCTCAAAAAAATCCTAACTAATAGGATCCAACAATACATTAAAAGGATCATCCACCACGACCAAGTGGGATTTATCCCTGGGATGCAAGCATGGTTCAACATTTGCAAATCAATCAATGTGATAGAACACATTAATAAGAGGGGAGAGAAGAACCATATGGTCCTCTCAATTGATGCAGAAAAAGCATTTGACAAAATACAGCATCCTTTCCTGATGAAAACTCTCCAGAGTATAGGGAGAGAGGGAACATTCCTCAAGTTCATAAAATCCATCTAGGAAAAACCCACAGCGAATATCATCCTCAATGGGGAAAAGCTGAGAGCCTTTCCCTTAAGATCAGGAACACGTCAAGGATGCCCACTCTTGCCACTATTGTTCAACATAGTACTAGAAGTCCTAACAACAGCAATCAGACAACAAAAAGAAATAAAAGGTATTCAAATTGGCAAAGAAGAAGTCAAACTCTCTCTTTTCGCAGATGACATGATACTTTATGTGGAAAACCCAAAAGAATTCACCCCCAAATTACTAGAATTCATACAGCAATTCAGTAATGTGGCAGAATACAAAATCAATGCACAGAAATCAGTTGCTTTCTTATACACTAACAATGCAACTGTAGAAAGAGAAATTAGAGAAAATTCCATTTACAATACAAACCCATAAGATACCTCAGAATAAACCTAACCAAAGAGCTAAAGGATCTATACTCTAGGAACTACATAACACTCATGAAAGAAATTGAAAAAGACACAAAAAGATGGAATAATATTCCATGCTCATGGATCGGAAGAATAAACATTGTTAAAATGTCTATGCTACCCAGAGCAATCTATACCTTCAATGCCATCATGATCAAAATTCCAATGACATTTTTCAAAGTGCTGGAATAAACAATCCTAAAATTTGTATGGAATCAGAAAAGACCCCGAATCACCAAGGAAATGTTGAAAAAGAAAAACAAAGCTGGGGGCATCACGTTGCCTGATTTCAAGCTATATTACAAAGCAGTGATCACCAAGACAGCATGGTACTGGCACAAAAACAGACATACAGACCAGTGGAACAGAATAGAGAGTCCAGATATGGACCCTCAACTCTATGGTCAAATAATCTTCGACAAAGCAGGAAAAAACATGCAGTGGAAAAAAGACAGTCTCTTCAATAAATGGTGCTGGGAAAATTGGACAGCCACATGCAGAAGAATGAAACTCGACCATTCTCTAACACCATTCACAAAGATAAACTCAAAATGAATGAAAGACCTCAATGTGAGACAGGAATCCATCAAAATCCTAGAGGAGAACATAGGCAGTAACCTCTTTGACATCAGCCATAGCAACTTCTTTCAAGATACATCTCCAAAGGCTAGTGAAACAAAAGCAAAAATGAACTTTCGGGACTTCATCAAGATAAAAAGCTTCTGCACAGCAAAAGAAACAGTCAACAAAACAAAGAGGCAACCCACAGAATGGGAGAAGATATTTGCAAATGACACTACAGATAAAGGTCTGGTATCCAAGATCCATAAAGAACTTCTCAAACTCAACACCCAAAAAACAAATAATCAAGTCAAAAAGTGGGCAGAAGAGATGAACAGACACTTCTCTGAAGAAGACATACAAATGGCTAACAGACACATGAAAAAATGTTCATCATCATTAGCCATCAGGGAAATTCAAATCAAAACCACATTGAGATACCACCTTATACCAGATAGAATGGCAAAAATTGACAAGGCAAGACACAACAAATGTTGGAGAGGTTGTGGAGAAAGGGGAACCCTCTTACATTGTTGGTGGGAATGCAAGTTGGTACAGCCACTTTGGAAAACAGTGTGGAGGTGCCTCAAAAAATTAAAAATAGAGCTACCCTATGACCCAACAATTGCACTCCTGGGTATTTACCTCAAAGACACAGATGTAGTGAAAAGAAGGGCCATATGCACCCCAATGTTCATAGCAGCAATGTCCACAATAGCCAAACTGTGGAAAGAGCCGAGACGCCCTTCAACAGATGAATGGATAAAGAAGATGTGGTCCATATATACAATGGAATATTATTCAGCCATCAGAAAGGATGAATACCCAGCTTTTACATCAACATGGATGGGACTGGAGGAGATTATGCTAAGTGAAATAAGTCAAGCAGAGAATGTCAATTATCATATGGTTTCACTTATTTGTGGAACATAAGGAATAGCATGGAGGACATTAGGAGAAGGAAGGGAAAAATGAAGGAGGGGAAATCAGAGGGAGAGATGAACCATGAGAGACTATGGATTCTGAGAAACAATCTGAGGGTTTTAGAGGGGAGGGGTTGGGGGGATGGGTTAGTCTGGTGACGGGTATTAAGGAGGGCACGTACTGCATGGAGCACTGGTGTTATATGAAAACAATGAATCATGGAACACTACATCAAAAACTAATGATCTACTGTATGGTGACTAACAATAAAATAAAATTTTAAAAAAAGAAATAAATAGTTAGATGAAATTTAGGTCTGATTAAATAACACAGAGCACAACACATTATAGTAGAAATCTGAAAAATATGAGTGACAGGTTAACCGACAGGGAGGACAGAGTGAAGCAAAAAGAGTCAATACACATCTAACCTGAGCTCCAGGAGGATGGCCAGGGAGAGAGGAAATACGCAGAGAGAAATAACCAGCAAATTTTCATAATTAAAGACATGAGATTTCAGATGGAAGGTATGAACAGAGACTGTTCCTGGATAAATAAAAACAAATCCACACTAGAAACATCGTAACAATAAAAACAACAGGGTTTACCTCCTTTATCTGTTGCTGCCTATTTCCCTGCTTCTGTCCACTGCTAGAGCTCTCACCCCCCAGTCTCCTCTCTCTAGTCAGGCACCAACCATCATAGAGTTCTATGAATGGGTTCCTTCATGATGACACTGGGATCTGAGATTATTAATGGGTGCCTTCTGGCCAGCAAGCCAGTTAGAGAACTGCTTAATATGAAGTTGGAATGGCTTTAGAAATTGCCTGCCCTAGATGGGTGGGTGGCTCAGTTGGTTAAGCATTTGCCTTTGGTTCAGGTCATGATCTCGGGGTCCTGGGATCAACCCCAGCATCGGGTTTCCTGCTCAGCAGGAAGTCTGCTTCTCCCGCTCCCTCTGCCCCTCCTGTGCCCGCCCCCACTTGTGCTCTCTTTCTCTCTCTCAAATGAATAAATAAAATCTTAAAAAAATGAAGTCACCTGCCCCAATCTCTTATGAAAGAAAGAACTGAGGCTTGGATAAAATCACATGGAGAATGAGTGACACAGACTAACAGGCTGAGAATGAAAGCTTGCATCTCCTCCCTCTTTTCATGGACACAGCCACCTGCCTCCCTAGAGTCTCCATGGCCCCATTCCCTTGCTAATGTGATGAGATCTTACTAGGGCATCTCTGTTCTGTTTATGCTTTTCTGTGTTCTTTCTTAAACCCTCTTAGGGCATGACATTACAATTTAAAAATCCTTGCCTTTCCTCTAAAAGCCATAATTTTTTTTTTAATTATTTAAAGGGACAGACTAATGATTCAATTATGGTCTTATTAGTAAATGGTAACATGATTAGCAGATCAAAGAATGAAATTTGTTTGAAACTAATATTGATGCAATAATATATTTTGGTAAAGTTGGAAAGGCTACTACTGTACAACATGTGGGGAATGCATTCTAAATATGGATCAAAGAAAGCCTCCAAAATCAGACTTCAATATCTACTAACACACTTTCTCTTTTCTAGAGTGAATTTCCTTGCCAAGGTCATATCCAACATGTCAAAAAGCTCTTCAAGGTCATGGATAGAAGTAACGCCTCAGAAGAAAAAGGAGAAATGCAGTGCTCCTGGCAAAGTGTGATTAGACGTTCCTGAAATTTCAGGAAAGTGATTAGACTTTCCTGAAATTTCAGCTACTTTACACATTGAAAGAAACTTTCAGAAAACAGCCTTTGTTTTGCACTTGCTCAATGTTAGTAATTTCATTACTCTTGAAAATAATCTCTCAAAAGCCCAGGTGGGTAAACTGAACAGAAAGCAATTCATCTACCCATGAATAAGAAAAGAAAATGTGCACTCTTGTGCTAGTGTGAAGTGGCTAAGTCTCGTGGCTATGCAGGTCCCGCTCCTGTAGTATTTTCACAGTTATATTGTTTAAACATTGGATATTAGGGATTGCAAAAACTTTTAAATTAAAAGTACTTTAAACATACATGGCTCCATTTCTGCCAATTGAATGAAGTGAATTTCTGTCAACTGAATGTGGCTCAATATTCTGTCTCATTTAATGACTTTATTCTTAAATATCTGGCTTCAAAGATTATATTTATCATAATGCTCTTCCCCACCTAAGTTCTAGACCAAATAAGAAATTAGCCATATAGAAAGAATATCTACTTTATTACTGTATTGGAATAAACAACATGACCTACCCAATAAAAAGGGTCCCAATATTGTCCCCTGGGTCTAGGCCTTGAGTCCTTATCCCAAGGGAAGGATGCAGCAGAAATGCATACTTGTGTTTTCCCAATGACATGTGCAAAAATTATGGGCCTCTCTCCCAGTCACTTGCTTATTTTTTCCCCAAAGCATTTACTACCATCAGACATACTATGTATTTTCTTTGTTTGTTAATTGTATGTCTACCCCCACTAGTCTGTAAGCTAGGACACTCACTACTCTCCACTGAGGTTTTCAGCTCCTGTTTATGTGTTTTCAAACCTTTGTGTGTGTGTGTGTGTGTCTGTGTATATTAGTATCTTACACTGGGGGTGGAGGACCTTGGAGATTCCTCCTCATTCTGTAAGCCAAGCAATGCAATAAAATATTTAATCCAGGACCTATTTCTTATTTGTTTCTCTGTTAATAGGAAGGCTCTTCAGAATATCTGAAGAATTATATTTAGAATTATCTGGAATAATACTTCAAGTAATACTGTCTGGAATATATTCAGAATTATCTGGGATAATATTCCAAACTGATACTAGGTACAGTAAGGACAATGCATATTTCATTTGCAACATCCCTACACTCCCCCAGCCTGGTTGTCTTTCATAAATGGTATGTCCATCCACTCAATTTCTAAAGTCAGAAATTTGGGAGTCATTTTTGACTCCGCCTTTTGCCTCACTACCATATTCCCTTTGGGAACCCAATTAGGCAACAACCACTAGCAAGAAAGGTGAATAAATTCATGGGAAGAAAAGGAGTGAACAGTTTCACCCAAGTCCAAGCAGACACTGCAGATATTGAACATACATACCAGAATTCTGTGTTCCCTCAATGTTTTAGAAAAAAATTGCAGGTTCCCCAAAAGGCAACTCAAAATTAGTGGCTGAGCCGCACATACTCAAATCCTTATCACAAACTCTCCGTCCTTCCTCCCATCTTAACGAACAGGGGGTGAAAGATTCTCCCTGTTGGCCTGATATAAGCAGAAAGCAAGAAACAGGGCATTCAACTGGCAAAACCCAGGGCCCTGAGTCATACAAGGAAATGAATTCTGTCAATAACCTGACTGTGCTTGGAAGTGGGTTTTCCCCACTTGAGCCTCTAAATGAAAATACAGGCTATCTGACATTTTCTTTGTTTGTTAATTGTATGTCTACCCCCATCCCTGTGAGACCCTGAACAGAGGGACCCAAATAGGCCATGCTTCAACTCCTGATTGATGAAAATCATAAGATAATAAATATATGTTGTTTTGAGCCACTAAATTTGTGGTAATTAATAGCAAACAAACAAACAAAAACTAATACACACTAGATTGTTGCATGGAAAATGAAAGGGGGTAGGCCACGCTCAGTTTTGGCTTCAACCCTTACCAGCAGTAACGTTGGACCTCGGTTTCCTCTTCTTTAAAATGGATGTGACAATATATGCAGAAGGAGGAGTTTAGTGAGGGAGTAAATACCTCATTTTATTTAAAGCAGCATTGGCACATGCTAAGTGTTACCTGTCAAATGCTAAGTGTGGTCTTCTGCAGGTGGAAAGCAAGAGGTAATGCCATTTCCACCCAAAGTATATCACCCAGCTTGTAGCTGTCCCACAGAGATCCTGTCATTTCACCTCTCCATGGAATAGCCTAGTTCCTGCCTTCTGGTCTGAGTCTGTGGACTGATATTAGAGGACCCATCTTTTTTTTTTTTTTTAAAGATTTATTTATTTATATGAAAGAGAGAATGAGACAGAGAGCATGAGAGGGAGGAGGGTCAGAGGGAGAAGCAGACTCCCTGCCGAGCAGGGAGCCCCATGCGGGACTCGATCCCGGAACTCCAGGATCATGACCTGAGCCCGAAGGCAGTCGCTTAACCAACTGAGCCACCCAGGCGCCCCTAGAGGACCCATCTTTAAGAAGCTTGGAAGTCAGAAGCAGGGGCAAAGGGCTGAGGCTGACAACTATAACCTAGTTGAAATAATAAAATGAGATGCATTTTTGAAATAACCAAGACAGATGAAATTTTAAGTGTCTCCTGCTTAATATCACTTATTCTTTCCTAAAAATCAGGTATTCTGCATGAAGACAGTTCTTTCTCACCATTTTATTTTTATTTTTATTTTTTTAACTCAATCATGAAGTAAATTTATTTACAAGAATCTACCACCATGAGAAAACATTTATGAAAATCTTAAACAGTACAAAGCTCTGAAGCTCCACTTAGGTGTAACAAACATGGCTATGAGGCTAAGCACTCTAGTCTTTTCCATAAAGTGAGTAAGATGTAACTCTGACAGAATATATTGATCCTTGAAGCAGCAATCCTCAGATTTTAGTATGGCCCTGTATATTTTTAAGGCTAGAATGAGCAATAGAGTTTTTAAGAATATATTGAGTGACAGAGGGCAATTTCATCAAGTGATTGGAACAAATGTGCACAGGTAACAAAACACTTCACATAGGTAGAATATTTATGCCATTACCAACCCATCTGGTTCCCTGTTTCATCAAGACCACTCGATTCTCTGGAGGAAGATAAGGTGGCTTTCTCAGCTTGTTAGTGGTTTAGGTTCTACTAAAGCTTGTGGTAGAACTACCTACCCTCAGGTAAATGCTTCTGTCTAGAAGAGGATTCCAGTTCTGTCAGCAGAGGGAACTTGACATTAAAAATCTAGGTCAAGAATCTACAGGATGAGTCTCATTAGAAAACTGAATTGTACAGAGACTTAGGTAAAAATGATTTCAAAGAATTCGTGAGCTTTAAGGTCAATAACATCTTTTCAGGGATGTAGTATGTGAAAAGAACCACCAACACTACATAGATAGTGAATAAAGAGCAGAAAAAAGTCTTTTGACTAAAGTGGGGAGGACAGTAGAAAAATATTTACAATAAAGAAAGGGTTCAGAATAAAATACTATTTACAGGATGTTAAAAATTAATCTTCAGCCATAATGAGGCCTCTTCAAGCTCCTAAAACCTTTGCTTTCTTCTCCTTTCGTCTTTGCTCATGTTGTTTCGTTGTTCCTCCCTAGTCTGGAGAGGAGGTTGTTTGTAAGTTTTCTTGTGGAAGCTAACTCTGTTTACATGCTCCTTCAGAGAATTATTTTCTTTAGGTTTCAGCTTGCCTTTGTGTGGCTCATAGTTGAGGGGATGAGACAGACTTGCTTTGAGATCAAACACTGGCTTCTTATTGGAGACTGAAGTCTGTGTTGCCTGAGTTGTCAGTTTTAATGGGGTAACAACAGAAGCAGAATTTCCATCTGTGGTCTTTAACTTGTATGTCCTGAGCACAGCCTGGCCTTTTGGGGTACTCCCAGGTATGGTCACATGTGGAGACTTTCTGGCTGGAGTCTTGATCAGTGAACACTTACGCTCATTATCTTTGGTAGCAGCTGAAAACCTGACGTTCATTTTAGTTGCCCAGAGAACGGATGGCTTGGCGGAGCCCTTCCCACACAAGGTGCTCCGGCCTGCAGCGGCCAGGGGCCGGCCCTGCGAGTGGCGCTGGCTGGTGGGAGTACAAGCCATGGGGAGCCTTCCCCAGAGAGGAACTGGAGTCACCACCGCTCCCTTGGTGACCGGCTGCTTTTTCAGTTCATTAAATGAATTGTGTTCTTCAAAATGTTTCTTTTTTCTCTCAATATATTGATCAATGGACTCCATTTCCTTAAAACGAGCCTCATGAAGCTTCTTAAAGTTTGGAGTAGTGCTTTTATTTCTTTTGCTTTTTCCAGATTTGGAAAACCCATTTGTGTAGAGAGGCTTCTTTCTTTCTGAAGGTATCTTTGAATCTTCATTACCATTTATTCTTCTTTTTCCTGAGGAAATGGCATTCTCCTCTCCTTGGCTTTCATCTGGTGGTGAAGGAACTTCAGCAACTGTTCTGAGATCCTGGTTTTCCTGCTTCTCTTGATTCTGCAATTCAGTGTGATCACTTGTTTTTATCTCTGAATCATGCTGCTGGGAGTCAGGGTTCCTGTGGACCGTCCTGCACCTTCTCCTGGTTTTGGTGCCATGGCCAATCGGCTCCCTCTCAGCTTGTTCCTGGCTGCCGCTCTGCATCTCAGCCTGGTCACAAGACGATGCAGAAGTTTGACTTCCATCCCGATTATCATTTTCTTTTTTTACCTCGTGTTTAAGGTGGGCTTTCAAGGCTTTTAACAACTTGTCTGCCCTCAGGTTAGCCCGGAGGCCCAGATTCTTGGCCAAGTTCTGCAGGTCGCTGTACTTGAAGGAGTCCAGCTCCTCAAGGGAGGGTACGGCCATGGCGAGCTGCATCCAGGCGACCACGCAGAGGACGCGTACTCCAGCCTCCACAGCGCAGTTCAAAACTCTGGCGCCTCTTTCCCACCATTTTAAAGGAAAAAACCGTATGCTATTAGTCAACCCAAACTCCTATCCAATGTCCCAAAATGTAAGTAAAAGGCAGTAAAATATCTAGTAATAATAAATATTAAATAGTAATATTTAATAGTAAATTAACATGTCAGGTTATAAAAATGCTCAAAGTACTATAATTCCTTGATCGCCAAATAATCACAATGGTTGGTAACAAATTGATGCTGTTTTTTGCAGTGCATGGCTGCAGTCTGGGTCAGTACCATGCTGGGAGCACCACCCCTTTACTGACACAGCATGCTTTTCAAAACTTCTCCACATGATTCTGATGATCTATCAATTCTGCTTACAATTTAAATACAGACTTGTCCCACACTTTGTTTTGTTTAAAATGCTGCCTTGCACTTTGGGTACATAAATTAAAATTCACTTGAATAAATGTTGGTAGAAAAATGTTGTATCGAGAAATATGTACCCTCTCTGAAGTCTGGATGTGAAAACAAAGAGTCATTCTATCAGAAAAAAAAAATTAACGAGAACACAGTCTGCAATTATTTCTCTACATCAATGGTTCTCAACCTGAAATGATTTTGCTCCCCACCCCCAAGGGACATTTGGCAATGTGTGGAGACAATGAACAAAACAACTCCTTACAGCAAAGAATTAGCAGACCCCAAATGCCAGCAGGGCTGAGGCTGGAAATACTCAAGATAACAATTGTACATATAATTTTTTTGGATTTGTGAAACCATTTACCTTTGTGGTTTGATAGTTAAAATTATAACAAATACAGGATTATAAAGGATTATAAAGGATAAATGTGGGAAGCAAAATTCCAAGAGGCACTTTCTGTTCTTTTCATTGTACTTGCGTAATTTAAATCAGGAAGGCTTTGAGCAGCATTAGCTTTACCTGTCTTTCTGAAAGCTAAAATATTCTCTATTAAAGTGGCAACTACATCTGGTCCTATACCTCCTTAAATATGGATTTTGACACTACAAGGGAATAGGATTAAACAGCAAGTGAGACAATTCATCAACAAGTGGGAAACTCCTTTCGAAAGAGGGTGGAAGAAACACAAATTTTAGACACAGGTGGAGTTTGCTTCCTTTCCCAATCCCTTAGTATGTTACCGTGGGCAACACAGTCTTTCTGTACCTCTACGGTACCTAGAACATAATGGATATTCCATAAGTTTCAGTTCCTTTATATCTCATGAACATAGGTACTGGGATTTGTTTTCATGTACATCATCTATTTATTTTGTCTTTACCACCTGCTTCTAATCAAATTGACAAGAAAGGAGGTCTTATGGAAAACCAGATTGATCCTTTACCAGGATCCAGGGCCTGGATATGCTCTAGAATTCTAAGACTCTATGACTCAATGACTGTGATTCTGTGGTTCCAGGAGTGAGGAGAGCTATCACTAAGGCTCATCGGTAAGGACTCCATGTGAAACTGATGGAAGACCATGATTTTAGCGGCAATGTTCAATCACTCACTCTTCTAACAGAGTTCTACCATTGAATCATGGAGTCATCATCCGAGGTCAAAAGGTCGACCCAAGTCATCACTATACAACCAAATGATACAGTACTGACTGCATTTCCGTATGAACCTCATACCTCTCTGTTGGATTTCCTGAAGGGAGAACCAAAAGTCTTAGGGGTAAGTCCTCTCCCATCCATGGGTTTTCCTGGAAGGGAGAAAAGAAGATATTTTTCCAGGTGTGTCTGCATGGGTGTTTTTTCTGGAAGGGATTTGATTCCCCTTCTTTTCTCTTACCTTTTGTCTATAGTGTTTCCTTCTTGATTAATCATAAAAACCTCTAAGTCACTTGCTTGTACAAATAATTTGATCTTCAGTAGAAGAGCCAATATGTAGCCAATAATACCATTTCCCTAGATTTTGATTAACAAGAGAAATGAAAGTTCTGCTTAGAAATGCACACAGTGTGCCTTAGAAATGTCTTATTTATAAGCATGTCTTAGAAATGCTTCTGGGGGCTTATTTAACTCTGAGAAATAAAGTGTTTGTTTGTTTATGTATTTATTTAGAAAGCATCTTTCTTTTTTTATTTAAATTCAATTAGCCAACATACAGTACATCATTAGTTTCAGATGTAGAGTTCAGTTAATCATCAGTTGCACATAACACACAGTGCTCATCACATCACCTGCCCTTCTTAATGCCCACCACCCAGTTACCCCACCCCCCCACCCACCTCCCCTCCATCAACCCTCAGTTTATTTCCTATTGTTAAGAGTCTCTCCTGGTTTGTCTCCCTCTCTGATTTCTTCCCATTCAGTTTTCCCTCCCTTCCCCTATGATCCTCTGTGCTGTTTCTTAAATTCCACATATGAGTGAAACCATATGATAACTGTCTTTCTCTGGTTGACGTATTTCACTTAGCATAATCCCCTCCAGTTCCATCCACGTCAATGTAAATGGTAAGATTTCATCCTTTTTGATGGCTGAGTAATATTCTATTATAGATATAGACCACATCTTCTTTACCCATTCATTTGTTGATGGACATCTAGGCTCTTTCCACAGTTTGGCTATAACTTCCTAACACTGAGGAAATCCTGGGGCTATTTCATGAGGAGTTTGTACTGCTCTCTGAATCCTAGCAGAGAGGATGCCTGAAACTTGGTGTAATTTTTCCAAATATTTTATTGAGGAGGTGACTTCAGGGTGTGGTGGCACCTCCCTTGGAGCTAAAAGCCATTCATGGAGAGGTTAAACTTCCCTATTGTGCTGTTATAGGCATTGGGACTTCTTTGAAAATTATATTCAAAGCTCCATAGTGAGCCACAAGGTAGACAAAATATTTTTCAATCATAAATGTACCTAAAGGAGGGCTGTACACACAGTTTTCATCCCTGGTACAAGAGGAAAATCATCACTTGTGGTGCAATGCTGTAGAGTTGTGGCCTGGGGAAAAACCCAGAATGCTTGAGGAGAAGCTCTGTCCTGAGAAGAGCTGCTAACCCCAAGACCACCATGGTGCAGACTCCTAACAGGCTGATAAACCCACCGGATTACTCTCACCTCTAGGCAGGCCCTTGCCTGAAGAGCAGAGACATAGAACTCACCCCAGCTTCTCCACTCTAGATCAGCAAACTTCAAACTTTTAGAGAAATGGGCTGAGCCGTAACTCCAAAAGCATATATTGGATGTGGAAAATGTGTGTGCTGGGGGTGGGGATAAAAGTAGGATGCTGGAGCTAGAAAAGGAAAAGAAGGTAAGGGTGAATAGTTTGCAGTCTCTGTCCTCAAGAATCTTGCAAGTTTACAGTTAAATCTGTCTGGTGCAAGGTAAATTGGTAATACAGGGGATATAATAGGTAGTGCAGGATGAGAGTGAGGAATGTGAACTTGCAGGACCCCATGTAAGTGTGATGAGGAAAGAGACAGTGGACTTTCTGCAAATCTAAAGGCAGTTGGCACACAGAAGAGGAAGGCATTCACGTGGAGGGAGGTGTGACATAAGCATAGCGGGATGCCCCAGGGATCTGGAAGAGTCCAAAGAGGCTGGGGCACCTGTGATCTCATGGACCCATTTCTTTCCTCACAGGCTATCCAGATCCTGCTGGCACTGATCATTGTGGGCGTCGGAACTATATTTGCATTTAATTACATCAATTTCTCCCAGAAATTTCCCCTCGTTTTCCTCACAGGATATCCGTTCTGGGGAGCACTTATTGTGAGTACTGTCAGTTAGGAGCTTTTGACAAATTACAGTCAACTGGTTTGAACTGCCTCAGGTTCTGGAATAATGAATCCCATGAATATGGTCCCCAAGGAGACCAGATAACCAGTCCCTTCTGTGGCAAGAGGAGTGACTCCATTTGGTCATTGTATTACCATCATTGCAGTAATAATGCTCTTAGGTGTACAGTGTTTAAAAGTTTCCAAAGCCCTGTGTGTAGAATAAGTCATTTGCTCCTTACTACCAGTGGGATATCAGATGGGCAAATATCCTACCTTCTCCTTTGCAAATACAGAAATGGAGTTTGAGAGTAGATAATTTTTGAGTATAGTTGACACACAATGTTACATTAGTTTCAGGTGTACAATATAGTGATTTGACAAGTTTATACATTATGCTAGTTCACCACAATTGTAGCTACCATCTGTCACCATACATCTCTACTACAGTATCACTGACTGTATGCCTTATGCTATGCCATTTATTCCCATGACTTACTTATTCCATAACTGGAAGGCTGTTTGTCCCTCTCCCCTTCACCCATTTTCTCCATCCCCTACCCCCTCCCCTCTGGCAACTGTTAGTTTGTTCTCTGTATTTATAGGTCTGAATCTGCTTTTTGTTTGGTCATTCATTCTTTTTAGATTCCACACATGAGTGAAATCACGTGGTATCTGTCTTTTTCAGTTTGACTTATTTCACTTAGCATAATACCTTCTAGTTCCATCCATGTTGTCTCAAATGGCACAATCTCATCCTTTTTATACCTGTGTGATATTCCACTGTATATACCACATCTTCCTTATCTATTTGTCTATCAATGGACACTTAGGTTGCTTCCATATCTTGGTTATTGTAAATAATACTGCAATAAAAATAGGGGTGCATGTATCTTTTTGAATTAGTGGGTTTTTTTTGTTTTCTTTGGATAAATAATCAGTAGTGGAATTACTAGTTCATATGGCATTTCTATTTTTAACTTTTTGAAGAACCTCCATACTATTTTCCACAGTGGTTATACTAATTTACATTCCCATCAACATTGCGTGAGAGTTCCTTTTTCTCCACATCATCATCAACACTTACTATTTCTTGTCTTTTTGATTTTAGTCATTTTAACAGGTGTAAGGTGATATCTCAATTATGGTTTTGATTTGCATTGATTAATAACATTGAGCATCTTTTCATGTGTCTATTGGCCATGTGTATGTCTTCTTTGGGAAAAATGTCTATTCAGGTCCTCTGCCCAGTTTTTAATCAGATTGTTTGCTTTTTTTGGTGTTGAGTTGTGTAAGTTCTTTATATATTTTGGATAGTAACCCCTTATTGGATATATCATTTGCAAAAATCTTCTCCTATCCAGTAGGTTATCTTTTAAAATTTTGAATGTTTCCTTCACTGTACAAAAGCTTTTATTTTGAGTTAGTCCCAATAATTTTATTTTTGCTTTTGTGACACCCCTGCCTTAGGAGACATGTCCAGAAAAATGCTTCTATGGCCAATGTCAGAGGAATTACTGCCTATGTTCCCTTCTAGGATTTTTATAGTTTCAGGTTTAGGTGTTTAATCCATTTTGAGTTTATTTTTGTGTATGGTGTTAGAGAAAGTGGTCCAGTTTCATGTAGCTGTCTAGTTTTCCCAACATCATTCACTGAAGAAACTGTCTTTTCCCCATTGTTTATTCTTACCTCCTTTGTCACAGATTAATTGAACATACAATCATGGGTTTCTTTCTGGGCTCTCTATTCTGTTCTATTAATCTATGTAACTCTTTTTGTGCCAGTACCATACTGTTTTGATTACTGCAAGTTTGTAGTATATCTTGAAATCTAGAACTGTGATACCTCCAGTTTGTTTTTCTTTCTCAAGATTGCTTTGGCTTTTCAGGGTCTTTTGTGGTTCCATACAAATTTAGTACTTTGGTATTATTTGTTCTAGTTCTGTGAAAAATGCTGTTGGTATTTTGATGGGGATTACATTGAGCCAAGACATGGGAGCAACTTAAGGGTCCACAGATAGGTAGGCAGACTCTTTACGTTCCAGATAAAGAAGTGGCTGAGATAACTATAATAGATTCAAGCTCCCACATCAACCTTTAGAGAGTTTTGCCATGAGAAAGTCTCCTTCCACTAGCTAGAGCAGACACAGCTCACCCATCCCTTCCCTCCACCAGGCCCAGAGCCCAGAATTATCTTTCTATTTAGAGCCCAGCAAAACATCTGGGTGGTATGTTTGGGACATTAAGGAGGGGCCTGCCTCTTCCAGCTGACCCTGGCAAAAGGGGTGTTGTTCAGTGCTAAGTATGCCCAACACAATATTTCATCTTACATCAGTGCCTACTCTTCCTCCTTGATGCTCAGATGGAAAGACTATATGGTCAAGGAGATTCACAGGCATATCTACTACAATATAATCTCCAAAGGAAATTATAATATATAATATTGCAATATAATTTACTTTGGAGATTATATTACAAGGGAGTCAAACACATCTCCTGTTAACTTTTATTTCTTTTCTTCTTAACAGTATGTTATTACAGGATACCTCACAGGAATCAATGACAAGGAAAAATGTCTGGTAAGTTACTTTTGTGACTTCTATGTAATTTATAACTTTCTACTTGTTTTACATCATCTTTGTATGTAAAGCCTTTAGTAATAAAGGATCTCCCAAGAAAATCTTTAGACATCAAATTTGCAGTTCAGGGCATTCCTATTTGCCAATGTCACCCTTCTACTAGTTCCCATTTCCCTGGTCAAGTAATCTGAGAGTTACTTGTTGGAATCCATTCTACATTCCTCTAACTCAGTGGTTCTTAACTGGGAATAATTTTGCCTCCTCCCCCAAAAATATCTGACAGTATCTGAAGACATTTTTAGTTGTCACAACTGGGTTTGCAGGGTACTATTGTTACCTACAGGTAGAAGTCAGGAATGTGTCTAAACATCCTAAAATGCACAGAAAAGTCTACCATAACAACAACAACAAAAAATGATCTAGCCCAAAATGTCTGTAGTGCAAAGTTTGAGAAACCCTACTCTAACCAAAACCAATCCCAGGATCATTGTAATCTCCCTGCCCCTCACCCCTGTCAACAGAAACTTTTCTTTGGGACCTGCTCAAAGTCTGAAGGAAAGAGTCTGATATTGATGCCAGATCATTCTGGGATGGAATCAAGGCTATCACTCATTGCTGTGTCAACTTGAAGGGAAAAGTACTTACTTCAAAGGGTTATTCTGAGAATTTAGTAAGATATTATGTATAGGGGCACCTGGGTGGCTCAGTTGGTTGGCTCAGGTCATGATCCCAGGGTCCTGGAATCGAGCCCCACATCGGGCTCCTTGCTCAGCCGGAAGCCTGCTTCGCCCTCTCCCACTCCCCCTAGCTTGTGTTCCCTCTCTCGCTGTCTCTCTCTCTCTGTCAAATAAATAAAATCTTTAAAAAAAAAAAAGACAAAGGCTGGGCATATTCTTTGTAAATCATGAAGCCCAATATGTATGGGGGATTGCTTACTTAGAAATCTTAGTCCATTAAAGAATCTTAGCCCAGAAAGAGCAAAGGACTGAGGATAGAGATAGAATATCTGTACGTGCCTGTGCATTTTCTACCAAAATGCCTGTCTGTAGTAAAGACCTGTGCTTGGGGTAAGCATTTGTCATAGGTATACTTCCAAGTCCTGCCACACTAAGCCACAGCTGCTCCCGGATTGGACAGGCTGCTCCCGGATTGGACAGGATGCACCACTGCTTTACGCATCACAACAGACATACACAAGCAAGATACAGTAGCATCTACTGAATTGAGATATGAGGCTTTTCTTTGTTTTTCATCTAAAAAAGCAATAGCAGGGCGCCTGGGTGGCTCAGTTGGTTAAGCGACTGCCTTCGGCTCAGGTCATGATCCTGGAGTCCCGGGATCGAGTCCCGCATCGGGCTCCCTGCTCAGCGGGGGGTCTGCTTCTCCCTCTGACCCTCCCCCCTCTCATGTGCTCTCTCTCTCTCATTCTCTCTGTCTCAAATAAATAAATAAAATCTTTAAAAAAAAATAAAATAAATAAAATAAAAAAGCAATAGCAGTGCTGGGAGTAGGTATGAATAAGACAGTTCCCCCTTCCTGGCGTTTTCCTTTCCTTTAAAGAGTGACTGAAGGGAATTTGGTGGGGCAATCTGGACTTTTTATAACTTCCATGTTGAGACACTGAAGTCAAGAATGGAAACCATTAAACCCCAGTCTAAATTTGTTGCCATCAGTAAATATTCTAGTGATTTGGTTGGTTACTGTTTGAATCCCTGGGGCAATGAATGTAAGCCACACAAAGGCAGGACCTCATCTACCGTGTCGATTTTTGTGTCTCATGGGCCTAATGCAGTATTTGGACACAGAGTTGGGGCACACTAAACACTTGTTAAAATAAATGAATAATTGGATACTGCCCTAAAATGATGTTATTCTCATTTTTGGAGGTAAAAACTGAGATTTCCAAGAGATTGGAAATCTCTTGTACAAGCCCCTTGTACAAGGTCCTACTTCAACAGGACTCAAAATCAGGTCTAATTACAAGGCGAAGATATCTCCTAACACACCATTTTGCTTGTAGATTACGAAAGACCATGCATTAGGAGAAAATGAAAGTTTTCTTTAGCATTAACCATAGAGCACTCCTTCTTCTCTACCTGTTCTCTTTCTTGGCTTCCTGGCTCATTCTAAATCTTAGTTTGTCTCTTGACTTCAGTGAATCGGTATTTAACTTACCATGCCTTTCAGACATACCGACCTGATGGAGCACTTCATCCCTGCGGGCTATCTGGAAAGACAAAGGCACTAAGAATGTCTTCCAAGGTATTTTTGGTTTGGTTCGGTTTTTATTTATTTTAATATTATTTTAAAAACTATTTTTCAGGGACAAGGTGTCACGGCCATGAACGTTATCAGTTCCTTGGTGGCGGTGGCTGGGATTACTCTAACCATTATCAGCTACAGACACCAGCACAAGTACTGCCAGATGCCTTCCCTCGAAGGAATATGTGTTATAGGTAGAACTCTTTTCAATGTAAGTGGTCCTACCCTGCATGGTGAGTCTGTACAGTCTTACCTGAACTATGTTAATGATGCATCAGTTCACCAATTTTGATTCCAATAATGGAAGTTGAGTTAGCATTTGAGCTGACTGTTGAGAAGTATATTGTGATTCAGGACCTGAATCCTGGTTTTGTAAGTTCTCTGAGCCCCAGTTTTCTGTGTGTGGAAAATGAAGATGATAAGAATACAACCTGCACTGGGTTGTCATGAGGATTACTCAGATTCGAACACTGCCTGGCACAGTGTAAACAGTCAATAGGTTTTGGCTATTACTATTAGTACTGACATGGATTGGATTAAATTTTACCTTTAAAGAATTAGTGAGGAACAAAATGACCTAAATTGGGGCACCTGGGTGGCTCAGTCGGTTAAACAGCTGCCTTTGGCTCAGGTCATGACCTCAGTGTACTGGGATGGAGCCTGGCATTGCATCAGTCTCTCTGATCAGTGGGGAGTCGGCTTCTCCCTCTCCCTCTGCCCCTCCCCCAGCCTGTGAGGTTTCTCTTGCCATCTCTCTCTCAAATAAATAAATGAATAAAATCTTTAAAAAAATAAAGTTTACCCAATTAATACTAAAAAAAATATAGTGGGAGCAGATGTTTGAGCCACTTAATAAAGTATTTTAACTATTTTAGAACATAAGTCATTTATACACAAATGTAGCAATTTTATTCATTACAGCAGATGAGATATATCGTTGCCAGGAAATACAACTGTAGGTGTAATTTTCAGTATTTATCTAATAAGCATTCAATGACATCATTTTTTTGCATGTCAATGACTACAAAAAGCCTTGCCCTTTACTTCCCCAAGTAAATCCTGGGCTTTCATTTTATTTCTGTCAGCCACATCTTGAAGGCTTGGTCCTAGAACGTTAATGAGATTTGACCTGTTTGGATGGAAGTGAAAAAGAATCATGGGAAGTTGTCTCCCCCAATAAAGAAGTAAAGAGAAAGGAGCTATCAGTTCCTGGATATGAGATTTTATTTAATCCTCACAATCACCCATAAAAGCGAGCCTAAGAACACTCTCCTAATGTTCTGAGATAAACTCCAGAATTAGACTCAAAAAAAGTTATTAAGAAAAGCCAGAAAACTGTATGAGGAATACAACCCTGTCCTAACTGGGCCGAGACATACAACATTGTAATCCATTACTCTTTTTTCTAGTGGATTGGAGACCACTACTGTACATTATGTTAGTATGTATCAGGAAGAAACTGCATGCTGAAAGATTTTTGACTGTGCATGGATGGCAACTGCAGGATTAGTTTCTATATACAGAATCAGGGAGAATCCGTTCCAAGATCTCACGTGTCTGACTCCACAATTCCTTGGTGTAATTTAAATGTCACAAATAAGCTTTAAAAAAAAAAAGCCACAGTCATTAAGCGTCTGCCTTCAGCTCAGGTCATGATCCCAGAGTCCTGGGATCAAGCCCCACATCGGGCTCCCTGCTCGGCGGGAAGCCTGCTTCTCCCTCTCCCACTCCCCCTGCTTGTGTTCCCTGTCTCGCTGTGTCTCTCTCTGTCAAATAAATAAATAAGATCTTTAAAAAAAAAAAAAAAAAGCCAGAACAGTGGGCTCTAGACATCTCATGAATGGACCTCCGTCTCAAAGATAATCCACAGTCTGCACTATGGCCAGAGCCATCATTTAAAAATGCAAATCTGAGCACATTATGCAATGGCTTCTTGTGGAACACAGAATTAAGACCCAAATCTTAAAAGGCTTACAAGCCTCTATAACACCTACTTTGCCTACCATTTCCAACATTGTTCCAGGTCTTTATCATTCTTACTCCACACATCCGGGACTTCCTCAAATTCCTTAATGTGTTAAATACCTGCTGCCCCAGGACCGTAAGACCAGCTTTCTCTTGCTTCCAATGTTTCCCAGCCTGGTGCCTACCCTTTTCCACCTCCCCAATTAAAACTCCTCCTCGTTCTTGAACCTCAGTTTAAACTTCACTTCATTGAGGAGTCCTTCCTGATTGCACCTCTACCTTTCTCAGTGCTGGCCTGTTTGGATCTCCCATTACAGTAGTACATAGCTCCCAATACTTTTTCATGGCACTTGTTCTAACTTAGTTAAGTAAATAATTGTCTAATTATGTCTAGTGCCACTGTTTGCCTCCCTTATTACGATATAAGTTCCACAATGACCAGGAGCAGGTCTATCTTGTCCAACAGCAAATTTACGGTAGACACTTCATACATTTCAGTTTTACCAACAAATAGGGGAATACCCAAGCTTCTGAATGTGTTGCAGGGAAACCAAGGTTCAGACAGACTGTTACTTGGCCAGGTTAAGTGTGGCCTGACCACAACCAGCTCTTCCAGTCTCCCCAGCCCAAGCTTTCTGGACACCATGCTATTTCTTACCCTGCTTTTTTGATCTATTACCTTAAAGCAGTGTGCAAAACAGCAATCTGTGGGCTATATCCAGCCTGCAGATATGTTCTATTTGGTTCACACAAGTGAATGAATAGCTGGAAAATTTCACAAAAATATGCATATCCAGGAGCGCCTGGGTGGCTCAGTCATTAAGCAACTGCCTTTGGCTCAGGTCATGATCCTGGGAGTCCTGGGAGAGAGCCCTGCATCAGGCTCCCTGCTCAGTGGGAAGCCTGCTTCTCCCTCTCCCACTTCCCCTGCTTGTGTTCCCTCTCTTGCTGTCTCTCTCTCTGTCAAATAAATAAATAAAATCTTTTTAAACAATATGCATATCCAGCTTCCTTAAGGAAAAAAAAAAAAAACATCATGGGACCCATGTTCCCACGTGGCAACTATTGTTCAGAACTGATTAATGGACACATTCTAGGAATACCCTTATTCTCTACTGTCTCCCTCCTAACTGTTCCACTCATTTGGGATGGTTGCCTAGCTCCTATAAGCATTGGAGTTTTTTCTCTGCTTATCAGAAAGGCGTAAGATGAAAATTGTTCAATCACTGATGGCTATGGAAGCATCTAAAATATGGATTTTCCCCTAGGTGGTCATACAGTGTAAGTAGTTCTTGGCTTATATCTTTAATATGATACAGCTTTCATTCCAAATGCCATATATTTATCCTCATTATCTGCAGGGAATTTTGTCAGTCTTACTGATCATCAGCATAGTAGAGCTCTGCATCGCTGTGACTATCGCCTCCTTCAGAAGCAAGTGCTGGACAAATTCTGATGAGGTGCGTTCAGTGTTATTTTAAGAACGGGTTCCCACTGGCACACTGCAGGATGACCTCTGGTCTCTTAGTTGCCTGAGCAGTATTCTCAGATGCTGAACTAAAACTTCTAAGGTGAAGAGGGTCAAGGAGAGATAAGCTTAACATTGATGGTTGACTCCACACTTTGCCCTCTACGGTATCCAGTAGACTCTGTTCAGACATAGCTCCTTATCTCCCTGACAAAATATATGAAGAGAAGCGAGAAGCAGACTTAATGGGAACCCATATTACTATGTCATGGGGAGCTTATACCTGGGCCATAAGGGTGTGTGAGACAATCCCCTCACCAGAGGGGAAGCAGAGAAGAAAAATATTTAACAGCGATACTCATCCAAACTATCAAGACTCCCTTATTTTACCTATGAAAGAACTAAAGCACAAAGAGTACCCTCTCCAGTGTCGTAGAACATCATGGTTCTGACTAAAATAATGAGGCTCCAGAACCCTCTCTCTAAATCCCAAAAAACAGTTCCACGCCCTGTGTTATGTGGAGTTTTTTCTTTTTTACATCAATTTTATAGAAGTATAATTTACTAACAGCAAAATGCACCCATTTTAAGTGTACCTAATTCAAGGAGTTTAGACAAATTGTAAACCCCTGTTTAGCTACCATCATAATCAAGATATAGTGAATTCCTGGGGCGCCTGGACGGCTCAGTTGGTTAAGTGTCTGCCTTCGGCTCCGGTCATGATCCCGGGGTCCTGGGATCTAGCCTGGCATCGGGCTCTCTGCTCAGCAGGGAGCCTGCTTCTCCCTCTCCCTCTGCTGTTCCCCTTTCTTGTGCTCTCTCTCTCTCTCCTCAAATAAATAAATAAAATCTTAAAAATATATATATAGTTAATTCCTATCATCCCAAAAGATTCTCTGGAACCTCTTCACAGTCACTATCTCTGTCTTGATAGTTTTTACTTGTTCAAACTTCCTATACATGGATCATAAATAGTACTTTTGTGTCTAGGCTTCTTCCACCAAGCAACATATTCATGAGCTTCATCCATGATGTTGCATGTATCAATACTATGTTCTTTTTATGTGAGGGTTTATGTGAGGGTACGTCACAATTTGACTATCCATGTACTTCCTGATGGGCATTTGGTTGCCATGAACATTTGAGTTCATGTCTTTGTGTAGACATATGGTTTCATTTCTCTTGGAGCATCATATCTAGGATTTGGTTGCTAGGTCAGATGGCAAGTGGATGTTTAACTTTGTAAGAAAATGTCAAACAGTTCTCCAAAGTGGTATATCATTTTGCATTCTTATCAGCAATATGTGAGAGGTATATAACATTGATGGTTCACTCCACCCTTTGAGATAACTATGCTTCTTTTTCCTGTCCTTTCTGCTATCCAGTCATCTCTGTTCAGACATAGCTCCTTATCTCCCTGCCAGGTTGCCCTATATAATCACCAACACTTGGAATTGCCAGTTGTATTAATAATTTTGCTCTTCTAGGAGGCACATAGAATTTCATTGTAGTTTTAATTTACATTTCCCTGATGACAAATGATGATGAGTTTTTTTTGTGTTTATTGTCCATTTGTATATCTTTTTTTTTTTTGGAGATGTGTCTGTTCAAATTGTTAGCCAACTTTTATTGCATTATCTTATTGAGTTATAAAAACTTAAATGATTCTTAATACAAGTCCCTTTCTGAGATATGTGTATTGCTAATATTTTTCCCAGCTTTGGCTTGCCTTTTCATTTTCTTAATATTTTCTTTCAAATAACAAACTTGTTGAAGTCCAACTTATGATATATTTTCTTTTATAGTTAGTCCTTTTCGTGTTCTAACAAAGCTTTGCCTATACTAAGATTGTAAAGATTTTCTTCTCTATTTTCTTGTAGAAGTCTTATAGTTTTAGCTTTTGTGTTTACGTCTGTAACAGATTTCAAGTTAACTTTTACATATTATACAGCTGTGAGGTAAGAAGTTCATACACCCCCCCCCACACGGAGATACTCAGCTATGCCGATGCTATTTGTTGAAGATGCACTGTTTTCCCCCATTACCTTGGCACCTTGGTTGAAAATCAATTGACCTCTTATTTATAGGTCTCTTTTGGACACTATTTTGTCCCATTGATCTGTATGTCTATCCTTCCACATATTCCACACTGTCTTAATTTCTGCAGCTTCAGTATAGTAACCTTTATTTATTGTGGTAAAATGTACATAACATACGATTTATCATTTTAGCCATTTGTTAAGTATACAATCCAGTGGCATTAAATATATTCAGAATGATGTGTAACCATCACCATTATCTATGCCCAAAACTTTTTTTATCACCCCAATACAAACTCTGTACCATAAACATAACTCCCCTTTCCTTCTCCTTCCAGTCCCTGGTAACTTCTAGTCTATTTTATGTCTCTATGCCTACTTTCCATTATCTACTGATTATTCTAGATAATTCATAAAAGTGAAATCATATAATACTTGTCCTTCTGTATCTGCTTTACTTGACTAAACATAATGTTTTCCAGGTTCATTCATATTCATCTATAAAAATTTCCTTCCTTTTATAGATGAACAGTAGTCCATTTTTGTGTATATTCCACATTTTGTCTAGCCATTCATCTGTTGATGGACACAGCTTTTTTGCACCATTTGGCTATTGTGAATAATGCTGCTAGGCACACTGGTATACAAATATCTGTTCTAGTCAATTCTTTTTGGATATATATATGTATCTAAGAGTGTGATTCCTTGGGTCATATGGTAATTCTGTATTTAAACTTTTGAGAAACTGTAAAAATGTTTTGACAATGGCTGCATCACTTTACATTCCCATCAGCAGTGCACAAGGGTTCCAATTTCTCCACATCCTCGCCAACATTTGTTATTTCCTTTCTTTTCATTATAATAACCATCCTAATGGGTATGCAGTTTTAGATATCTCATCGTGATTTTGATTTGAATTTCCCAGAATTAGTGATGTTGAGTAGCTGTTCATGCACCTATTGATTGTATATCTTCTTTGGAGAAATAGCTATATAGTCCTTTGCCCATTTTTAATTGGGTTGTTTTTGTTGTGGTGGTTGTTGTTGAACTGTAGGAGTTCTTTATACATTCTAGATATTACCCCTTAGTATATATATGATTTGCAAATATTTTCTGTCATTTTGTAGGTGGTCTTTTCCTGTTCTGGCAGTATTTTTCTATGCATGACAGTTCTTAATTTTGATGAGGTTCAGTTACTACTTGTTTCTTTTGTCTGTGCTTTTAGTGTCATATCCAGGAAATCACTGCCAAATCCAACGTCATGAAGAATTCCCTCAATATTTTCTATGAGTTTTATAGCTTTGGCTACTTTTAGCATAAGATCTTCGATCCATTTTGAGTTCAATTTCATATATGGTGTAAGGCAAGGCTCCAAATTGATTTTTTTGCATGTGGATATCCAGTTTTCCAGCACTATTTGTTGGAACTATCATTTCCCCCACTGAATGGTCTTGGCACTCTTGTCAAAAATCAGTCTATGATGGGGCATCTGGGTGGCTCAGTCGGTTGAGCAGCTGCCTTCAGCTTGGGCCATGATCCCAGGGTCCTGGGATCGAGCCCCATGTTGGGCTCCCTGTTCCTCGGAGAGTGTGCTTCTCCCTCTCCCTCTGCCTGCTGCTCTGCCTACTTGTGCTCTCTATCTCTCTGTCAAATAAATAAATAAAATCTTTAAAAAAAATCAATCTATGAGGATGCTTAGGTGGCACAGCTGGTTGAGCATCTGACTGGTTTCAGTCAGGTCATGATCTTGGGGTCGGGGGACTGAGCTCTGCATCAGGCTCCATGCTCAGGGCAGAGTCTGCTTGGGATTTTCTCTCCCTCTCCCTCTGCCCCTTCCCATGCACTCTCTCTCTCAAATAAACAAATCTTTAAAAAAATCCATCTACCATACACGTGAGGGTTTATTTCTTGACTCTGTATGCGACTCCATTAGTCTGTAGGTCTGCCTTTATACCAGTACCATACTGTCTTAATTACTGTGGTTTTGTATTAAGTTTCAAAGTTGGGAAGTGTGATTTTTTTCAACATTATTCTTTTTCAAGATGTTTTTTGACCATTTGGGTCCCCTGGAATTCCATATGAATTTGAGAAATGATTTTGCCCTTTTTGAGAAAAAGGTTGTTGGAGTTTTTTTTTTTTTTTTTAAAGATTTTATTTATTTATTTGAGACAGAGAGAATGAGATACAGAGAGCATGAGAGGGAGGAGGGTCAGAGGGAGAAGCAGACTCCCTGCCGAGCAGGGAGCCCGATGCGGGACTCGATCCCGGGACTCCAGGATCATGACCCGAGCCGAAGGCAGTCGCTTAACCAACTGAGCCACCCAGGTGCCCCAAGGCTGTTGGAGTTTTGATAGGAATTGCATTTAAACTGCAGATGGCTTTGGGTGGTATTGGCATCTTAACGATGTCAACTGTTCCTATGATGAACACGGGATGCCTTTCCATTTATTTAGACCTACTTTAATTAATTTCAGCAATATTTTGCAGCTTTTAGCACAGAACTCTTCCATCTCCTTGATTATATTTATTCCTCAGTACTTAATTATTTTAGGTGGTACTGTAAATAGAATTGCTTTCTGAATCTTCTTTTCAGAATGCGTATGGCTGGTATACAGGAACAGAACTGACTGTCGTGTGTTGGTCTTGTATGTTGTACTTTGCTGAATTTGTTTTAGTTCTAACAACTTTCTTCGGTTTCCTTGTCATGTTCCCTATATAGGATTAGGGCATCTGTGAAAAGAAATAGCTTCACTATTCATTTCCAATTTGGATGACTTCTACTTTTTTTTCTTGTTTAACAGTCCTGTCTAGAGCTTCCACTACAATGTTGCGTAGCAGTGGTGAAAGCCGGCATTCTTATCTGGTTCTTGATCTCAGGGGGAAACATTTCATGCATGGTGGGTTTCTACATTCTCCCATAAATACCATTGTTTTTAAATATCAAGAAAACAAAATAAACCAAAAAACCCAAAAAACAAAAATAGCTGGAAGTTGAATAATTTTCTCTAGAAGTGGTTGCAGCCAGTATGGATTGAAATAATGGCATCTAGCCTCTGTGCCTACACATCAGTGATCAGAAACAGCAATCTGCAATAAGAATACAGAAACCTGATATGTGAGGGGCGCCTGGGTGGCTCAGTCGTTAAGCGTCTGCCTTCGGCTCAGGTCATGATCCCGGGGTACTGGGATCGAGCCCCGCATCGGGCTCCCTGTTCTGCAGGAAGCCTGCTTCTCCTCTCCCACTCTCCCTGCTTGTGTTCTCTCTCTCGCTGTGTCTCTCTGTGTCAAATAAATAAATAAATGATCTTAAAAAAAAAGAAAGAAAGAAAGAAAGAAACCTGATACTTGGAAGACATGATTCTAATTGCCCACCCTGGCTCCAGCAACATGGGCTGCCATCTCCCATGTCAGGGGCTCGGAGTGGGAGATAAGTAGTCAGTACCATGCTGATGGCTTAAATTGACTGACATAACCTATGAATTTACCAGCCAACCTTTCCTCTGGAAGCTGTAAGTGTTCACATAGACTCCAGAGTTGCAAAGTAGTTATTTCAGAGTATTTCTGCCAGTACAATTGTTGTCTAGCTGAACAGACAGATTCCAGGAGCTTCCTATTCTGCTTTCTTCTCTGATGTTCCCCTAGAATAATTCTTAAAATCAGATAGTGTAAATCTTCTAACTTTTTTGTTTTCAAAATCATTTCTGGCTGTCCTACATCCTATACATTTCCATATAAGTTTTAGAATTAGTTTATTAATTCCTAAAAAATGTTACTGGGATTTTGATTGGAGTTTCACTAACCTTATAAATGATTTAGGAAAAATTTACTTATTAGTAATATTTAGTCTGCTTGCCCATATCATAGAATACGTCTACATTTTCTTACATCTCCTTTCATTTGTCTCAGCAATATTTTGTAGTTTTCAGTGTATAAGTCTTTTGCATATTTTGTTAAATTTATCCCTAAGTATTTCATGTTTTTTCTTGCTATCATACATATATTTTAAAACTTTATTTTCCTAACATCTATTCCTACATATAGAAATGTAATTTATTTTTATATATCGGTATACTAAGACTTTAATAAACTTATTAATTCTAGTAGCTTTTGTATAGATTTCCTAGAATTTTCTAAGTAGACAATGGTTATACCAGTAAATGAAAACATTTTTATCTGCAAATTTTATTCTTTATTTTTCTTGACTTATTGTACTGTGTAGAGCCTCCAGGAATTTTTTTTTTTTTTAATGCTGAGTATACCCAATCTTTTCTTGTTCCAAGCCACAGATTGAAAAGTTTTACATTTTACCCTTAAATATGATGTTACCTATAGGTTTTCATAGACTAAACTTATCCTCATTTGTAGAGAACATTTTATCATGAATGAGTATCAACTTTTATAATTTTTCATCTCAAGCTTGCATTTTTTATTATATTATCTGAGCCCAGGTATTTGATGTATTGTTCTTTTCTTGATACAACCACAGAAGAGTATGAAACTTTTTAGGAGCAATATTAAAACAAATTACTCACACTGAATAACTATTCAATTTAATTCCACAAAAAGGGCTTTTTAATGGCATAGCAATGTGCAGAGTACAACAGAGAATGCAAAGGTACTATGCAATATGCACCGTGATCTCAAGAAGAAGAAAGGGAAAGGGAACTCTTAATATTTACAGATCAACTTCTCTGTGCCAATCACCAATGCCCAAAGCATTATTTTATATAGTCTTCAGTCACAGCCACCCTGGAGTAAGGTGTAACCACTAATAAGTGGTTATTATAAAGAAGCATGTATTAGAAATTAGAATAGATTAGATGGAGAGAAAAGCACAGGACCTAGAATTCAACTGCAGTATATACTCCTAGCTTCACAAGTTAGTAGTCTGTAACACTGGTTGGAACCTCAGTTCTCTCAAATAACCTCATAGGAATACAATAACTATTACTTGAGATGACTTTGGAACCTTGTCTAGCACCTGGTAATCACTGATGAATACACTTAAAATCCTGAATAAAGTTAAAGAAATTATAATTCATGGCTCCAAATCTTTTAACAAACAAATGAAAAAATTACTATTCAAATGAAACAAAAGTTTGAGGGTGAGTAAAAATGCAGAAATGTCCCCTAAAGGGGCGCCTGGGTGGCTCAGTCGTTAAGCGTCTGCCTTCGGCTCGGGTCATGATCCCAGAGTCCTGGGATCGAGCCCCGCATCGGGCTCCCTGCTCCGCGGGAAGCCTGCTTCTCCCTCTCCCACTCCCGCTGCTTGTGTTCCCTCTCTCGCTGTATCTCTCTCTGTCAAATAAATAAAATCTTTAAAAAAAAAAAAAAAAGAAATGTCCCCTAAAGTGCTATTAATCCTCACATAAATAGCCTTCCAACGGCGATAAAATATAGATGTGAAAACCAAGTAGGTGGGGAATGACAATGTGTAGTATAAGAGAACATGAAGACTCATTTTAGGCCAGCCATCAATCAAATAGGTAAACATAATTAGGTCATTTAATCACTCAGAGTTCCAATCACTTCATCAAATAGAACAAATAGTCTATTCTGACTCTGTGGATGACCTTAGAAAGGACACAGGCTGACAAGACTCAGTAGAGTGGTCTGTAATGACAAACCCTCTCCCCCCCAAAAAAAGGAAGAAAGAAAGAAAAATTGTGAAGAATGGGAAGCACTGGCTAAAGGTGGTATCAGCTGCTGTCATTTAGTTGTTTAAAAAACTTTTTAAGCTCAAGCTCAAATTTCCTGGCCTAGTGTCTTGGTACATTCATGCTGCTTAACAAAAATACCATGGACTGGGTAGCTTGAATAACAAAAATTTCTCAGAGTTCTGGAGGCTGGAAGTCCAAGGGCAGAGGGCTAGTCGACTCAGAGCCTGGTGGGTGCCCACTTCTTGGTTCATAGATGCTATCTTCTCATTGTGCCTTCACAAGGAGGGAAGGGAAAAGGCGTTGTCTGGGTTTCTTTTTTATAAAAGTACTAATTCCATTCATAAGGGCTTCACCCTCATGATCTAATCACCTCCCAAAGGCCCCACCCCCAAATACCATCACGGTGGGGACTGAGTTCAACTCATGAATTTAGGGGGAACACATTCAATCTGTAGTATTCCATCCCTTCCCGCTCTCCAAATTCATGTCCTTTTCATATGAAAAATATATTATTTCCATCCCAATAGCTCCAAAAGTTTTATCTTGTTTCAGCATTAATTTTAAGTCAAGTCCAAAGTCTTATCTAAATATCATCTAAATCAGATAGGGTAAGACTCAACATATGATCCATCCTGAGGCAAATTCCCCTCTGCTTGTGAACCTATGAAACCAAACATGTTATGATACCAAAATTCCAAAATACAATGGTGCATTCTTCCAAAAAGGAGAAATAGGGAAAAAAAAATAATAAAGTTCAAGTCCCAATTAAGTCTAAAACCTAACAGGGCAAAACAAACCTTAAGGCTCACGAAATAATCCTCTTTGGCTCAGTGCTCTGACTTCCAAGCTCACTGTGGGGGTGACATCACCCCTATGGCTCAGCAGGAAGGCCTCACGGTAGCTCATCACCTGAGTTCTGCCCCTGCAGCAGCTCTCTTCCTGGGTCCTCTGGCTCTCCTGGGCTGGAGTCCCATGTCTATGGCTCTTCTGGGTTGGGGTCCCAAGCCCATGTCTCTGTCAGGCAGCACTATCTTTTGAAATCTCAGTGGAGGTGGTCATTATCCCACGGCTCAGCTGGTCACAGCCATGCAGCAGCTCTCTGCAGTGGCCTACCTCTGAGACACTGAGAGGGGGCATTCTGGCTCAGCTTGAAACCAGAGAGGTGGTCCTATCCTTTGAAACCATTCTTCTCCCAGGGCCTTTTACTCTGGGCCCATGATAGGAGTGGCATCCCTGATGCTCTCTGAATCACCTCTGGTGTCATTCTTCCATTGTTTTGGAGAATAGGTTCTGGCTATTGTTGAGATGGCTGACCTATACCAATTTCTTCATCAAACAAGTCACTTGGTCATGCTCCTAGTGTTCTCATTTTTTGCCAATATGGTTAGACTGGGAATCTTCCAAGGCATTAAGTCCTGCTTCATTTTTGCTTAACAATTCCATTTTTAAATAATTTCTCTCTTCTCACATTTTACTAGTAGCTGTCTGAAGGAGCCAAGGCTCACTTTCAACACTTTTTAGAAATAGCTTCAGCTAAATTTTATTATTTATTTCATAAAATACTTATTATTAATTATTAATGGCCAGGTTCTTTGCCACTTTATAGCCACGATCACTTTTCTTCTAGTTTCCAATAACATATTTCTCATTTCTGTCTGAGACCTCATCAGAATGACCTTTATCTTTCATATTTCCACCAACATTTCATTCAGGATTACTTAGGTATTCTCTAAGAAGACTGAGGCTTTATCTATGGCTCTCCTTTTTTCTTCCTGGGCCCTCGCCACAACTGCCCTCAACAGTCCATTCATAGCAATATAAGCTTTATCTAGTATTCACCTCCAGTCTTCTCCAGTCTCCAAACATTACCCAGTTCCAAATCTGCTTCTACATTTTTAGATATTTGTTACAGCAGCACTCCCACTTCTTGGTATCTATTTATGTCTTAGTCCATTTGGGCTGCTATACCAAAGACAGAGTGGCTTAAACAACAAATATTTATTACTCATAGTTCTGAAAGCTGGGAAGTCCAAGATCAAGGTCCTGGCATATTCAGAGTCCTGGTTCATAGCTGGTAATTTCACTGTGTCCTTGAATGGAGTAAGGGGCAAGGGAGCTCTTTGGGGTCCTTTTATAAGGGCACTAATTCCTTTTACAAGGGCCCCACAGCCCCATAATCTAATCTCCCTCCCAAAGAGTCTACCTCTAAATACCATCACATTGGAGATTAGGTTTCAACATATAAATCTAGAGGGACACAAAGATTCAATTTATAGCACCTAGCATAATATCTAACAATATCTAACTGCTTACCATCTGCCATCACACAATGCTGCATCATAACCTCGTGTTTTGGTACCCACTGTTTCTTTCTACCTGGATTTCAACTCTTATCTTACTTTATCTGATCTTTTTGCCTAAGGAATTCCTACTCATCCATCAAGACATGGATCAAATAGCACTCCTCAATGAAGCATTTCCTGGCTCTCAAAATTAGGTCATCTTTTACATTCCCATAAAGCACTTAGTATCTATTTCTATAATAGCATTTGCTAAATTGTATTGCTATCTATTTATATCTTGGTATACTTACCATTGTGAACACCTTATAGATGAGACCTACATCAAATTATTTTTTATCTCCAGTATCTAGTTCATCTAGTAGGTGAACAGTAAACCATTATGAAACTGAATATATGGGGACACCTGGGTGGCATGTTCAGTTAGGTGTTGGACTCTTGGTTTCAGCTCAGGCCTGATCTCAGGGTCATGAGACTGGGGAGCCCCACATTGGGCTCCACACGGAATCTGCTTGAGTTTCTCTCTCCCTCTTCCTCTGCCCCTCCCTACTGCTCTTTCTCTCACTGAAATAAATAAATCTTTTTTAAAAAGCCAAAAAAACTGAATATATGAATACCAAGTGGATCATTTTAAATTTCTGAGATGCCTTACAATATTAAGTATGGAAAGAATATTTCAGACAATCTTAATCAAATGCCCCTTTTCAAAATTTGAGATAATAGTGGGTAATGATTTGTCCAAAATAAAACCAATGAGTTGATGGCAAAGGCAGTGCTAGTAATATTTATTTCTGTTTGTGTCTGTTTTCTGACCCCTTGTGTAAGGCAGAGATGAAAAATCATTTGGGAATACAAGAAGAAAAGAACATCAAAAGTTGGCTGTTACATTAATGTTTTCCCTACCCCTTGGTTTTATAGATTGTATTTTTCTTGCCTTCGGATGTTACTCAAGATAGTGAACTATCTGCCCCTGAAGAAAATGCTGCAATACAATTTGAGCTTCAAGAACAGTCTTCCACTGATGATTCAACAACAAACAAGCAACCTGTTTTCATTGGAGGCTATACTTTCTTCAAGTTAAGAATCTCAAGAAATCCTGTAGCCTTTCAACATTCAAGGAGGAGAGGCAGCAATATTTACTATACATCTTCTGCATCTGTGCTAGATGAACATAAAAATATCCCTCCACCTTCACAACATCATGAAAAACAAACTAAGCTGAAATCTTTGTCTCCCACATCAGAGAAAAAGCCCACAGAAAATACTCCATACACTGAACAACTGAAAGACGAAGACCTAAAATCTGCTATGGCACAACCCCCAAGAAAGCAAACCCAAATGGTGCAGTCCCTAGCTCCACCACTCCAAGTTTTTCCATCCTATTCCATAAAAAAACTCCAAATGTTACCACCCAAAGACTTGCTGTCCCAAGCTCTGCCAGTACAAGCCCCAACACCCTATGTCACACAGCCTCGTGGCCAGACATCGGAAGACATGCCATACCAAGACATATCATCCCAAGACACACAATCCCTAGACATTCCATCTCAAAATGTACCATACCAAGACATGTCATACCAGAATACACCATACCAAGACATGCCATCTAAAAACATGGCATCCCAAGACATGATATCCCCATATCCACCATCCCAAGGCAGAACTAACCAAGATCTGCTTTCCCAAGTACCAGCTCTGCCAGCACAAGTCATGCTATTTGAAGCTCCAACATTCCATGCTGCACAGTCCTCTAATATAAAACGCCTAGATCAGCAGTCCCTTCAACATCAAAACCAGCAATTTATGCAAGTAGCATATCAAGACATGCAATCAGAAGTCAAGTTATTGACCCAAGAATGGAAATCTAAGGAGGAATTCCACAGCAGGAAATCCTCAAAGTGGCAATTCCTAGACTGGCAAAACAAAAATCGTCCATCTCTAAAGTCACATAATTTAGAGCAGCAAAACAAAGCCTTGCAATATCCAAAACAGAAATCCCCAGACCTGCAAATTCAAGGCCAGCCATCTCCAAAAAGGAAATCCCTAGACGAGCACATCAAGGACTGGCTATCCCCAAAGAGGCACTCCATAGATAAGCAAATCCAAGTTAAGCAAGACAGACAGCAATACCCAGATCATCAAGCTGAAGGCCAGCTGGCTCAATGGGAACAACCCAAAAGGGAACAAATCCCATATGTACAAGGTGAAGATCAACAGGACAAAGAGAAGCAATCCCCAAAGAAACAACACAAAGATAGACAAGATAGAGCTCTACAGGTTTATAAGGGGCAATCCCTCATGAAACACACCCAGCAAGCTGAAGACCTGCAGGTCCAAGAGCAGCTACATCAAGATGGGCAATTCCAAATCCAGGAATATCAAGGCTGGCAATTTTCAGGCCAACAATCCCAAGATTGGAGAGTTCAAAGCTGGAGAAGCAAAGATTGGAAAGTGCAGGAAATGCAAGTAGATATGCCACATTCCCTAAAGTGGGACTCTCAAATCCTGCAAACCCAAGATCTATTAGAGAAAGAATCCCTAAAGCAGACAGCTCTACAACAAGAAGCCCAAACTGTGCATGCCATAACTCGACATCAACAATTACAAAGCATTCCATTTCAAGACAGTCAGTATCAAGATAAGAACCAACAAGACCTTAAATCCACAGATATCCAAAAAGAAGATATGCAAATAGACACCATGCAAACAAGAGACAACAAACCAAAAAACATGAAACTTGAGAGCCAAGACCTATACAACCTGCAGTCAGAAGACAAAAAGCCAGATTTTAATTGTTCCTCCCGCCAAAGCTCAATACAAGACACACATTTCACTTCTATGTCTGATATAAATTCAGAACAAGATGTGCAGAAAAACATTTCAATTTGCTCAACTTCATACCAAGAAGATACTACTTTAACTTCTACCTCATGTTACCCAAAAGACCAACAGCAATCTGAAGACTCTGACTAACGCAAAATCTACCCAAATGCCACACTGCTCCTAATTATGGAACCAAAATAAGGAAAAACAATATAGTCTCCTCCAACCTATGTTCTCAAGTATAGTTGCTACCTTATTCACTCAGCAGAAAACAAAGGTCATGCATAACACTCAAAGGATTTGTCCTTAATTAAAATAAAATGGCAACAAATATTAATGCTATATCAGAACTTTCTGGGTTTGAAGGAGTAATTCACATTGAAACTCTGTTACCAGTGTGAGTGTTTCAATCTATGATCACTAATTCATTTTACAGCTGAATACATTTTTTATTGAAGTATAGTTGACATACAATATTAGTTGCAGGTATACAATGTAGCCTTCTGACAATTATATACGTTATGAAATGCTCACCACAGTTAAGTGTAGTTACCATCTGTCACCATACAAAGTTATTACAATATTATTGACTATATTCCCAATGCTGTACTTTTTGTCCCCATGATTTATTTTAAAACTAGAAGTTTGTACCTCTTAATCCCCTTCACCTATTTCACCCACCCCCCCAAACCACCAGTTTGTTCTCTATTTATGAGTCAATTTCTGTTTTACAGTTTAATATTTAATGGACCTACTTTTCTATGGTGCTGAAATTCCTTGCGTCCTCCTCTATGTATTATAGGGGCTCAGTAAGTCAACCAGGAAGAAGTCTATGTAGGCTCTCAAAGGGCTCAAGAACCAAGAGTCAGTGAGAAATAAAAATCAATCCCACTGCTTTGCTGTTTCCAATCACCCAATTTACTCCTCCCTCCACAAATCTATGTTGAGGATATATACTCCAAGTTTGTTCTGTTATTAATGAGATATAATGTGGCAATGGGCAGACTGTAGTGTATAGGGAGAGAATAAAACATACCTAGGGACAGGAAAGTAGGAGGCAGAGAATGGCAGAGATGCAGATGTAACAAAGTATGACAAACTGTGATATACTGAAGTTCTACTCACTTCCGTAAGCCTGGACTCACTTCTAATTTATCAAACCTTATGACCTCAATGGTCAAAGGAAATTGACCTTTGGTAGTCAGTTTTGTGGTCAGAAGCCATCAGTCACCCTGCATCCTCCAAGGCTAATAACATTTTTTCAATCCTCTTTCTCCTCAATTTCTTAAATACATTTGGAGTTGTTAACCATCCCTTCTCTCTGCAATCTTCATCACTCTTGTTGGATTCTGCCATTTTTCTTCCCATTTCAAAAAGTCTAAAATAAGTGTTTGCAGGGATCTCTCTCCATCTTCCTCCTTTTTTGAAATCACATACACGCTTATAGTTCTCTCATGTCCTCATGAATAACCCCAGATGGTGTCATACCTGTTTCTTCAGCAGAATTCCACACAAAGGCTTGCTTTAAGTGGGCATTCAGTCATTTTTAAAGACATAAATTCTCCACCTAGAGGTGAGTGAACTTATGTGTGGTAGAATAATGAGGCATGGAGCTGGAGAGACTGGCAATTTGCTCCTTCTTGCCTTTGCCTCTGTGTAGTAAGGATGAGCCGCCTGAACTTCCCAAGGTGATTCAACCTTGGGAGGGTCCTTACCTGACCTGGCCTCCAGTTCCTACATGGTTGCCACTTTGTATTCAACTCACTCTGAATAATACTAATAATTTCCCCTTTTGCTTCAGCTAGATTAGCACATATTTATGTGGTGCTTATATGATACGTTTAACTTTCAGTCCACAAATGCAGTTGTTCAGGAAATAGATATTTGCAACTCTTAATCATATTCTTTGAGAACCCAACCCATGCAGTCAGTTCTGCCCATTTTTCTCCATAACCATCCAACAAACCAACACACACACACACACACACACACACACACACACACACACACCTGTGCACAGGGTCTTGTCTTAAAACAGTATAAGTCATTGGAGAGGGGATTCCTGTCATTAGTGGCTAGTCCACACCACTTACCCCTGAGAAACTCATTATCTCAGTTCCTATTAGACCCTAAGTGTCCTGTGAATTTGATGCTTCTGCACCACACTTGACATACAGGATTTTTTTCCAAAATTGCAAAAATACAGTGCTTAGGAGCTGGACTTACAATGTGACAATGTAAGAAAGTTAAAAATCATCCTCTCTGAGGTTTTTCCATTCTACTGAGAATGCTAAGGAGCAAGTCAGAAGCCCCTAATGCCCCCTGGACCCACAGGCAACTTTCCAATCTGCAAGAATTCTACTTTTCTCTGCTTTTCAAAGGCAGTCCCCCTCCCCTTACCTCCTCTTTTTGAGATACCTTGTTCTGTCCCATCAATATAATTTGGGTCTAGAGCTGACAAAATCAAATGTGTTTAGGAGCCAATAAAGGAATGTAAATGTGTGAAGTAGCCGTTTATAAAACAAAGTGGAAATGGCTATAGGGAGCCGGAGAATTTATGATTTACTTAAAGACAACCTATTTTTTTTCTTAAACTATCTTACTCTTAACTTAGGTTAAGTTTGTTTTGGTAAAACTGGGAAGAGTTGATTTTTCAAGATGCTACCTTATACCTACAGTCTCCAAGATTCTGTGGGAAAAAACGAGCTGACTGCTCACAAGTACACCTTCATTTGCTAGATTAAATCCCCCACTTAAGGATTATAGTAGATGACAGGGATCAGAGTAGGTGAGAAGGTGACTACCAATGGAATGTTGGTGAGGTGATGCTTACCACACTTCCAGGCTTGGCCCCTTAAATCCCCTGCATTTTTCTCATAATCTCTGTTCCCTCTATACTGGCCAGGACCCAGAAGATGCTGAGATGTGTGGAGAATTGTACCTGACCCATTAATAACTGCATAGATTAAATCCATTGCTGAACATTCAGTTGGATTGTGACCTAAGAGAGAAAACTTTTATGGTACCAGGCCAAAGAAAGCATGGAATTTTTTGTCACAGAAGTTACCCTACTCTGAGTAATAGAGCCACTAAGGCAAAAAACCTTGTTCAAAATGGTAAGAACCTTACCTTTATCCCCTTGTATTAGCTACTGTTGTGTAACAAATTACCACAAATGTAGCTTCTTAAAACAGCACCAATTTATTCTCAGTTTCTGTATATCAGAAGTCCTAAATAGCTTGGTTAGATTATTTGCTCAGAGACTCACTTAGCTAAAATCAGAGTACTGGCCAGGTCAGTGCTTCTGTGGCTTGGGATCCTCTTCCAAGATCATTCATTGTTGGAAGAACCCAGTTCCTTGCAGTTGAAGATAGAGGAACCTGTTTCCTTGCTGGGGCTGCTCTCTGCTCCCAGAGCCACCTCCATTTCTTCTCATGTGGCCACCTCCATCTCCCAACCCAACGATGATTTGTCTTTCTCAAACTTCTCCTGCTTCTAGTTCTAAGGGGTCCCATGATTACACTGGGCCCACTCAAATAATCCAGGACGATCTCCCTACTTAGAAGTAAACTTAGTAAAGCTCAAGGTAACCTGTTCATGGGTGTGATATCTTATCATATTCATGGTCCTGGGAATTAGGGCATGAAATTTTCTTGGGTGCCATAATTCCTCCTATCTCATCCCTGATGTGTAATAAAGGAAGAAGAAAAAGGATTCAATATATTTTTATGTATTATTTTTCCTTTTGATATATTAACTTGCTTTGTCACACATGCAACCAAAGTAGTCATTTTCTGGGGTTCCAATAATCACAGTTACATATTCACATGGTTTTAAAAATAAACTAGTCATACAAAATTATCTTGAGTAACAAGTAGCTCCATTTGGAACTCTAAATACCTCTAACTCAGACAGGCACCAGACAAATACCATTTTCTATGAATACCTTCATGTGATGTAAGTTGAGAAGCAGGGATCTTCTTATTGTGGAAGATCAAAATTTAACTCTTCCCTCTCTCCAACCATGATGACACACATAAATGTTCCCCATCCCCACCCTCTCTATAAAGCCCATATTTGGGCAGAGACTTGTGTTATTTACCTCTTTATGACCATATATGCCATCAGAACTGAGCCACTTAAATTATTCTTTCTCCTGCACAGTGTTTTCTCCCCCCTCTGGAATGGTGTTCTTTTCTTTCTTGGTTGCCTGCTTTCTTGCTTTTTCTCTTTCTTTTTTACTTCCTTTTCAACCCCAAACCTCTCCCAGTTTTCTAAATCTCCTAACACACTGATTCATGTTACAAATAATATCAATTTTATCATTTTGAAGGAGTTTCTACTGGAGAAGCCCAGCCTACTCACCCTCCATTGCTGGTACATAGCTGTCATCCCCAAATCTCTTTCCCATCATCCCTCCCTGGTATTTTTTCCCACAGCTTCTCCTTTACTTCAGATCTCCTTTATTTCTCTCTTGCTATCCTCCCTTGTTATGAAAAACAAAGCAAAGCAAAACAAAAAAATACTTCTACAGATTTTTCCCCTTTTGCCATACAGGGGTATAACACATTTATTGATTTTTAAAAATTTTTTGAATATAGTTGATACACAATGTTACATTAGTTTCAGGCAAACAACATAGTGATTCAACTTCTCTATACATTATGCTATGCTCACCACAAGGGTAGTTACCATCAGCTATCATACAACACTATTAAAATATCATTGACTATATTCCCTATGCTGTGGCTTATATTCCCATGACTTATTCATTCCATAATGTAAGCCTATATCTATCACTCTCCTTCACCCATTTCCCAACCCTCCACCCCCTTTCTTCTGGCAACCATCACTTTGTTCTCTGTATTTATAGGTCTGATTCTGCTTTGTGTTTATTCATTTGTTTTGTTTTTTAGATTCTATATATGAGTGAAATCATATGGTATTTTTCTTTCTCACTCTTATTTCACTTAGCATAATACCCTCTAGGTCCATCCATGTTGTTGCAAATGGCAAGATTGCATCTCATTTTTTACAGCTTTATAATACTCCTGTGTGTGTGTGTGTGTATACACATACATACCATATTTTCTTTATCTATCCATCTATCTATGGACCTTTAGGTTGCTCCCATATCTTGGCTCAATGCAATCTCCATCAAAATACCAAAAACATTTTTCACAGAAATAGAACAAATAACCCTAAAATGTGTATGGAACCACAAAAGACCCTGAATAGCCAAAGCAATCCTGAGAAAGAAGAACGAAGCTGGAGGTATCACAGTTCCAGATTTCAAGATATACTACAAAGCTGCAGTAATCAAGACAGTATGGTACCGACACAAAAACAGACACATAGATCAACAGAACAGAATAGAGAGCCCAGAAGGAAATCCACACTTATATGGTCAATTATTCTATGACAAAGGATGTAAGAATATACAAATGGGGAAAATACAGTCACTTCAATAAATGATGCTGGGAAAACTGGATAGCTACATGTAAAAAAATGAAACTAGACCACTTTCTCTAACACCATACAGAAAAATAAACTCAAAATGGATTAAACACCTAAATGTTTGAGACCTGAAGCCATAAAAATTCTAGAAGAGAACACAGGCAGTAATTTCTTTGACATTGGCCATAGAAACATTTTTCTAGATATGTCTCCTAAGGCACGGGAAACAAAAACAAAAATAGACTATTGGGACTACCTCTAAATAGAAAGCTTTTGCAAAGCAAAGGAAACCTTCAACAAGGCAAAAAGGCAACTGGCTGGATGGGAGAAGATATTTGCAAATGATATATCCTATAAGGTGTTAATATCTGAAATATATAAAGAATTTATACAAGTCAACACCAAAAAAGCCCCAAACAATCTGATTAAAAAATGGGCCAAGTGGGGTGCCTGGGTGGCTCAGTCATTAAGCGTCTGCCTTTGGCTCAGGTCATGATCCCAGGGTCCTGGGATCAAGCCCCGCATCAGGCTCCCCGCTCTGCAAGAAGCCTGCTTCTCCCTCTCCTGCTCCCCCTGCTTGTGTTCCCTCTCTGGCTGTCTCTCTCTCTCTAATAAATAAAAGTAAAATCTTAAAAAAAAAAAAAATGGGCCAAGGACCTCAAATAGACATTTCCCCAAGAAGACATACATATGGCCAACAGACACATGAGAAGATGCTCAACATCACTAATCACCAGGAAAATGAAAATCAAAACCACAATTAGATATCACCTTACACCTGTCAGAATGGGTAAAATAAAAAAGATGAGAAACAACAAGTTTTGGCAAGGATGTGGAGAAAAAGGAACCCTTTGCACTATTGGTGGGAATGTAAATTGGTGCAGTCCCTGTGGAAAACACTATGGATGTCCCTCAAAACAAATAAAAATAGAACTACCATATGGTCCAATAATTCGCTGGTTATTTACCCAAAGAAAAGAAAAACACTAATTTGAAAAGACAGATGCACCCCTATGTTTACTGAAGCATTATTCACAATAGCCAAAATATGGAAGCACACTTACTGATTTTAATGTTCCTAACAACTGTTTTCTGGATAATTTTCTAACATAAAAATAAAAAATGAATACACATATATACTTTATTTTGTTTCATACTTCAGTGTTTTTACTTTTCAAGCTCTATAAGGTTTTTTTTTTTAACTTTACATTTTGAGGTATTTTTAGACTTACTCAAAATTTTTTGAAGCTGCAAAGATAAGTGTCTGATTTATCCTTCACCTAACATCCCCCAATGGCTACATCTTATATAGTTGTAACACAATATCAAAACGAGGAAACTGACACTGATACATTTACAGTTAATTGAACTACAAACCTTATTTGGTTTTTGACATTTTTTGTCCTACATTTGTGTGTGTATGTGCTTGTGTGTTTAGTTGTGTTCAGTTCTATTCAATTTTATCCTGGGTATATTTCTGTAACTATCACAACAATCAAGATACAGAACTGTTTCACATCCACAAACAACTCCTTCTTGATACCTCCTTGTATTAACACCTCACCACCAAACCTATCTCTGTCTCCTGACAACCACTATTCTCCCTTTCCATTGCTTTGTAATTTCAAGAATGTTCCATAAGTAAAATCATACTATACTTACGCTCTTGAGATTTTTTTTTCACTAAGCATAATTCTACTGAGGCCCATTCATGTTGTTGTGTATATCAACTGTCCACTTTTTTTTAAATTGCTGAGTAGTATTCCATTGTTGGTTGTACCAGATTTTGTTTAAGCATTCATCTACTGAAGGACATTAGATGGTTGCTTCATGTATTTTTCCATTATGAATAAAGCTGTTAGAAACATTCACATACAGGTTTTTGTGTAAATGTAAAATTTCATTCCTCTGGGATAAATGTCTAAGAGTGCAACTGCTAAGTTATAAAAGCCTGCCAGCCTATTTTCCAAAGGGACTTTACCATTTTTACATTCCCATCAGCAATGTATGAGAGATCCAATTTCTCCACATCCACACTAGCATTTGGTATTATCACTTTTTTATTTCAACTGCTTTAATAAGTTTGTAGAGATATATAATTGCAGCTTTGATTTACATTTTCCTTAATGACTAATGAGTTTGAACATCCTTTTATGTTTCCAGTAGCCTTTTGAGAAAAAGCACATAGAAGATAAAATTTGGAAATTGTGTATGTCTGAAAATATGTTAATTCATATATCTTCAAAAGTTTGATGGTTTGTCTTGGCTATAAAATTCTAGATTAGAACTTTTTCTTCTGAATGTTTAAGGCTTCACTGTCTTCTCAATTCTAGTATTGATGTTGAAAAGTCCAAAGCCATTCTGGTTTCTAGTCCTTTATGTGTGACTCAATTTTTTCCTCTTGGAATCTTAAAGGATGTTTTGTTTGTATCAACTGCTCTAAAATTTATTCATGTGGGTCTATTTTCATCAATTCCTCTGAGTATTTAAATATAAATTTTTAAATTATTTTCTCCCCCTCTGTTCTTTCTCTTTTTCTGTAACTGCTGTTGAATCTCCTGAATTAGCCATTTTATAATCATTATTATTACTATTATATTTTCTCTTCTATTTTCTATTACCTTGCTCTTTTTTTCTACACTCTGGTTAATTTTCTCTATTTAACATCCCAACACTTCTACTGAGATTTTCTTTTTGGCTATCATTTTCATTTTCAGGAGATCTACTTGTTCTCTGTTTCCATTTTATAGTGTTCTCATTTCATGGATGCAGTATTTCTTCCTACACTTCTGAGTGTATTAGTGGATTTTTGGTCAAGTTTTTTTCTCTTATATAGTCCCTGATTTTTTTTAATTTCTGTTTCTATATTTCATGTTTCCTCACATTTCTAGTAATTTTTGGTTGTCCACATGATAGAGGGAAATATGAGAAAATTTTATTGGAAGGTTGGAGCATACAGTATTTGCCATCTGTGAGCTTCTCTGTTAGATAAACTTACTATGTCATTGATTTAAGAAACCCTACATTTCAGTATCCTTCATATCTTTCTAATTAAGGGCTTTAATTTATTTTTAGGTTCTGATATATTGTATGTTTTTACCTATGTGATGTTCTGGGAGATGATTTTATTTCCCCTTTAGTCCACGGTTAAAATAATAGCCTTCCCTCATATCTAATTACCCCTTCTGAAATATACCTGGGAGGGACACTGGGTTTTATCATCATTCATGGAATAAGATATTTATAATTTATATTTTTTATTTTTTAAAAGATTTTATCTATTTATTTGACAGAGAGAGACAGCAAGAGAAGGAACACGAACAGGGGGAGCCTGAGAGGGAGAAGCAGGCTTCCCCCCGAGCAGGGAGCCCAATGCGGGGCTCGATCCCAGAACCCTGGGATCGTGACCTGAGCCGAAGGCAGACGCTTAATGACTGAGCCACCCAGGTGCCCCAAGATATTTATAATTTGAAGAACAAGAGAAATCTAGAGGATCTGCAAGCCCCTAACCAGATGACATCCGGGCACACTAGTTGACTGCTGCTGTCTAGAATATGACTATGGATCGATTAAAGGGGGGAGATTATGCAACACAGAGAAAGATAAGAAATTTAAAAACAGAATTAAGCTTCAACTGCAGGAAGAGAAGAGAAAGATAAAGTGCACAGAGGGCCTTTCTTGGAACTTTCTAGCAAGGAAATTAGGGAAGCTGTGAAAAGGAGAGGCCTGATCCCATTAACTATGAATCTGAGAACAAGAATCACTTGGATCATTGTAACTTCCCTGGAATAACCAGAAATAAGAGGCTTGAAGTAAAGCTTGATTTGGGAACATTGAGGAATACAGGGATATTATACATTATTCCATAAACCACTTTAGAGCTAGATTAATTCCCATGAAAAGAGTAGATTTTGGCAGATTGGAAGATAAAAAGAAATCTAAAGATATGGGAAAAAGGAAAAGTAGTGCACAAATTTATCTTACCCATGTATCAGTGGGCGTAGATGCTTTATTAGCAGGAGGGCTATGGAGTTCCACAGCCACGCTGAAATGTAGAAATGAGGTAAAATAACTTCTGAACCAACTCAGTGTGACATTTCCAAAGTTCCTATAGCTAAGTTTACAAAAATACATTGAACATTTAGCTGATAAAGAACCAACCAAAATGAACTTTGGAAACAATGCAAAAATAAAACGAAGCATTTAGCCACTATGATTAAAATAGTAATAATAATAAAAAATGTTAATTGCTATTATTTTTGTAATTATAATTTATTTAGCATCCACTACATACCAAATACTTAATAATTCACTCACAATAAGGTAAACTTATACTTTATATCTATAAGGTAACAATTTTTATTCTCATTTTTAGATAAAAGATATAATATTTTAATAAGTTGGTAAGTTAATATGAATATATAAATTAATGTATCACTTAGTCAAGACCACATACCTAGTACATAAAAGGGTTTGGCATTAATTCTAAGCTTCGATGCTCCAAGGATTGAGTCTTTCAGAACTGCATCTCCAGGGCGCCTGGGTGGCTCAGTTGGTTAAGCGACTGCCTTCGGCTCAGGTCATGATCCTGGAGTCCCGGGATCGAGTCCCGCATCGGGCTCCCTGCTCGGCAGGGAGTCTGCTTCTCCCTCTGACCCTCCCCCCTCTCATGTGCTCTCTGTCTCTCTCATTCTATCTGTCTCAGATAAATAAATAAAATCTTTAAGAAAAAAAAAAAAAAAAAAAAAAAAAAAAAA